>NW_028327187.1:116013200-116316034 GCF_987537825.1 Furipterus horrens | reverse complement strand
ACCGCGGGGCGTGGGGGGTGACCGTCACCCCACCAGAATGGACTGCTTGTTTGGGGAGGACTGTGGGAGCCCCCTTACTCCCTGAGGACCGTCCTTGCAGGGTCCCGACCGTTGCCTGGGGCCCCCCAGCTCCTCCTCCACTGCCTGTCCAGCGGCCCCAAGTCAGAAGCCAGGCATCCTGCAGGCAGTCAGCACAGTGGAGCTTGGCGGGTGCCACCACTGGGACCCTGCGTCCGGGCCTCCCGCCTGCCGCCGGGCCTCACGCCTGCCTCCTCCGTCCGGCTGCAGGGTTCTCCCACTCGGCGTTTACCTTCGGCATCGAGAGCCACATCAGCCAGTCCAACATCAACGGGACGCTTGTGCCGCCGGCCGCACTGATCTCCATCTTGCAGAAGGGGCTGCAGTATGTGGAGGCCGAGATCAGCATCAATGAGGTGCGTGCACCCCTAGCAGGGCGGAGACCCCTGTCCCCATCCCCTGCCCACGCAGACACGGAAGAGGTCAGTCCCTCCTGTGCCCCCGGGCCCTGAGGTCTTCGGCAGGCATCAGAGCGTAGGTGTCTCCACGGGCGTCAATCCTTTGCTGAACGCGGGGGCGGCAGTCCTGCGGACACCCAGGGAGTGGGGTGTGGAGGCCACTTACACAGGAACGTTTCCCACACACGCGCACCTTCCAGCTGCGGATTGCTCACAGGATCGCGTGAGGCCCCGCTTCTGAGCACACACAGCGCCGCAGCCTCAGCGGCTGACCCCTCAGGCCGGGCGTTGTCGTGTACGGACGACGCGTCCCTTCTCTGAGCAGGCGGGCCGCCCGGCGGCCCCGAGGTGCCTTCCAGTAGCTGTGCCTTGTGAGCCGGCCCAGCAGGGGCGCTCGGAGGATCGGGAAGGAGAGGTGATCAGGCGGCGGCCTAAGGACGGGGCTCCTCGGAGAGCTGCCGGGAGACGGGGACCGCAGTGGCACATTAGCCATGTCTGTTTGCCCGTATCCGCTCCTTCTTCCATCTGGCCAATATTACCCCAGGGAGTGAGTGCCTTTTATGTGAAATACGGTAGAAACGTCCACATGCCCTCATACCCCAGTGCATTGGGTCCCCCATTGGGGACTGCTGTTCGTGACCCCTGTCCTGCACCGATGCTCCCCACGGGTGCCCTGGGCATGGCCTTGGGCTGCGGCATGCCCGCCGGTGGGTGCCCGTGCCCCACACCTGTCTGCTTGGAGCGCACAAGGCCCGTGGCGGGAGCCGTGGGCTGATGGCTGTCTCCCGGCTTCCTCCCTAGGATGGCACCGTGTTTGACGGCCGCCCCATAGAGTCCCTGTCCCTGATCGACGCCGTGATGCCTGATGTGGTGCAGACGCGGCAGCAGGCCTTCCGGGAGAAGCTCGCTCAGCAGCAGGCCAGCGCGGCGGCGGCGGCGGCAGCAGCGGCGGCAGCAGCGGCGGCGGCGGCGGCAGCAGCGGCGGCAGCCACGACCACGGCGGCCACGGCCGCCCCAGCGACCCCAGCAGCTGCTCCACAGCCCAACCCACCAAAGAATGGAGAGGCCACGGTGAACGGGGAAGAGAACGGAGCGCACGCCATAAGTAAGTGTGGGCCCGGGACGGGCCAGCTCCTGGCACTTCTGGCGCCCGAGTCCGGGCGGCTCTGGGGGCGTCTGCCTCCTGCACGCTCTTCCGAGTCGCTGCCTGGTGTTTTCTCGTCCTTCGGCCACAAGAGTTTCGTCCCCCCGTCTGTCACCGGGGCCCTTAAACACGACACCCATTACTCACACACCCTCAGTTTTGGGAGACGCCCCCCGTGGCCCTCATTCGACACTCATTCGCCTGTGGAGGCCCCCAGTCCTGTGAGCCAGCCTCCTGTGGGGTGGGTGGGCCACCCAGTTCTGGTGGGACAGTCGAGCTTCAGGTTTCTGAGTGAGCCCCAGGCCCAGGACAGCGGCACTGTCTTATTTGGTCTTAGCAAATGCCCGGGAGGTTCGGCCCTGTTAGGTGGTGGCCCCAAAGCACGTGGCACCTCGGTCAGAGAGTGCAAATTTTTCCCCAGAGGACATGTCAGCACCTCCTCGTGCTGCTCAGGAATTCAGACAGACCACTTCAGGGTCTGACTTCAAAGAGGGCAGCGTGCTGTGCATGTGCCTGTGTGTCCAAGTGTGTTTACATAGATGCACACATGGGCCATGTGCATGCTGTGTTCACGTGTGTATCATACATATGGGTGCAGCCATATGTGCATGGGTTTGAGCCTGTGGTTGTGATTATCTGCGTGTGCCACACATTCATGTGTGTTCGTGTGAGTTGTTTACATGGTGTGCATGTGTGCACGTGCATGTGGGTGCATTTGTGTGCGACTGCACGTGTGTCGTGAACGTGTGTGGGACTGATGTGCGTGTGGGTTTGTGCATGCGTGTGGGGCTGCATGCACGTGTGTGGGACTGATGTGCGTGTGGGGGGTGGGCATGCAGGTGTGTGCGTGTGTTGCAGGTGTGTGTGTGTCCTTCCTTGGTTGAGATGCATTTCCTTGGGCTCACTGTGTGGCTGCAGCTGCCCCTCAGGGCTCACAGGCCCATAGTGTCGACACCGCGCCCTATGGCCTCCTCCGATGCACACGCACACGTGGCTGAATCTTTCAGGCCTCTCTGCAGCTGGAGAGTCACCTCCGGCACGGAGTGGGCTATCCACATGGGTACGAGGCAGATTAGATGTCCGTGAGGCCTCTCAGAGGCTGCCTGCCTAGCAGCAGGGAGCGACTTCCCACCCGCGGTTTCAGCACCACCTGACCACGAAGCACATGCCAAGTGGAGAGACAGGAAGAAGGAAAAGGGCAGCTCCGGCCACAGGCGTGTGTGGACCGTCCACCGACATGAGACGCAGCCCTCGAGGTTCAAAACTGCACCCGGAGGAAGGCAGCGTCCTGGCTTCACTAGTTATCCGTCACAGACGCTAACGGGGAGTTGGTTGGGGAGCTTCTCCAACCGGGATAGACCCTTGGCCGGCTTCTACATGACAGAGACTTGGTGGGAATCTCGAGGCACGAAGGAGTCCTGGCCACATAGAAGCGTGGGTGTCCCTCAGAGCCCCCCGCGTCTCGATCAGACGGTGTGCCTCCTGGGAGGTCTGGTGGGCTCGTTCCCGCAGCCCCAGGTCTTCGGCGTCACTTCCATCCCCGCAGCCTGGGCCTGCCTGCCCTCGGCCCCACGCTGCGGTAGGACAGGCCTCGGCCACCCTGCGGCGGCCCCAGGTGTGTTTCCTTCGGACCATCGGGAATCTTTCTTCCTCCCGCCACTTCCAGGGAAAGCCATCGTTTCTTAATGTGGCGTTTTTGAGGGTGGTTTCGTGTGGCGTGTGTCCTCGAGGAGAAATCCAGGCCCTTCTGCTCGGCTGGAGAACTCGGGCACAAACGCAGCGCCGGGGTCCCGAGAAAACAAGGGTGTTTGAAGATGGGGTTGGGGGGTGGCAGGCGTCCTGGAGGAGGACAGCATCTACCACAGGAGCTTCACAGACGGCGAGGTGGCGCCCGACAAAGCCGCTGCTCCGGGTGAGACGCCCTGTCCGGCGGGAGAATGGAGCCTCGTGGCTATGCCTGAGCTGCCAGCTGACACGTCACCTCTGTGCCCTCCTGTCCCGGCGGTCGTCGGACCCTGGCCCGCACCTGCATATGGAGAATGAGCGACGGTTTCTGTTCCTCTGTCCACTGTGGTGCAAACACGCCACACAGGCAGGGGCAAAAGTAGTTCATCTGGAAAAGATACAATTATATGAAAGTGCAGGAACAGGTTCACGTAGGCACAACGGTGCCCCCACGTCTCGTCCTTACTAGATCGGGGAGCGTGTTTCCTAAGTCACAGGCGCCGGGCTCCAGCGTGGGTGGCGGCGGGGATGCGGCACACAGAGCTGCTCTTTGTGCAGCCGTGCGGGTCTGGGGGGGCCTGGGCCCGCGTGGTTGACCTGTCCGCTCCCCTTTCCCATGACAGATAATCACTCGAAGCCCATGGACATCGACGGGGACATTGAGATCCCACCCAGCAAAGCCACGGTCCTCCGGGGCCACGAGTCCGAGGTGTTCATCTGCGCTTGGAATCCTGTCACCGATCTGCTCGCTTCTGGGTGAGGACGTCGGGCTGGGGGTCCGCCTCCCGGCTCCCACGGGCGCTCCCTCTTAGCTGCCCGGGGCAGCTCCCCCACCGTGCTGGCCGGGACTGGGGGCGCCCCCCGCTGCCCTCTTTCGGGTACTTCCAACGGTGACTCTGCTGTGGACACGTCCTCGTGCTGTTTTCTGCCCGGGGTGGGGACAGATGTTGGCTTTAAAATTACTCAGTACAGCGAAGATGGAGAGGAGGGGGAAAAAAGCAGGACTACGCATGGGATTGGATTTATGGCCGGCCCGTGCCCCTGGGTCTGTCATAGTGCCCCATGCCACAGCAAAGCGGCCGCGAACCATTGCCCGGCCTCGGCCCGTAGGCTGCCGGCACTGAAGCGGGTCCCACAGCAGCATGATAAAAAAGTTAAAGAATAAGTAAGAAATAAAAAATACACACACACTCTCTCTCTCTCTCTCTCTCTCTCTCTCTCTCTCTCTCTCTCTCTCTCTCACTCTCTCACTCTCTCTCTCTCTCTCTCTCCCGAAAGCTGAGCACGGCCTGTCTCCTTCTGCAGGTCCGGAGACTCGACGGCTCGAATCTGGAACCTGAATGAGAACAGCAACGGGGCGTCCACGCAGCTGGTGCTGAGGCACTGCATCCGGGAGGGGGGCCACGACGTCCCCAGCAATAAGGACGTGACCTCGCTGGACTGGAACGTAAGCTGCCTCAGAGCTGGGTGGCTGCTCGGGGGGCCACGGGGTTCCAGCGTCGGCCCGCGCGTCTGAGCCGCCCCGGACAGCGGACGGTGCACCTTAACACGTTGCGTCCCGGGGTATTTAAATGGCTTTCAGAAACGACGAGAATGCTCGCCACCCGTATGCAGTGTGTTAACGCTTCCACAGCGGGTATTGGGGATGCTTCCATGGAGGACTTAACCCTCCGTGTGCCTCTCGCCTTCCTCTCCCTCTCCCTGGTGTTTCTGCGCGTTCCTTCGCCTCATGGCCAACTCTGGTCTTCCCTCCGTGCAAACGCATTGTTCAAAGCTCGCCCGAGTCCCCAGTCTCGTGACAGCTTTCCGTGGGGCGTTTTGAGTGATGTCCCCAGGGTGACGGGGGACACGTGTTTTCCTTGCTCCCTCTCCGTGGATGTAACGCCGTGCATTGTCATGTAAGAGGCGCGTGGGAGACAGCTCGTCACGTGGGCTTGAAAGTCTCTGAACCGAGGAGCGATGGCGGCTGTGGAGTGTCCCGGGCTGGGGTGGGAGGCTCTCCACGTTCTCCGAACTGGCCGCGCTCAGCTGCTCTGCTTGGCTTCTTCCCGGCCCGCAGAGCGACGGCACGCTGTTGGCTACGGGGTCCTACGACGGCTTTGCAAGAATATGGACAGAGGACGGTGAGTCTCACCCCCCGGGGTCCGCATCGGGGAGCAGGGGCCAGGCGTGGGGAAGGATGGAGGGGGCAGACCCCGGCTTTGAACTCAACGGCTCGGTGCTTTGTTTGCTGCGACTACAGGGAACCTGGCAAGCACCTTGGGCCAGCATAAGGGCCCCATCTTCGCCTTGAAGTGGAACAAGAAGGGGAATTACATCTTGAGCGCTGGTGTGGACAAAGTGAGTTTTCCCCTCACGTGGCTCTCCGATCTAGGGAGGCGCCTGCGTTTTCGGTCTCTAGATCACATCGCGGTTTCCTGGAATCCTCAGGCTTTCCGCTCCTTCTTCAGCTCGCAAAGAGTTTGCGGGTTGTCCCGGCCGCGGCCTTCCTGTCCGTGTATGGATGGTACCCTGTCCCTTAACACGTCGCGCCGCTCCACGGGCCTTTGTGCCTGGCTCCCCCATCACTCGAGGAGGATAGTTCAGTGTCAGCCTTCAGGGCCAAAAACATGGACCACCTGGCCCTCAGAGAGCGGAAGCTGGAAACCCCACACTGGAGTAAAACCAACGAGGCCCGTGAATGGCGCTGCCTTTGCCTCTGTCTCTCTTTTAAGGCAATAAAGCCTCCGTTCAACCTCGGCGGCCTCGTGCCGCACAGAAAGAGCTGAGCTGCCATGGTGGGCACACTGGTCACGGTCCTGAAAGGACCCTCGCGTCTTCCCTGAGCTGCTCTAATGACACGTGACACCCCAACCCCTCGGTCCTGTCCGCGGCTGGTCATCAGTACCGCTGCTGCGGGTGCTGACGGAGTGGGTGCGAGCGATCAGTAGCCTATCATGGGCATGTCCGTGCGTGTGTGGGTGCCTGCAGGGCTCCGAGGCAGGAGGCGGGCGCGTAGGATGGGATCCCCCGTGCCAGAGAGGCCCCTGACCTGCTTGGGGACACGCCGCCGCAGAGGGGGCATGCAGTGGAAGCCCGGCCCCAGCCCAGCCAGCAGTCGCTGCCCTTGCACAGAATTCTGCAGAGTTCTTGCAATCCTCACCTCCGTATTGCCTCAGGCTATTGTGTGTGTGTGTGTGTGTGTGTGTGTGTGTGTGTGTGTGAGTGTGTGAGTTTCTGCTTTTCTGTCTGGTTTTCAGTTCTGAGGATCAGGTCATGTGCTCTTGAGTCTGCCTTTATCGGTCAGCCATGGCAGAATGATGCTGATGTTCTAGGAAGTGACACCCAGAATGGAAATGCCATTGACCTTCACTGCGTCCTTGATGCGAAGGGGCTCACATGTCCATGTCTTTCAGATGCGTTAAAGCTCTTGCGTAATTAATGTCTTCTTTGGTCCAGCGTATATTTCATGTAAACATGGATAAAATAGGACGATTCCTGATGGTAGCCTGTGACAGGGCCTCGGATTTGAGTTTATATCTTTTCTGCACTTCCACATTTGTTGGTGAATGAATTAAGAGATGCGCGGGTCACACCGAACACATGAACAAAAGATGTTCATGGACCTAGAGCTGACCCGAAACAGAGGGAGCCGAGGGCCAGAGATACTCCCTGTTTTCTCTGAAGCTGTCTGCAGCCAACACGGCTTAGAACCTGTTCTTTGAACGGGAGTTCCTATGAAGCCAGAAGTTCCCGCCGAGGAAGATGTAACTCACTGAGCTGCCCTGCCTCATAAGAACTCGTTACTTGGTGTTCCGGGGAGACGGTTCTTTGCCCCGTATTTGTAGCCCGCGGCAGGGGCGCGGGACCTCAGCGGAACGCGACTGCTCTGCTCTGTCTCCTCTCCCCAGACCAGGGAGTTGGCAGAAATGCCCGTTCCATTCGGACACGTGCCAGGAAGACAGAGTAGCCTCCTGATAGGTGTTTCAACCTGTGACGGGGGGCGAGAGAATCCCCCCATTCTGGTAGTTGTGCAGTGGTCCGTGACGGCTGCTGGGTCTTGCGGCGTCACCGCCCACACGCGTGGCTGTGGACACAGTTACATGTCAAATGCGCTGGATTCCACTGACGTCGGAACAGAAGCCAAGGATTGCGTTCTCAGAGATGGGTCAGTTACATGTGCAAACAGGACTGCTTTGGCTGTGCTGGAGTGACATAAAACGTGTCACTAAAGGGAGTGTTAACAGTTGCGTTTTTCTTTTCTTTACGGGCGCTTCCTAGCAAACAGAATGCCCTGTGTGGTTCCCACGTTCTCTCGTGGGGCGCGCTGCTTTCTACGGAAGAGGCGCCCCTGCGTGCTCTGACACGGCCCAGTTTTCTAGAGGAAGCGTGGCCGGGAGAACAGGGACTAACTTCTCATTTTTGTTTGCGGAGCGCAGACCACCATCATCTGGGACGCCCACACAGGGGAGGCCAAACAGCAGTTCCCGTTCCATTCCGGTGAGTCTTCTGCTTCTGGTTTGTGGCTGGAAATGAATGATTCAGGGTCCCTGTGAAAGGTCCCGTCGGAGCAGCTTGTCTGTGGAGTCTAGCTGGGGGGGCGGGTAGGAAACCCATTTCAAGGGGAGCATTGCCTTTAGGTTCATGGGGGACAGATCCCCCAACATGCAAGGTGAAGGACAGAACGGGGAGCCCATCCCAGGACCCGAGTGGCCTCCGTGAGGTACCTTCCCGCGGGGGCCCTGGTGGGGCTCCCCGAGACCCTGCCCAGATTCAGCAGGCACCACTCAGGTCGCCCCAGTGACAGGACACAAAGCAAAATCAACATGGCGGGAGGCGCCCGGGGCCGACAGCCACGCTCCCAGGGGTCCCCACTCCATGGAGTGCCCAGGGCAGGGCGGACTCCCCCAGGAAGAAGCTGTGACGGCCCCGTGAAGGGTGGTCCACCCAGGGGGTGGCTTGGAGACTCGGAGCCTGTGGAGCAAAGCCAGCGCCACGGGGATGCTCCCGGGAGCGGCGCGGCGCCGTGGCAGGTGCTCGTGCCGCTCAGCTGCGCGGGGGAAGCCCGAGCCCACACGCCCAGAGAGCGTGAAGCACCGCGGGGCCTCTCTCCAGAGCACCGGGGCCTCCCTCCGCGGAGGAGGTGCTGCGCACACGGGCGCAGGTGTTCGTATCACGTTCCGAGACCCGGCTCCGTGCCCGCGCCGTGAGTCGTTGTAAATGCACCGAGAGCTCGGGGCCCGCGTCGCCGTGGCTGACGTCCTGCGTCTGTTGCAGCCCCCGCCCTCGACGTGGACTGGCAGAACAACACCACCTTCGCCTCCTGCAGCACGGACATGTGCATTCACGTGTGCAGGCTGAGCTGCGACCGCCCGGTGAAAACCTTCCAGGGACACACGGTGAGTGCCAGGCCCGGCGACGGGACTCGGGCTCCTGAGCAGGTGCGAGAGGCGGGGGCCGCCCCCTGCGTGCCCGCGGGCAGACGAGGCTGTGACCTCGGGCCAGTCCTGTGTGGCCTTTGCGGCTTCGCCCGTGGTGGTGGGTTGGCCAAAGGGTTTGTTTGGTTCTCGTCGTGCTGAGTTGTCGTCAGCGTCATTCGACACGAGCTTGTCAGATTGTGTTGTGACAGCTGTCCTGTCAGTGGTGCGTTTTTGGTTTTTTTTTTTAAGTATCGAAATTGCTGGATTTTTGTGCAGCTGTTTTAATATTGAAGGTGGAAGAAAATGCCCCATTTTTGGTGTATGATACTTTATTGTTTCAAGAAAGGTAAAAACGCCTTCTCCGGCCCGTGTGCACACCCACCCAGCCCTTCCCCGCTCCCCAACTCACGCAGGAGCCTTCTCCGTGGGTGGACTCCAGGCTTCCGTCTCCCCTTTCTCTCAGTCCATCTGCCATTGCTACCACCTGGGGGGGCACAGGCGGCCCTGTCACTTCCCCGCTTCATAGCCTCCAAAACCCAGTGCCCGTCGCCAGCCTCAAGCATGAGTGTAGAGTTTGCCATTCCAGCCGGAGCGCGTGGGGTGGGCGATTCATGACGGGCGGTCCTGTCCGGGGCACATGGGCCCCTGCAGGAGAGCACTGGTGCCTGGCTCCACCTTTGTGCCATGCCCGGCGGCACAGCGTCCCCACCTCCACACTGTGTGGCTCCTTTACGCACATGTGCCCGTCTCTGCTGCTCACAGGGGCGTTGTCCTCCATCCTCCGGGACTTGGTGTCAGGGTCACATGGCTCCTGCGCCCGGACGGCGGCCTGGAGGCTTTTCCTTTCTGCCTGCTCCCCCACGCCCACCCCGCAGGGCACGCCCCGCCTGTCTGCCTGCTGGGACGTTCCCCTGTGCTGTGCACCTGCTGTCTGCTCTGGGTTTGCAGCTCTGCACCGCCCACTCCCCAGGGTTGGTTGTTCCTGGTGTGTAACCTCAGAGCTACCGATGGCAGCCCGTTTCCCTTGTTCACCGGTATGGGTTTATTCGGGTCACATTGCCTCGGGCCTCGGCAGCCCAGGTACTTCGGCTTATCTCTTTGCGTTCCTGATCTCTGTAGGTTCCTCCCTGGTCCCCCCTCAGTCACCACTGAGACACACTGTGTTACACAGATCAACGGGAGACCGAGTTATTCGCAGTGCCTTCCAGTGTTGGTTCCAAAACAGCTGCGGTGCCATCAGCTTTGTGGGCCACGCATCGCATGTCCTATGGAAATTCATTGCCTCCCTTGGTGTGATTTGTTTCTTGGATGGATGTGGATGAGAGCTGACAGGTTTTGCATGGCTTCTGGCTGTGCTTTTCTGCAAGAGAGAAGGGCACAGTAAGAAAGAGAGGGAACCGTGTGGGTCCCCCCGTGGTGGCCCCTGTCCACCCCAGGTAACTGCGAATGGACTCTGCAGCCATGACGGGGTGCTCCTGCCCCCTGCTGGACGGCTGTGGTACCTACTCACGAGCTTTTTCCCTTTTTTTTTTTCCTTTTAAAAAATATTTTTACTTGACCATACATCCTGGATCTCTCTACCGGTTGATATAGATCTCTATGTGTGGGGCTTTTTTTTTTTTTTAAATCCTCCGCTCTCTTTCAGAACGAGGTCAATGCAATCAAGTGGGACCCTTCCGGGATGTTGCTGGCGTCCTGTTCGGATGACATGACGTTGAAGGTAATGGGGTCTGGAGGGGGACTGCCGGACCATGGACAAGCCCGTAGACTTGGTGCAGGTGTCACGGTCGCTGCTGCTCTGGCTGATCACTTTGTCACAAACGCGCTTCCTGCCGCTACCGGTTTTCCCCGTTGCTACCCAATGGCCCACCCGCATCGGGCTAACTCCTGCCGATGAATCAAGGGGCGTGCAGGGAATGCTCCCTTCCCCGGGGCCCACCCACCGGCACCTGCATGGTTTTACCTGCCTCTCTGCCTGGGCTGCAACCTGCTGCAGGTCCCAAGGGCTGCAGACCACACCCCCCAAGGGCCGCAGACCACACCCCCCAAGGGCCACAGACCACACACACAATGACTGGTGTGGAGCCCTTCCCAGCCGGACAAACAGCATTTGCTCACACTGTTCCCGATGTGTGTTTTCTAGATCTGGAGTATGAAGCAGGATTCGTGTGTTCATGACCTTCAAGCTCACAGCAAAGAGATATATACCATCAAGTGGAGTCCGACCGGGCCGGCCACCAGCAACCCAAACTCCAACACCATGCTAGCAAGGTAAACAGAGATGCCTGCAGGCCCGTCTTGCTCGGCTCCTAGGAGCGGCCTTGCTCACTGTGGCTGTAAAGTTACTGTATCAAAGGGAAGAGGAAGGTTATTCTGTAAAGGGTACGGCACAGAAAGGAACAGAAACATCACCAGGAACCATTATTTGTATCAAAGGGAGCAGAACATCTTGCTAAGGTGTGTTGTGAATGGGTTTGGACCTTTCCAAACTGTACAAAAAGATTCACTCACCTTAAAAGGGCCCACAAGCCCTGGTTGATGTGGCTCAGTGGATGGAGCACCAGCCTGTGAACCAAAGGGTCGTCAGTTCGATTCCCAGTCAGGGCACATGACTAGGTTGCATGTGAGGTCCCCAGTTGGGGGCGCACAAGAGGCAACCGCACAGGGATGTTTCCTTCCCTCTTTCTCCCTCCTGTCTGCCCTCTCTAAAAATAAATATTTTTTAAAAAAACAAGGGCGCACAAGATAGAGCTATCAAGTGACGCCCAAGGAAAGGATCCTTTACCCGCCAGGCTGGTAGGGCGGTTGGTCCTGGGTCCTGGCTTCCGGACGTTGTTTTGTGAAGGTTTTTATTACAACAGAGAAAAGAGAACAGTTCCGCGTGGGCCTGGGGCTTGGTTTACGGAGGGTACCTGGGAGCTGCGGGTGGCGAGAACATTGAGTGGCAGGAAAGGGTTCCCCTGTGGTGGCCACATGTGACGAGACCACGTAGACATGAACCCCCAGAGGCACCAGCTCTGGAGGGAGTGGAGAGGCCAGTCAGCCACACGCTTCCCAGACTGAGAAGAGGGGTGTGCATGGCCTCGGCGGCCCGACCCCAACGCCCGTCACTGCAGGCTGCATTGCCCAGGATGGCCCTCGTGTTCAGCCGGCCCCTCTCAGGATAGAACGTTCCACTCTCTTATTTTAGTAAGAACATTCAGAAAAATAAGGAAAGAGGTTCTCAGGCTGAAGGGGATCCTTAGCGGCCTGGAACCTGTGATCTGAAGAAGCGTGAGTGTGTGTTTAGCTGAAAAAGATGGAACCGGGAAGGGCGGTCTGGGTTCCAGGAAGCAGCAGCGGGTCTATTCCATGTGGTGGCAGAGACGGGCGGGGGGTGGGGCCGGGGGCCGGGCGCCGGGGACACGGTTCCTGAAAGGGGTTGGCCCAAGGCTGTTCCTTAGAAAACGCTAGAAGAAAGGAATCCCCGCTCCCCTGAGAGGCCAAACCCCCAGGAACACAAAGGCCACGGTTGTCTTATTAAATCCTGGTCCGAAAATCCTCTTCAGAGGCTTAGAAGGTGCTCTTGTGTGCTGTGCTGCCCGGTCCCAGCGTGACCGGTCCTTTTGGTCCGCACGTACGGGAGGGACCTGGCAGCGCCCGGCAAGTCCCCGCTGAGGGGAAGAACGCGAAGTAACAGCTCCGTCACGTGGGCCCTCCTTTCTTTAAATTGGAAAGGAACTGAAACTCGCAGCTCTCGGCACTAGGACTGCATATTTGCCTGGGATTGTATTTTAATTCCCTTGGCATCGACACTTTTATTCACTTCATTTGCCGTTTTTGCAAATATTTTGGTTGGTAACGATAAACGTTTTAAATTACGAAAGCATTTTAGAAAAATGTAGTAAATATGCTGCAGACACATTTATTGCCCATATCTGCAGGCAACCAATGAATGTGAAATCTAACGTTTTCCCAGTAACGGCAGCAAAAACAAAGGAAAAGAAAGGAAGGATTTGTTTTAGAACTGTGGCTTGTTGTCAAGTTCTGAGTCCCATTGTGGCGTGACAGAACGTACCTCTTTATTTAGTCTCTGGAAACATAAAAGCTGTGAAAGGAAACCCCGCGCGCAGACAGGTGCTAATTGTCTTGGGGAAGTAGAAGGAACCGCTGTTTCTATGGTCACATTCCCCCCCCTCCCACCCCTGCGTTTCCAGCGCTTCGTTCGACTCCACGGTCCGGCTGTGGGACGTGGAGCGCGGCGTGTGCGTCCACACGCTCACCAAACACCAGGAGCCGGTGTACAGCGTCGCGTTCAGCCCCGACGGGAAGTACCTGGCCAGCGGCTCCTTCGACAAGTGCGTGCATATCTGGAACACGCAGGTAAGCGCCCCCCTGCTTTTTCCTGAAAGTAGCGCCCAGGGTCCGCGTTGGCAACCAGGCTCGGGCAGCAGCCAGGGAGTGTGGGCTGAGGGATGAGTCGTTCAGACGGAGCCCTGGCGCAAACCAGACCCCCACGGGCACCGCAAGTCTAATGCCGCCTGCCTTCTGCTCCGTACGGGCTGGGGGTCTTCCCCGCAGGGCCGGCCACCGTTTGCTGTGACTTTTTCGGAGTCCCTGGCACGAAACCCTCTACCTGCCTGATCCTTTTCTTGGGCACACACCATCACCTTGGAAAAGCGTGACCTGGTCCTCCTATCTTAACTGAGATGATGCCCTGTGGGCACTGGGGGGGGCAGCCGAGGGGGAAGGCTGGCCCGGACCTCCTCTGCTCCCCATCAGGTAGCAAATCAGAGGGCACGAGGGAGTGTTTGCATTGTCACACCACTGTGGTTTTCCTAATGAAAATATAATATGTCTCATAGCACATGGCATGTTGATGCTGGGTTGTCCCCTCGTCAAGCACTGGCGTCAGTGTCGCCACCGAGGGCTGGGAGAAAGGGTCGGAGCCATTGCAAATAGCCAGCGATATGTTTCGCGTGATCTCGGGATGAGTTGCACGGCTGCCCCCACTCCCTTCCGTGCAGTGCCACTCCTGCCCTTGGGCCCGGCTCGCCTTCAGGTGCATGGCGCTGCGTGCTCGCCCCTTGTGGCCAGGGCTGGTGGTACAGGAGCCAAGGTCACTGCCTTGGAGCGGGAGGAGGGGCAGAGTTTGGGCTTCTGTCCGCCTCCCACAAACTCAACCATATCCGTGTGCACGGGGAAAGGAGACGGTGGCCCCGGCATGGTACCAGCAGGTCGCCAAGCAAACAGGCCTCCCAGGAAGAAGGCACAGGGCTCACTGGATGAACGCTCACTAGAATTAGCAATGGGTGGGTTTGTAAAAATGCCGTCCTAGGAAAGTGACATGAGGTCCCGCCTCCTGTCCAAAGGTCATCCCATTATTTCCCTCCTTGTGTATAAGTCACACACGTCTTGCAGACAAAGCTCACTGGAATCCTCAGCGAGACCGCTGCGTTCTGTAAACATAGAAAGCGTAGAGTGCAGCCGACTTGGTCCGTCCCCAGTTCTGCGCCACCTGAGGGTGCTGGCTGCCATCTCCTTGGCTGGGAACAGCCGTGGCAGGCGTGTCCGCAGGTGGACTCTTGGGCCTTCCTAGGTCAGCTACACTCGTGCACTCCAGCGTCCGGGAGACCCTTTCCCCAGCCACGCATGTTCAGTGAGCACCCTCTCACGTCTCTGTGTGGGAGGATGTTCGTGATGGCGTCCTGGGGGCAGGGCTCCGTGCGCCGCTGCACCGTGCGTGACGACTGCCTTGCTTTGCAGAGTGGCAGCCTCGTCCACAGCTATCGCGGCACCGGTGGCATCTTCGAGGTCTGCTGGAACGCCCGAGGGGACAAAGTGGGCGCCAGCGCGTCCGACGGCTCTGTAAGCAGCACCCACGGTTTGCTGGGCGGATGGAGGGCGTGGGGAGGAAAGGGAGAACGCCACGCAGTTCACGCAGGGGGCCTTGCAGGGCCGGCCGAGTGTCGGCAAAGCCCCCACGGGTTCTAAAAGGGCATGTGCTCAGGCTTGAGTCCTCCTCTGGCCTGCCTCTCGGTGCCAGCGCTGTGACACCTGCCGATGGCCACTGTCACCGCCTTAGTTCCCAGCATTGCTCGTGACCTGGCTCTGCCCCTCCGTGCTGTTTACTCAGGGGTGCATTGGTCAGATGCTCAGTCACTAGCCCATTGTTAGAGGTTCTCTGAACGTTCACGACGGTGTACCAATAAAACTTCATTTATAAAATATCATCAGTGGGCCTGATTTGGTCGGTGGGGCATGTAATCTGCCAACCTGAGTTCTCAAGGCTTCTTTATGTTGTCTGTGAAGGTAATACGGGCTGCCTGTTGTTAGAGCTTCTGTGAACGTTCATGACGGTGTGCCAGTGAAACTTTATAAACTATCATCGGTGCGCCTGATTTGGTCCACGGGCCATGTAATCTGCCCACCTGAGCTCGAAAGGCTTCTTGTGTTGCCTCCAACACTGAGATGGGCTTTCTCTTGCCTTTTAGGTGTGCGTTTTAGATCTGCGGAAGTAAGCCGGCGATGTCGTGGAGAAGAGAATTCTAGTGGACCAGCAGTTCGCGTGGGGGGTCGCAGCAGCCTTCGACCCTGGCAGCTCCCGAACGGCGCGGGCGTGGCACGTTGGTGTGGACTCCGAAATCAGCTCATCCCTGGCCGCGGGAGCCTATATTTTTCCGTAGTCCTCATCAAAAAGTTTAACACACACACACACACACACACACACAGAGAGACACACACGCTATCAGAGGGGGAGAACGCTTTCCACGTGGGACCTTCAACCTGAAGAGCGTGAGCCGCCAGCTGGACGGGGTGTGGTCTGGTTCCCCCCAGACAGGGTCTGATGGCCGCGGCGGGAGGGGGAGGACCGTGTGCCAAAAAAAATGGAAGAACAGAAAACGCTCTGGACACAGAAAGGGGTGGAGCAGCTCTCTTCTGCGGGTTACGAGGTCCTTGCGACAATTCGGACACCGCGGCTGCCCTCACCAGGGACGCTGGAAGACCGCTGTGTCCCACGCAACGCGTGACTGTCGCCCTGACCCGGCCTGTGTCCCAGAACCTTCTTGGCCCGGTGGCTTTTCTGTGGGTTGGCAGCCTGTCGTCCGGGACGGGGCTGGTCCTGCCGGGTCCCCCCCCCCCGCCCCCCCGCGGTGTGGTCTTGATCTGCAGCCTCGGGCGCCCAGGACAGAACCACAGAACCTTTGCTGACGGCCTTCTCCCCACCCCCACCCCCCACCCCGGCCCTCTGTCATAGTTGCTTCAGATCTTCGGTCTCCAGGGCACTTTGGGCGTGGTAATAAGTGCTTTATTCCCGTAAGAAGGCAGGGCAGGGGGGCTTTTTACAGGAGAAAAAGAAAAAAAGACTTATAAGAGAGAGAGCCCGGAGTATTTTTGGAAAAAATAATATTTTTATGTTAAAACAATTTTAAAATCCTGACGTGGCCATCAGACACAGAGCGCTTTGTGCGGTTTCGTATTTGAAGTGTCGCAGGGAAACGCAGGCAGGGCGTGAGGGGCTGTTCCCGTGGCCTGCGGCGGCGTGGCCCCTGGGGGGCACCCTGGGTGGCAGGCAGACACCGTGGACGGCAGCGGAATAGTCCGGCCGCAGCGACGAGTCCCTGCGCTTCTGGCCGGGGGACAGGGTGGCTCTCGGGGTGTCCGCCTTCAGCGCTGCAGGAGGGAAATGAGGAAGGCTGTTCTCTGAGCCCAGCGGTGTCCTCCAAACCCAGCGGAGTTGAGGCCCTGGAAGCCGGCAGCTCAGTGGCTCTGTATCCGTGTGTGTGGCACCTCATTCACGGGGACAGTTGCCCCTGGGAGCCGCCGGGCCTGTCCTTGCACAGGTGACCAGTGGTTCCGGGGTCACCCCTGGGCGGACACTGGCAGAAACGCACGGGGAAGGACTGGCCTTGCGCCCCGAAGCTGAATGAAAGGTGGCATGTCCCCGGTCCCTCTACCATCTCTGCTCCTCCTTTGGGAGACGAGGAGATTTTCTTTTTTTAAATAATGAGTCTTTTTACTGTTTTTAAAAACATGGCTTTGTGCTCCTACGGAAGTTTCCTTCCATGGGATGAGGTGAGCTTAGTCTGGTCATAGCCCGACAGGGACCTGTGTTGGAAGTGAGCCGTGGGGGAAGGACCGCCGCTGGCCTGCGGGCACAGCCGGGGACGGGAGGGCGGCCAGGCCTGTGTCCCCGCTCCGAGACAGGATGCCATGCAGAGGGTGGCGGCCGTCCGCGGAGCCAGAAATCCACCGTCGGGGCGGGTGAGTGTGCCGCCAGCCCTGGAGGGGACCGGGACCGGCGGGAACGTCAGTGCCCGCCCGCCCCCGCCCCCATCACCGTCCGACTATCCCTGGGCTCCCCTTGGCTGTGCAAACGCCCCCCGCCCCAGCCGGAGAAGACCAAAGCCTGCTCCGTTTACAAGTCGGGTGTTTTATCCAGCCCGTCCTCTGCTCTCAGCGAAGGTCCGAGGTCCATGCACTCGCCACTCCTGCCTGGAAAGGCAGCCAGCAGCCCGGCTGCTCGGTCGTTGCCCGCCCCCGGAGTGGCCGGGGTTGGGGCGCAGTCAGTGGGGAGCAGACAAGCCGCTTCGTGCCCCCGCCCCAGTAGAAATGCGCTCATCTCTGCAGACCGTCCGCGGCCAGGGCGCGGCGCGGCGGGGCGACTGGGGCCGCACGGTCCTCACGGGAGGGTTGGGAGCCGGGGTCTCGCTGATGGCCCGTGCCAACGCGTGGACAGGCGGTCAGGGCTGCGCACCGCGGGGACCCCGGCAGGGGTGACGGCAGACTGTCCGCCGGCCGTCGGAGAAGAGCCTGCCGTGGTCACCACAGGGACCAACGGGGAGAACGCACCTCTGCCGCTCGGATGCGTCTGTTCGGAGCACAGTGACCGCCCGGCACGCTCGCAGGCCAGGGACGCTTGCGTCCGGAAAGTCGGCTCGCCTGCCATCCCGCGGCTCGCGGGCCCCGTGACTTCCCCTTGTTTACAGCTCTTACACATGGTGCGCGATGCTTCAGGGTCAGCGACCACATGCAAGCTTGATCCTGAGGGCAGACGGCTCAGGCCGAGCCTCCCGGGGGCACCGCTTCGGCGGTAGGGGACTGAGACCACGCCCGCACGGGGGACGCTGCCAAGGGGGGTGACCCCGCGCAACCCCTGGGACTTGACTTTCCTCCTGTCCCCCTAGGTCACGGAGCCGAGTGAAGTGCACTTTGTCCATCGTAAGGGTCTGCCCTGTTCTGGTTCCTTTCCTCTTCTGAAACCTGTTCCACCCTACTTCTCTTTTTCTTCTTCTTTTTTTAAATCGTGTTTCTTGTCAAATGCAGAAATGTTCCTCCCGCCCCTCGCCGAGGTTCTGGATTCTGGCTTCTGCGGTTTTTATTGTCTGTGTCAGACGTACCAGCCAGATGTCATGTCCGTCAGCACCTCCTGCCCCCCCGTCCCGTCCACATCGACCCCGTTCTGTTCCCCCAACCCTGCTCACCCTCACGCGCTCCAACAAAAAGAATCAGCTCGTGTGTCGTAGCTCATTTGTTTCCAGAGAGAATCAACAGATCATATTCAGTGTCTTGAATAAATTGCTCTATTTTGATATTAGAGAACGTGGTGGCTGTGCTTGCTTCATCCAACGCGATCTCCGCGTGGTGGGCAGTGGGCATGTTTTCTCAACAGGAAGGGGACTCAAGGACATCTTCCCAGGCTGGGGCTCCCACCCCAGAACCAACGGCCATCGGTGGGCGCAGCGACCCGGGGGTTATAAAAGCCCATTGCACTAAGGGAGCGTGTTTTCGAGTGTTTCTTTTCACGGCATTATTTCAGGCCAGTGCTTTGACGACACCCAAGGCAGTGAATTTTCTCTGTCCGTGGGATGGTTGGCTGGGACTCTGGGCTCCAGGACTGAGTCTGCGGTCTGCAGGACCTGCAGCCCCAGGACACGTGCAGCCTTGGACACGGATCTGTACACCGCGAGGCAGACTCCCGTTCAGCCAACATGGACGCCATCTGCTCAGACCCAGACTGTGCTGGGTGCTTCACCGCTGCCACTGTTGCCATTGCTGGGGGTTACCTCATTCTGGATGCCACCACCCCTGTGACAGGGAGGAGGTGGTTGTATTTGGGGACACGAGCAACGTTTTGCTCTACACATCAGTCACAAAGCAGGTTGTGGGATCCCTTTCAGGATCAGAGAGGGCTGGACCCTCCCCCCCACCTCCTTTTGGTCCCAGAGTTGTCTAGGGTGCAGCCTGCTTCCTTCTGTCTTTAACTGCTGCTCAGTTGACCAAGCCTGTTCCCATGGAGTGGGTTTGGGGTGTTGTTCAGAGCACCAGCCCCACTGCCAAGGCCACAGGAAGGTCCTGGGAGGAGCTTGGAGCCAACTCTCCACAGGGAGCAAGGAGAACACAGGAGCGCTGCCAGGTGGAGACATGTGGCTGTGGCTGGCGGGGCTTCAGTGGCCACGCTGGTATCACGTGGACACT
Organism: Furipterus horrens; assembly: GCF_987537825.1. NCBI lineage: Eukaryota > Metazoa > Chordata > Mammalia > Chiroptera > Furipteridae > Furipterus > Furipterus horrens. The sequence continues at coordinate 116,296,832 of NW_028327187.1, read as the reverse complement.
TTCACATGGGCTGCTTTGTGGCGCAGGAGAGTCGACTGGGACCCATAGGTGGTCTCAGATCTCCGTGGCTTCAACCTTCACCTGACCTGGAAGCCCTCTCTGCCATGGTTCTCACATGTTTTCCTTTGTCCCCTGACCTCAGCATCATTTTAGGGCTTTGGGGATTGCACTCCCTGAACAGAAAGCTTTTTTGCTCCCTGCACACACCAGCGCTGTTGCTCATGGAGACTAAGGAAGTTGTCCGTCATGTTCACGGGGAGTTCACACCCGCGGGGCTGGCTGCTGGGTAACCTGGGGATCACTTTGTGAGCTGTGTGCGTGGTGGGCGCAGGAGGGGCGCAGGTGCAGGCTCTGCAGAAGGCTCAGAAAGTGGCCGAATGGTTTTTCCCCCAGCCTGGTCCCTTTATCTCTGAAGCGTCTCAGCTATTTGGGAGGTACACCAGGCAGGGGGATGGGGTTGCGTGGCGCAGGGCCGTGGGTTCCTCACAGAACTGCAGTGACCGGAACCTGAAGTTCCTGCCCTGGAAAACGGGCTCTGGGCAGCAATCAGCATCAGGCCAGAGGCCCGTGCGGAGAGGGTTGGGGTACCGCTCTGCCCCGGAGGCACAATCCAAATGAACGGGTGGCTAGGTTTGCAGGAGGGTGCATGGGTAGGCGCACTTTGGCCTCTTCGATGGTGTGACAGATGGGCCAGGAGGCTCCCGTGAAGTGCCAGCTACGCCACAGAAGCATCTTTCTCCCCAAACTACCACCTGCTGCACCTCTGCCCACCCAGCCAACTGGAATTCCTGTGTGGGTGCCAGTTCCCTCAGCTCTTCAAGAACCTCCCCACCCATCCCATCATCATCATCATCATCATCATCATCACCACCACCACCATCAGCAGCAGCATTGCGTCCACTGCCCTCAGCTTCCCCGCAGAGACAGCCTTCCTGGGAAACCGCCTAAAACCAAGCATTCTCGTTTACTGGTTCCTTTCCGTAATTATCTTACTCCTCGGATGGAGGTGCAAGTCCCCAACGCTCAGGTGTGTCCCCAGGGCGTGGGCGGAGCTCAATGCGGCGAGTGACCGTGATCACACTCTGGGCTCACCCCAACCAAAACCCCCAAGTCAGCTGGTGGTTGACACCCACCTAGGAGGCGTTCGGGCTGAGAATCAGATTGGTCGGTGATCTTTGCAAGCTTCTGACCCTGCTTCTGGCTACTGTCAGCCCAAGAACCAGGCGTGGAGGCTACGCAGACAGGAACAGCCAAGTCAGGCCATGAGATGGGTCCCCTGCAGACCGCACAGGGCACAGACAGCAGCACTGGGCACTGCCCACACCTAGATACGGGACCCAAGTGGCCATTGAAGCACACCTGCCCTGCCTTTCAAAGGGACCTGCCGCGTGGCCATGCCCTCTGCACAGGTGCATCTTCAAGGCCCTTTCCCTGCACACAAGTTTCTGATTTAAAGACATGGGGAGCACCTGATCGGCCTATGGGGTCCTGAGCCCGCCTTTAGCTCCAAGGAGGCTGGAACGACGAGCAGCTGGAGTCTGTGCCTCTAGTGTGGGGGTGGGGCTAGCGGGGGTCCTGAAATAGGGGCTTTCGGTGCTGGGGGCAGAGTGTCAGCACAGACATTAAGAATGCAGACGCCACCCAGCAAAGGTGACACTCCTTCACACGTCCCCGTCCCTTTGGGATCAGCTCCAAGCTTAGGAATGTGCAGGCCTGGGCACAGTGCCCTGGATCCGTCCGCGGCTGTGCGACCTCAAAAGTACAAACCCAGAAGCATCTTGCAGAGCTTTGCTAGAGTGAAAGGAAGTCCTAACCTTGACTTAAAAGGTTTCACCCGGCACACCTCTCTGCAACATCCTTAGAAACTAGTATCTTGCTTTGCAGCAGACACCTAGCTGGCTTTCAACTCCAATGCATGTTACAGTATTTCTGTCAAGATATATACATTTTTTTCAGCTGATGGAAATATGGAGACCTAAGCAATGATGTGAACATATACCAGGTTCCAAGGATTCCTGACACTGTCACTGTTCAACACGGCGTGGGGACCAAATGCTAATTCCTGGTCAAAGCTGCCTCTTCTGCGCCCTCTGGTGGTTTTCTAAGGACATGCAGCGCCGTGTGGGGATCAAAGGCTGAATTCCCTGTCAAAGTGCCTCTTCTGCGCCCTCTGGTGGTTTTCTAAGGACATGCAGCGCCGCGTGGAAATCAAAGGCTGCATTCCTGGTCAAAGCTGCCTCTTCTGCGCCCTCTGGTGGTTTTCTAAGGACATGCAGCGCCGCGTGGAAATCAAAGGCTGAATTCCCGGTCAAAGCTGCCTCTTCTGCGCCCTCTGGTGGTGCACAGAGAACATGCAGCACACTTTGCTGCCTTTCGGCATCATCAATAATTACCAGAGACCATTTGCTGGAAGTGCTGTTCAGACAGAATACAAGCCAGACTGGGAGCTTGGTTACTTTATTAACTTTCCCAAGGACTTGGACCTGGCATTAGCATGTGAGCTAGAACAGCAATCGTCAACATTTTTCATCTCATGGCACACATTCACTAATTGCTAAAATTCTGCAGCAACCAAAAATTACAATTTCCTGCTGATTTGACAAAAAACAGGTACAACTTTGATTCATTCACACCAGACCGCTATTGTCTTGGCTCTTAAAAAATAATTTTTTTTGTTTGACCATCTAAGGGAAAAGAAGTCAGTGCCCCTGACTAGTCAGGTATTGCATGTTTTAAAAATTCTTGTGGCATGTGAGTTGAAAATCGCTGGCCTAGAAGGAATTCTTCCATTCCCAAGTGCGCGCCTCATGGGTCATTTCTCTTATCACAAAGAGGATCCTGGGGAAGGTGCTCTCACATAGAGATGAGAGAGCAGAGAGGGGAAGGTGAGAACACAATTCTAAATAATAAGAAATGTACAGCGAAGGACATGGGGTTGGAATGCTACCACATCTCTCTCACAGGTCTCCCTGGACTTTTGGGACAGATTCAACCTCGTTCATGTTGCGGGACCCGCTTGCAATATGGATTTCGATTGTGCTGGCATCGGAACCTGGAGGGGAAGAGAGAGAAAGGTTGTGATCATGCCGTTGTCCTAGAAGGTGCTTCGTATGCTTCAAACATGTCACATTCAAGAGCGTGATCACAGCGCATGTTTGTGGTTGTCCAGTCGAGGACGGTAAGATCATGGGAGAGAAAGGGGACTCAGGACACAAGAAATTAGGGGAAAGATGGGTCATGGAGGCCTGGGAAATTGTGGGAATGCCAAGGAATTGTGGCAAAGGTAAAGGATCTGGGGTGAGAAATGGAATTGTGGGAAAGACAAGGGGTCATAGCAGAAGTGGAGACAGAAATTGCCAGAGAAATAAGGAATTGTGGGACATACAAAGGATTATGGGAAGAAAATGGAAGTGTAGAAGTCACAGGGGCTCATGGGATAGAAATGGGATTTTGAGAGACACAAGGAATTACAGGGTAGATGAGGTCATAGATACCTGGGAAACTGGGGGGATGGGATTAGGTCGTAGGTACCTGAGGAACTGTGTGAGAAATGAGGTCTTAGGTACCTGGGGAATTGTGGGAGATAAGGAATTACGGGAAAAATTACATCATGAATGCTTGGGCAATGCCAAAGGGATTGTGGGGAGAGTAGAGAACTGTGGGAAGGACAGGGACTCCTGTTAAGACAATGGAATTGTGGGACAGAAAGAAATACGGTTCAGGTGAGGTCATGGATGCCCTCAAACATCCCCAGGGGACACTGTTGGTGACAGCCCCAAAGCCCACATGTGGCTACAGGTCCAATAACATGACCCTGAAGAAGGATGTAGCCGTACACTTTTAAAGGGTGATTTTTACAATATGTGAATTATGTCAAAAAAATTTTTTTAAAGCAAAGGAGGGTTGTTGAGCAGCATGTGACAATTACCCGACTCCTGGCTGGACATCTGAAGGGAAAAGTCCCCTGTGAGACATCCAACTTCAGCAGTTGTGACACTATCCAGACTCAACGATTTATAAGATATTTCCTTCTTTTACTAGTTCCAAAAGAGAAACTCACGAAAAGTGGAGTTCAAGTCTTAAAGGGAAAGTCTTCACGTGTGACGACACTGAGTTGCATTCCACGGGATCTCTCTCTGCATTTTTTGTCCCTTTTCTTAAAGATTTATTTTTAGGGAGGGAGAAAGGGAGAGCGGGAATCAAACCGGTAACTTTTGTGGGATGTTGGCTGATCCACTGAGCCATCTCTGCATTTTCTAAAGCTCCTGTGGGCAAATTTCCCACCCTGGAGGGGTGGAGGCATGCAACAGCTCGCTGGACAGAATAAGAAGATGTGCTGACTGATGGATCTCACTTCTGATGGTAATGGAGGTAGGGGTGGGGGTGGGGGTGCCACAGGCAGATCAGGATGTGTTTTATTGTCATTTGTAATGTTTTGCTTTTCCTTGACCTCCAAAGACAGGCTCAAGCACTTTAAAATGCCAGGATGGGGATGCACACAAAGTCAGAAATTTCCAGATAAAATGTTTGGCTCATTCCCCAGGAGGTGGGCACCCCACTATCAGCAATGGGACCAGGAAGTGGGTCTCTCATCCTCGAAGAAGGATGTGACAAGATGGAGAGTCTGCAAACACACAGTCTGTCTTTTAGCTTTAGCACAACTGTCCCTTCGAGGTGCCCGATGACAACCACACATTCCCGTCTGCAGGAACCAATCAATTTATCGCTGCGTTTTTGCGCCCTGAGAGCAGAAGCCAAGCTTGTCACCTGAAAACAAACCCCCCTTCAATGTAGCTGAACGGCAGGAATGGGAAAGGAAACAAAACTGAAGTCAAGAGCATGTTCCCTTTGCTCGAAATCACATTATTTCTGCACAGAGGGGTTTGCGTTGAGTGGCATCTCTCTTTGGCCCCGTGCGTGCGCAGGCACGCGGGCGCATGAGTGTGTCTGCTCTTAGCTCAGAAAACATGTTGGGCAAAGCAAATTTGTGGACCCGAGCTTTGGAAAGCCTAATTATTCTGAGACACGGGTCCTGACCCCGGGTCACTGTTTCCCAGAGGGCATCTGTTGACATTGGGAGACAGCTCTGGCGCCTGGTGGGCGGGGACCAAGGAGGCTGCTCCACACCCTGCAGTCCCCAGGACGTCCCGCCTCAGAGAGTCGCCCAACTCTAAATGCCCTGGTGTTGAGGGTAACAACCCGCTCAGAAGACAGACAGCGGATGGGTAAGCGGTTGAACACAGAATTCAGAGCCGTCTCTGCCCAATCCCAGCAGCACCCGCTGAGGAAAGAAGAACAGACTCTAGACCCCGGACACACTCTCTCGGCGTTCTTCAACATTCCGACTCCCAGCTTCCCAAACCTCTCCTTTAGACAATGAGCGGGCCCCCATGAAACTAGAGCTTCCGAAGACCCCCTCTCTCATGGGCCCATTTGCCTCTACATTGCAAACTGTCACATCCGTTCAAACTTTGCGGATGTCAGATCTTTTTTTCATCAAAAGACCTATTTTTGCCACAACAAAACCCTACTAGGAACCCTAACACAAAGAGAAGAGAGTAGCCCATTGGCCAAAATTGATTTCGGTCACAATTAGGGTTGCATTATTGAAAAAAATGTAAGCAGAGCTATGAGGGCTACTTTGATCAACATGCAACTCTGAAACCAAAAATCGGGCATCTCCAAGGTAGCCAACTTAAACACCTAGCATTCTGTGATTTGATTGGATTGCAGCATACCCAGGAAATTTGGTTTTCGCCGGCTAAGGAGCTGAAATGTTACGGTTTGAGGTAGCTCACTGTGCTGTCCTGGGACGGTCACTTAAACAGAGAGGGTGGGTGAAGTTCGTCTGAGCTCCAAACACTCGCTAGCCACCCTGGTCGGACAAGTTAACGGGTCGGTGGACCTGGGGGATCGATCCTGGGTTACCAACGCGTTTCAGTGCGCACGCTTTTTCTCACAGAGTTTCATATCAAGTTTGTGGTGGGATGTCAATCATTTCCTGCACACCTAGAGGACCACATGGGGGTTCCCAAGGCACCCTTGGAAGGTCACAGCACTGGTCCTTCGGTGCAAAGAACAGATTCCAAGAGCCCGTGCCGGCTGACTGGATTCTCTTCTTCAACACCTCCCGAGTACGCTGCATCAATCAAGCCAGCTGCCACCTACAGAGGTCGTGTGCTACCATCCACTGCTTTGCAGCAAATGTTAGTGACGGGTCCCAGGGGACAACTGACCTCCTATTCAAAATGCCATCCAGTCGGTGGCGGGGGTGGGGGCGTTTGTAATTAATGCAAGGCTACAGTCCTTAATCACTGAACAGACCCCGTTAAAATACTGAAAGGAACAGTAGGTGATGAAATGCAAGATTAAGGTCACCGTGGGCCACTGGAACGTTCCATGCACACTCTGAAGTGCGTGACGACCCACGTCACCTTGTTTGCTAAAGGAGTACGGGGGAGCCATGGACCTCAACCTGTGGATCGCCCGCCTTAGCAGCCGGGCCTTACCTCCAGACAGCATGCTGAGGGCCTCGTCGGAAGTGTGACCGTTGCCACGTGCCACCTTCCTGGAAGTGGGGCCATCACGGGGTATGCAGGGGCCCTCGTGGGTAGGGAACGCCTGCTCAGTGGTTGAGGGGGTCATGGGCTCCCACTGGACCTCCTTCCTGGGAGACTGCAAGGCCAGGCTGCACCCCGTCCAGCCGTAGAAGGCCAGAGACAGGAGGAATCCCTGGGCTGGATTCAGGATGCTCTGGGAGGGGGAAAGAAAGAGCCAGCCGTGAGAGCAGGCTGGCAGGCTGAGCGCCCTGGGCACGCGTGGGGTTCCAGGTGCCACCCCGGACGGCGTTGGCTGGCCTTGCGGGGAAGGGACTGGTTGGTTTTGATTGAACACAGGCAACAACGGACTCCAGGAAGCATCCCTCAGTTGTATGTGGTGAGTACGCATGACGGGAACCGAAAGAACCGAGCGAGACGCCAAAGCACGGGGCAGGAAGGGAAGCAGTGGACGCGGGTCCTGCCTTCCAGTCTGTGGGTCAGATTCCCTCCAGCTCTGAAGCGACGTGAATGTTAATTCTGTGCGGGGCTACATGCTTATCTCCCCTAATCGCTCGCCTGTGTATTTTTTATTCTAAATGCAACACCATGGAAACACTGTGTATAGGGGTCGATCCATGGTGTTTCCACCTCATCATCTCATGTATTTTTGGTCAATATTTTTTTCATGCATGTGTTATGTAGTTGTATTTAGTATCATATTTAAATATTGTATTTATTGTTAGAGGAGGATGATGGGAGAAAGGGAGAGAAACATCGATGTGAGAAATATTCATCAGCCATGGCTGGTGTGGCTCAGTGGACTGAGTGCCGGCCTCTGAACCCAAGGGTCGCCAGTTCGATTCCCAGTCAGAGCACATGTCCGTGTTGCAGGCCAGGTCCCTAGTTGGGGGTGCATGAGAGGCAACCAACCACACATGGATGTATCTCTCCCTCTCCTTCTCCCTCCCTTCCCCTCTCTCTAAAAATAAATAAATAAAATCTTTTTTTTTAATTAAATATTGATCCGTTGCCTCTCACACCCACTCTGACTGGGAACCGAACCTGCACCCAGAGAGGTGCCCTGACCGGGACTCAAACCAGCGACCTCTTGCTTTACGGGCCGATGCTCAACCTACTGAGCCACCCCAGTCAGGGCCATTTAGGATAATTTTTATATCCTGCATTTTTCATTTAATACCACAGACTTCAAAATTGTTATTCTTAACATCTGCATAACATTCCATCAAGATGAAGGACCAGAATTTTTACCTAACTCTTCCCTTTTGTCAAAAATTGGAGTCTATAATGCTTTATAATTATGGATAATTTTATAAGGAATACCTCCATCCCTATGGCCTTCTCCTGGTCTGCGATATTTCTTCAAGAGAAACTTCCTGAGGTCTGAGTCTGCCTGAGGTCTGCTACGCTGCACCAGACACATTTCCCAGAGTTGCACCCACGGAATAATGCTCCCAAGCGTGACTGACCAGTCCCACTGGCAGAGGGAGTACCCAGGAACCTATCCAACTCCTGTCTGTTTAAATAATGAGCCATCATCCTTCTGAGTTTTTTTTTCCCTCCTGACTTTTTTTTTTCCCCCAAGAAGAAAATGCAAATTCAAGATGGACCTACCATAATAAACCACGTGGTCCTGGCTGCATTTCTGACATATTTGAAGGAGCCTCCATTGATGTCTGGCTGCAACTCAAGATAGAATAAAAGGCTTTCGTTGATGATGTTCGACAGCCAACTGTGAGAAAGAAAATGGCCCGCGGTGAGGAGAACAGGCAGCAGGATTTGTTTTCCTGCTGTGAGTCGGGGAAGGGGTGACCGGCAGGGAGGAAGAGGAGCCAGCACATCAGAATGGGATGGAATATTTCTGTGCGAGACAGCTGAGATTTTAGTGGCCATGTTTTCCTCTATGATTTTTATATCATGACTTATATTTGTCTTTTCTCCATTTTGAGTTTATTCTGGTGTACGGTGTCAGGAGGTGATCTAGTTTTATTTTTTGGCAAGTACCAGTCCAGTTCTCCCAACACCATTTGTTGAAGAGACTGTCATCACTACATTGTGTGCTCCCGCCTCCTGTGTCAAATATTCATTGACCACAAAGGCCTGGGCGGAATTTGATGAAGACATTTACATTTCTCTCAGGCTCAAGCAGAGACTGACAGATCCATGTCAAATGACCCAGAAGTCAGTCTTCATTGGAAGAGGAATGGAACATTCTGACAGAGACCAAAACAAATCCTATCTTGACTCTTTACGTTCAAATTCTTCAATGCTTTGCTGGTAGACCCATTAAGACTGAAAGGGCAAGGGTGGTGTATTGAAGAGGTAATTCACTCCTCTCATAGGAGAATGTCTGAATGTCCTTGTATCAAATAGTGGCAGCGAACGGTTTTCTGATTCCAATCTTTGCCGCATGGGTCACAGGTCTGTTTTCCAGGCACCCACCGACAATGCTGAGGGGGTGGGGGAAACTGAGGGGAGGAACATTGCTCTCTTCCCTTGCGGCCTGAGCTAGGAGTCATCACCCCAAAGACATGCCCTTGCCCTTGCATGTTCCTAGACGGGCATCCTGGGGCCAAGACCGATGCAGGTGGGTGGATTTAGCAGGCGCTCGCAAGCCTGTATTAACCCTAGCGGGGCGCTCCACACCGGATGCCTAAGGCTGGGATGGGGGAAACCACAACTCAGTATATATATATATATATATATATATATATATATATATATATATATATATATATTTTTTTTTTTTTTTGTCCTAACGGTTTTATATCTAATTTCAGGAGATTTGGCTCTTTGCAGAGGTTTGTGGATTGTGGACTTGCCTCCCTCCATGTCTCGTGTGCATTTAGTTTCTCAAGTAGCCCTGGCAGTCTCAAAGATTTCCTTCCCAAAGGCCCTTCCCTTGGGTCCTTCAGGTCACACGCAGAAAAACAAAATGACAAGGGGCTCACAGGTCCCCTCCTAGTGACAATTAGCAAGAACAGAAGAAAGGTTACCAAATGACGCAAACCAGCATTATTTTGAAAAAGCGGATCTTGATCATGGCTGCCATCCTCCTCTCCTTCTCGGTGTAAATGCCTTGTCTTCCTTTCAGCAAAGAGGCCACTGCAGAGAACAGAGGAGAGGTGCACAGGACGTTCATTACCGCTGCCAACTGAGGGGCAGGGAGTGGACTCAAGGTCAAGGTGAGCCCTCAAGGCAAGACAGATATCGAAAACGTTTACTTTGAAACAAGTTCCCATGAGATTTGCACATGTAACAGAGAGACTCTCTATTGACTCGTACCCAGCTTCCCTCAAAGTTCACCTCTTACACGGCCAGGGTCGCCTCCATCACAAGGAAGAAATGAACATTGGCGCGGTCCTAGTCATTCAATGCCAGATTTTTATTTGGATTTTACTACCTCGGGAGCTTTATTTGTAAAGATTTACATTTTCTCTTATAAAAGTGATGCCTACTGGCTATTTTAAAACGTTGAAAGGTGTACAATTTCTCCTTATAGACAAGTTGGAAAATATTTTAAAAGTTTCAGGAATCCGCGCTGGCTGGTGCGGCTCAGTCGACGGAGCATCTGCCTGTGAACCAAAAGGTCACTGGTTCGATCCCCAGTCAGGGCACATGCCTGGGTTGTGGGCCCGGTCCCTAGTCGGGGATGTACAAGAGGCAAGTGATCAATGTATCTCTTGCACATCGATGTTTTTCTCCCTCCCTTCTCCTCTCTCTAAGAATAAACAATAAGATCTTAAAACAAAAGAAGAATTAATGGCCCATGGTCCACTCAGGAACAACCGCTGTTAACATTGTAATGTATCTCTCTCCAGTCTTTTTCTGGGCGTTTCTATTTGTTTGATATAATCGAATCACTGTTTTTATGCAATTTTGTTAAAAACGGCTGTATCTAAAAGACTATTTTTAAGTGAACACATGAAAAGAGTGATGCAAAGGGCCGTGATAACTTCCTGTTCTCGGCGGTAGCGTGCATTTAATATCCTCAAGCTCAAGGATCATCAGCTGATCCTCAGGGACCTTGATTCTGCACTTGAAGATTCTGAAAGCTGGAGGAGGCTGGGGGAGACTGCCGACGTGCCCCAGGTCATGCTTCCTTGGGGAGGAGGGAGGGGCTAGAACGCAAGTCCCCAGCCTCAACCCAGATGTCTTTCCACTGAGTTCTGCTGAGTTACAATATCCCACTACCTGGTTTTTAATGCCGCCTGTGACTCATTCCCTGTGATGACTTCCTGTTTCCTACTCAGCTGAGTACAGATGGAGGCCAAGTTCACCATGGGACTAACTAGGCCTGTGACGACTCAGACCATACTCCATGCTCTCCCCCACCCCTTTCTACTCCTTCTGCTCCCGGCTCACCCCCACAGTCCTGCAAAGCCATTCCTGGGCCCTAGGAGTCATGCCAATGGCGACCCAGGAGGAGCCCAGCCAGGAGAGAAAAGTCCACGGGTGCTGGCCTTGAGCTGACATTGACAATGAACTTGTGTAGCGCCTAACTCAGCCAGCTTGCTCACTTTCACGTATGAAAGCCACTCCCTTTCTCCCCATGTATTCTGCTTATGTCTCTGCAGGACAGTAATGAACTCCATTGTCCCAGGTAATCCCAGAAGGACAACGCATGCCACGATCTCAACCCGAGGCACGGGCCACACCTGCAGCCACGCAACCGGAGAACTTCCCCACCTTTTACCTGCCGTCACTGTCTTTCGGAACAGGATGGGGTTGGCCACGAGGACGAGCAGCAGGGGCAAGTACGTGGTGACGTAGTGGGGGATGGCGTGCTCCACCCCCTTCTCACACCTGCAGGGGGAGAACCGGGGGTTTCCACAAAACACCTACTTCGTGTGGGAGCCGAGATGAGAGGATGAAAGCAAAAGGGGAAAGGGCACAGCCCTAGTTCTGACTCTGCCCGAAGGAAACGTGATGGGTAGCTCGTGTCCGGGAATGCACAACGCACCATGGAAGAACAAGGGAGGTCGGTCTTGCTTTGTGTGTCTCGTCACTGGGAGGACCTCAAGGCCTGAGCTGGGGGGAGGCTCTACAATTCCCTGCTGGGAACAGGAGAGGAAGGAAAGACACTCTAGGATGGAGGGCCTCCCCCACAGGCTCCGTGCAAGGGAGAGATGCACAATCCAAGTAGGACAAAGGCACTCTGGGAACTATAGTCAGGTTTTGAGCACTTCCTATGTGCTGCGCGTGCCTGGCCCAGCTGGCCCATGGGTAGATGCAGATGCTCTCCTTGAGCAACTCCGGTAACCCAGCTTTGTATTTCCACAGACGTGGGTCTCATGGTGAGCCAGAGCTATCACTCCAGTGGCTCTTTGCCAGATTTCTACGGAGGGGTCACGGGACTCCTTGGTCACCGCACGGCATGCTGGAGTGCCACACACAGGTACGGCACCAAAGTGGGAGCTTATCAGGTAAGAAGTGCGGAACGTAGAGGGAACATAACAAAGAGGAAGAGAGAATGGAAGGTGTCCTGTGTGTGCAGGCAGCCACCCACCCACGCCAACGGGAAAGGCGGACGCGCGGAAACTCACGCGGGGTGGGGCGTGCTGGGGGCTCAGCCGCACAGCCCATGAGCGCAGACTCCCACGGCCTCCCGACCATGGCTGAGCTGCCAGACTGGGCGTCTGGGTCAGCACAGCCGTCTCCTGCAGGAGGACACACCCCGGGGAGGGCCCGGGCGGGCAGGCTGGCTTACCTGGACAGGGACGGGTGGTAGAGCATGAGAAGCCCCTCAGCGCAGAGCAAGGCCGCCAGCCCCCAGGCCATGATGTGGTACAGCACGACGATGCTAGGGGAGGGGACAGCAGCCATGGGACACACCTGGGGGCCGAGCTCCCGCCACCCCCGCGCCCCCGGAGGCAGGACCGCGGCCAGAGGACAGCCTGCAGCAGAGTCTGCCTTCCTTTGCTTCGGAGTCGTCGTTTTTTTTAAGGTGGAACTCGTAGAACACAAAACTAAGCATTGGAAGGTGGACAACCCAGTGGCATTTAGCAGTCACAAAGCTGTGCAACCTCCATTCGGCCCCAAACCGTGGCTCTCACCCTGTAGGAAACTTCAGACTCAGGGAGCAGGCACTCCGTTCCTCCTGTCCCCAACCCTCCGGCAGCCAGGAACCTGCTTTCTGCCTCCGCGCGTTTGCCTGTTCTGGACATTCCATCCAAATGAGATCACACACTGTGCGGCCTTTCCGGGGCAAGGGGGTCAGGGCACGGGATGTCCTAAGTACCTGGCTCATTGTCAGTGTGTGGCACGCCTAGCCCTGACCTCCCCGGGTCACCCCTGTGCCTACCGCGGTTGTCTGAAGGCCCGCTGCAGACCCAGACGGTCTCTGCAGAGGAGGGTGTTACGCAGCAGCAGAGATCAGGGAGCTTCCGCTGCTGCCTGCCACTCCCCACCGACCCAGTGCATAGGCAGCATTCCTGGGCAGTCGCCGCCACTCAGCTCCGGTCTCCCATCCACCACGCCCTGTTCCCCCCAAGGAATCCAGGCAGCCAGCTTCGTAGGTGGGGTCAGGAAGACGCAGGCCTTCAGCACAGGAAGAGCGATCCTACTGTCCCCCTGCGGCCCCCACCTCCTCCGTGTGGCGGGCAGGGCCCGACCGCTGGCAGCGGGGCAGCCTCAACCTCACCAGTATGCTAACTCGGAGGGCCAGCCATGTGCACACACAGGCGGTCACGGATCAGAGAGGAAGGATGCCCTTCTCCAAGGAGACAGGAGGGGAGACAGACAAGGGCCTTCAGGCAGAAGGAACGTGTCCCCGCCAGCTCCTTGGGAGGGCACAGGGAAAGCTCCGGCACACTTTACAACCAGCTCTGGAGCAGCTTGGGGACGGCTGCATCTTGGCGGTGTCTTGCCCAGAAGCCAGAGACGCTTTGCGTGAGACTCAGAAAAACGAGCAGCTTTCTGCAGAAGCCGGCCTGCTGAATGGAGCCGCCTCTCCCTCCCAGACCCTAACTAACCTTGGGCCGCAGGCAGGGTGTTCTGCAGAGAGAGGGAGCGGCCAGGCGAGGCCAGGGCCGCAGCTCACCAACACCTGCTCAGCAGTTTCCCGGCCCCAAATGTCACAGAGGGTGGGAGTCAGTTTTGGACCAGGGTCACACACGCAGCAGCCCCTTTGTCACAGATACAGCCTGAAAACCTGCACCAGGGCTGAGTTGGAACTCCAGTGCAGCCGCGATGAGGAGCCCCCTGCGGCTGAAGACCCCTCGAAAGGCCTCCAACACTCCCTTTTCTCTCACACTCTCATTTTCTGAGAGCAAACGGTGACTTCAACGCACAGCTTTTCCCAGGGGATCCAGAGCCTTCTTTTAGTTTTTTAAAAAAATTTTAAATGTTTTGATTTGAGAAAGAGAAAGAGAAAACAAATTGTTGTTCTGCTTACTGATGCATCATTGGTTGATTCTGGCACGTGCCCTGACCGGGGATTGAACCCACAGCCTTGGCGTATGGGGATGACATTCTAACCAACTGAGCTAACTGGCCAGGGTTCCAGTGCCTTCCATTGTTATACCTGTGTATCCCAGACATGGCACCAAAGCAGCAGTTTAAATGTTAACTTTTAGTGACATTTTTTAGCATTAGGATTACACGGAACAATTCTCATGGCAATGCCATGCCAAAGAAAATAGCTAAGGAATGGAAGGATCTCGAAGGGCGTGAGGAGTTTCATCCAGCCATCCCCGCCAAGCCTGGGCCCCTGCCCCGGCACTCCTCAGGGACCCCTCCCGGCCAGCTGGAGTCTCCAAATTGCCACCTGCCGATTAGCTCCACCCTGCCCTAGCTCCAGCCCTTGGGGGGCACCGGGGTGTTTTGCATTTCAGATCCTTGGACATCTGCCTCCTGCGTGATGGGCCAGCCCTTGGAAGCCACCCTTGGCACATCCCCAGCGTTCTGCATATCCTCACACTGAGCTTCCAGAAGCTTTCTAAACCCTTCGAGACAAGAAGAGGGCTTCTCAGGGCTCCGCCTGTCCCCCACATCCAGGCAGCTCTCAGACTGCCCTGTCCGACCCCAGTCCCCCCGGGGTTGGGGTGAAACAATGCACCTCCTGTGGTAACAGCAGGAAGCATACAAGTCTCCCAGCTTCCTTTTGGCATTCAAAGGCTCCTCTGACCTCCATATCTGGTGGTCTGTAGATCTCTGGTTGTGTCTTAGCTCTGAACCCTCCCAAACTGAGCGAGGGAGTCACCGGACAGGGACACACACTCTCCCTGGGCTTCGGGGACAAGGACTTCTCATGCTGCTAGCTGCCCACCCACAAACATTCTCTCTTCTTCTCTTGGTAATATAACCCAGATGGCATGCCAGAGCAGCAGCGTGCTGGGCTAGCCAACTGTACTTCTCACCTCCTCTGACAGCTAAGTTTGGCCATGACCCTAAGTTCTGGTCAATTATAGAAAAGAATTGTGTGAAACCGCCAGGGAACCTGCTTAAAGGGAGGCCCCTTTTGCACGGCTCCCTTCCTCCTTCCTGTCGCCTGGAATGAAGATGTGATGGCCGGAGCTTCAGCAGCCATCTTGGGCCATGACGCCTTGAGGCTGGAAATCACAGAATAGGCTGGTGGAGCAGGAAGATAGAAGGAGCTTGGGTCCCTGATGTCCATTATGAGGCCTGGACTGCTCACCTCTGATCTCTTTCAGCATGAAACAGAAATTCCTATCTTGTTTAAGTCATTATTATTTTACGTACAAAAATG
Source organism: Furipterus horrens (assembly GCF_987537825.1). Classification (NCBI taxonomy): domain Eukaryota; kingdom Metazoa; phylum Chordata; class Mammalia; order Chiroptera; family Furipteridae; genus Furipterus; species Furipterus horrens. Next base: position 116,281,565 of record NW_028327187.1, on the reverse strand, counting down.
AATCCTCGCTGATAAACCTGGTTGGCCCCCTTTAACCGTCTTCCCTAGAGAAGTTTTACAACCAGAAGTAGGTTCTAATACAGGTGTGTACCATCTTGGGGATTAAGGTAAAAAGGTAGGAGAAACACGCACAGAAACAAAGTGCATGCTGAACTTCAGACCAGTGACACCAAGTTCATGATGTCATATCCGTGAGGGATGCCAATGGTTTTAGAGCAGGGAGCTACTAACATTGCCCAGTGTGTTCTATAGCCTGATTAGATCCTTACTTCGTTACTGTATCGATCTTCAAAGTGAATCCACTCAACAAATTGTGCTCAGACAACTGGATAGCTACACAAACAAGAATGAAAGTGGACTTTTTCCTCACCTACACACACAGTCAACTCAAAATGGACCACAGACCTCATTCTAAGGGCTCCAACCATAACATTCTTAGAAGAAAACATAGGTATGAATCTTTGCGACCCTGGGTTTCTTAGATGACAGCAAAACCAGAAGAAACAAACAAAAAAATGCATTTTATCCAAATTAAAATCTTTTGTGCTTCAAAAGATTCCATCAAGTAAGTAGAAAGAACCCACTGAATGGGGGGAAATGTTTGTAAATCATGTGAATCTAGAATATATAAAAAACTTCTGTAACTCAATAATAAAAAGACCACTAGCCCAATTAAAAAATAAGCAAATAGACATTTCTCCAAAGAAAGCACACTGATGGCCTGTCGTAGCATGAGAAGATACTCAGCGTCATTAGCCATCAGAGAAATCAAAACCACAATGAGATACCCCTTCGCGGACACGAGGATGGCTAAAAATTGTAAAAAACCAAACAAATACACAGAAAATAAGCGCTGTTAGCACAGATGGGGCCACACTGGAACCACCTTTTTGCTGATGAGAAGGTAAAATGGCACAGCTCTTTGGAAAGCAGTTTGGCCACACTTTTCAAGGTTATACATAGTTATTATACGTAGTTACTCTGTGACCCAGCGATTCCACTGCTAGCTCTGCGCCCCTGAGCACGTGGTGAAAACTCTTGTATACAAATGTCCACGGCAGCATTACTCCTAATAGCCAAGCAGTGGAAACATCCTAATTGCCCATCTGCTGATAAATGGAAAAAATGTCCTATTCCCCACGGTGGAATATTACTCAGCAATGAACAGGAACGAAGGGCTGACAGATGCTACAACGTGGATAAGCCTCGGAAATGTGATGCTAAACGTAAGAAGCCAGACACAGAACGTCACATACTGTACGAGTCTATTTATAGGGAATGTCCAGAACAGGCAAATCCAGAGACAGGAAGTAGATGGGCTGGGGTGCGGGCGGAGGAGCACAATTCCGCGAATACAGTAAAAGGCAATGGATCTTATACGTTTAAAGGGGTGGACTTTACAAAGCTGTTTTTTTAATAAAGCAAACAGGGCTCCATCCAAGGGGACTGTAGTGGACCCTGACCTTGGTGAGAGACAAATGCTTCCCGGACCTGCAGCCAGGGCCCAGAACACTCGCCCTGCCACACCGTCCTGCTTCTCTTTCTACCCTAGGTTGTGTATGTTTCTGTCGCCTTGTCGCTTGTGCGCCGCAGGTACAATCACCGCTCCCAGCTGCCCAGAGCCTGCTGCTGGGGGCCCCGTTATTAACCTTTTACCCACATCATCCCGCTCACTCCACAGTAACCCTCTGAGGTGGGCACCGTTTCACCGTGCAGAGCGCTGAAGGGCAGGGAGCTGAAGCAATCTGCCAGCAGGGGGCGGGCAGGAGTTCAGACCACGAGCAAAAAGGCGCTACCACTGTGTGACCTGGCCCCACGCAGCCCCTGCACCCCGGCATTCTCTGTCCGTACTGAGCATAAAGTGTCAGTACACACCTCGGAGATGTCTTTTCCTTGAACCTTTAGAGTCCCTCAAAAGGTTGCTATACTCATGCAATTACTTTCCAGTACGTGTCCAGTCCCCAGTATTTAACGTATTGAATTTCGTGTTTTCAGGGTTTTACATCCTCACTCTTTTGACTCTGCCTGCGGACTGTTATAAAAACCAGCGGCCACGCCCGCGTTGGGGCCCCGCGGACAGGCTCTGAGGGTGTCTCCAGAAAGTCGTGCGCAGACCCTTCCGCAGACCGGGGAACCAGGCTGGGCAGGGCGCCCCGCCAGGCCTCTGCATACCTCAGCCCCGACGACCTCCGGACCACCAGGTAGGCGTCCACTGCGTAGCAGAACAGCCACCAGAAGCAGGCGCTGTACAGCACCTGGATCCACACCTGTGGGGAGGGACAGTGGCATCAGAGCTGCGGGGACTGGCACCAGGCTGTCGGGACATCAATGTGCAGATGAGCCGGGGGCGTCCTGACCTCAGACGTCATGGACGCACAGGGCAGCCTCCAGGCCCACACAGGCAGTCCGGAGCCTGGGGTTGGATGGGGCCTGGGACGGCGTGTGCTTCTGCCCTTGGTCGCTCAGGCTCAGCCGACTGCACTAGCAAACCCCGCCTTTGGGGGCGCAGGTGCCAGGGACAGCGAGGTCTCAGTGTGCGGCTTAAAGGCGCAGGGACTCACAGGGTCTTTGGAGGAGAAACATTTCCGCAGAGAACGGAGGAGTGTGGACAGGAAAGACTCAGAAACATCTCCCCAGTGGAAGGGGAAGGCAGGGCTCCTACGTTAGAAGCACATGGGGTCTATTTGCCTCCCGGTGTGGCCTGAGGCTGGTGCTCCGCTGGGTGGGTGGGTGGGTGGGGGGCGGTCCACACAGCATCAGTGGGCTTTGAGATCATTCATTGGAGCATTAGCTCCGTGCACAGAGCCATGCACACAGCCGTGTGTGTGTGCGTGTGTGTATTTCATTAAGTAAAACATATCCAATCAATAACTTTTTTTTGCCAGCTGTTTCTGATTGTGGCTCTAAAGTAAGCACTGTAAGGTAGGGGAGGCAGAGACCACACTACATCCCGAGGCCTCTCCCCAGGGTTGCAGATCGTCAGCTCCGCAGAGGGAGCTGGGTCTCAGGACCCCTCCTGGAGGACCACAGCCTGCCAGGAGCCCAGGGACAGGGGGGCCCAACACAGACAGGCACACTCACCGCGCTCCCCACACAGAAAGCAGCAGGCCAGATGTCTGTTCCGTTTCTGTTTTCATCGGAGATGTTTTCAACGAAATCTGGGAATCCCAACCACACTGCAGACCGGACGACGATACCTGAGCGGGAATAAGTCGCGAGCATTCGGTGAGCTCTTGTATCTCGTCCTAATTCAGCGTTAAAGCTGACTTGTTGATCGGTAAAAAGTGCTAGATGGCTGAATGGATAGATTGATTGATTGGTTAGTACAGAGACAGAAAGAGGGAGAGAAAGAAGGGAGGGAGGAAGGGAGAGAAGCAACACACATATTTGCTGGGTTTCGCTTAAGTGCCCTAAAGTTTCTCTGATACATTTGCGATAACCAACACAGAACACCGGTTTTTTTGGAAACAAATGTCCCTTGGACATAACTTCCATCGACCGTTGGTTTTGCAGAATCCTCTAGTCCTCCAGTCGGGTCCCTGGGGAACCGGTTCTCCCTTCTCTGTGCTGCGGGCACTCAGACGCCCTGTCCATTCGCGGGTCACGCGCCCTGACCCGGGCTCCGAGCAGATCACAGCCCGTGGGCTGCGCGCCCTCACCCAGGATCGGAGAGGATCACAACCCGCGGGCCGCGCGCCCTCACCCAGGATCGGAGAGGATCACAACCCGCGGGCCACGCGCCCTGACCTGGGCTCCGAGCAGATCACAGCCCGTGGGCTGCGCGCCCTCACCCAGGATCGGAGAGGATCACAACCCGCGGGCCGCGCGCCCTCCCCCAGGCTCCCAGCCGATCAGAAGTCGCGGGCAGCGCGTCCTGATCCAGCTCCTAGCAGGTCTCCAACCACGGGCCGCGCGCCCTTACCCAGGCAGCCGAACACGTCGCAGGCGGCAGCGATGCGCAGGATTCGGGTGGATGCCGGGGCGCGGGCCGCAGCAGGCGGGCAGGTCGAAGACGGTCTGGAGCCCGCGGGCCGGCGCCCCGGCAGCAGCTGCAGGAGGCCGAGCACCAGGCGGAGCGCCCCGCTGCCCAGGCACAGCACGTGGAACGCCCGCGGCTGGAAGCTCAGCACAAGCTGCGTGGCGGCGTCCCGCGTGGGGCAGCAAAAGGTCCCGAGGCGCGGGGACGCCATAATAATCTGTGCTCCAGGATGCGGCCCCGGTCTGCCAGGACCCCGGCGGCCGGTCGGCCTGGGTCATGTGCCGGGCCGGCTGGGCGGGGGGCGTCATGTGCTCTGGGCCTCTCCCTCCACCCCCGCCCCCGCCCCCCTCCCAGAGTTTACAGAAAAGGCGGCCGGCTCCGCGCGGGTTGTGCGCCGTCTGCAAACGCCACGAGGCCTCACGAGGCTGATGCTTCCTCGGGAGGAGGGGGTAGGGGAGGAGAAGCTCCAGGGGTCGGAAGGGCCGCTTTCTCCCCTTTCTCCGGAATCTACAGCCCCGCCACCCCCCAACGGATCTTCCAGAAACGCCTGCCTCTCGTGCCAGATCATTCCTGGTCAGAACCCTGACATGCCTCATTTGGTGTGTTACTGGCGCCAGAACGCAGTGATCAACGGTGACTGGTGTGACTGGTATTAAAATAGTGCTTTTTTAGGGCCCCTCTCCATGAAGGAAACAATCTTACAGATGCAAGGTCTTCATTTGAAATCAACAAATAAATCTTAAAGAGGAAACTTGGCCTAACCAGACACACACACACACACACACACGCCCCCCCCTTTCAGCTCTGTAAAATTTCTCACTCAGCTCAAGATGCAGGGTTAGGTTTTGACATTCTAAATGAGCTTTCAAGAGTGAGTCTGTCTAGAAACAAAATGTTACTCAAGCATATTCAGATTTTCTTAACTGCTGAAGTGTTCTACATATTTCATTACACACAGAAAATCATACCTGATTCTATATGCATATGTCAAAATTATATCAGTAATAATAATAATAAAGCATATAGAGTGAAGCTTAAAAAAAAAAAAGCTGGTCAATTTGAAAATAAAAGAGCCACCTCCAGGTTATGGTTTTCCTTTATTTAAAAATAAAAGAAAAACTATTAGATTTTTCATCATCAATAAACCCGTTAGGCCCACTGGCAACCCCGAAGCAGACACCCTTTGACCTCTCTCCCCAGTAAACTTTCTAAGTTTCTCTCCAACCAACTAAAGGTAAGGGGTCCCCACTGTTTTCCTCCATCTTCTCTCATTAAAGCCTTCAATGCAGCCCTGGCTGGTGTGGCTCAGTGGATGGAGCGCCAGCCTGCACACCAAGGGGTTGCCGGTTTGAATCCCGGTCAGGGCACGTGCCTGGGTTGCGGGCCAAGTGCCCAGTTGGGGGCACACAAGAGGCAACCACACGTGGATGTTGCACTCCCCCTCTTTCTCCTTCCCTTCCCCTCTTTCTAAAAATAAAGAAATAAATTTAAAAAGCCCTTAGGGTGCCCTCCATGCCAGTGGCTCAACCATATTTGCACCCCATATTTGCAATTTAAACTACTGAGGTGGACTTGGGCTTAGAGCTGTGCGTTCTCCTGAGGACCCAGAGACTGGGTTTCCTGTCCCCCCACCCCCAGCCCACCCCAGGGAAGGCAGATAGGCTCCCGCGCCAGATGGAAAGCAGGGCCTGGAACAAAGGCCACCACTTCAAAAGGAACAGGCCCCGCCCGTGGTGAGCCCCGCAGCTGCTTTGACAGAGTCCGGAACAAACCGACCTTGTCAAAAGCTGAACTGCTCTGGCGTGGAACTCTGTCCTCTCCAAGGCCTGATCTTTAGAAAGCACGATCCTGCTGTTTGTTTTAGACAGCCATCTCCTCTTGCCCGCGCTCTTGGAAAGCAGAGGTTGCTTCTGGAGGGGAGTGAGTGGGATGTGCTTTGAGACAAAAATGAAAAGTGAGCATCTGTCCGTCTGCCCGAGGTTTGGGTGGGCGGTCCAGGCAGAAGCGTCTGCATTGCAGTGAGTCCTTTATGTCTGGGCTGCACATACCCACCTTTCTGCTTCCCACGTGCCCATCTGTGTGCTCAGGGTGAGTCCGGTGTACAGCTGCCAGGGGACTGGTGGTCAGAATCACCTTCAGGAGGAAGTTGTTACCAACAAGCATCCTAGATGGAATCAGCTCACGTGATTAAGCTGTAGATGGGCCTCAGAGCAAACCTGCAGAAGGTTGGATATGACTAGATTTCTTGAGTCCTGGCCAGGTAGGTCTGTTGATTAGAACATCATCCTGATACCCCAAGGTTGGGGGTTCGATTCCCAGTCAGGGCACATAAAGAATCAAGCAATGAGTGCATCAATAAGGGAAGCAACAAAAATCGATGTTATGCCCTGGTTGGTGTGGCTCAGTGGATTGAGCACCAGCCTGTGAACTGAAAGGTCGCTGGTTCGATTCCTAGTCAGGGCACAGGCCTGAGTTGGGGGCCAGGTCCCCAGCTGGGGCATGTGAGAGGCAACCACATATTGCTATTTCTCCCCCTCTCTTTCTCCCTCCCTTCCCCTCTCTCTAAAAAAAAAAAAAAAAAAGTAAAATAAAAATTGATGCTACACTCTTGCTGCCTTCCTCTCTCTCTCAAATAAGTTTTTAAAAATGAAAAAAAAGAAAGGAATAGATTTCTTAATTGTCCATCCAGTGAGAGGGAACTTGAAAATAGTATGAAAAATAAAACTGAGGTGACAGAAACTTTTTCATGAAACAATTCAACTAAAGCATGAAAAAAGGTAAGCAGGTAAAGTGCACACGCGCATGCATGGGCGCACACACATGCAGAGGCACATGCATACACAGGCACACATACATGTACACAGGCACATACAGGCACACATAGTCACACACAGGCACACACGCACAGGCAGAACCATCTGGAAGTAGCATGGACGTGGCGAGCAGTAGGAGATGACACTGTAGAGCTGCCATCAGCTGAACAGGATGCAGAGATACCTGTGCAGTAACAGAGCCTTTAAGTGCATGAAGGTCCTTTTCGCATCCTGCCCCCGACCCCCCCGCCGGGTGAGCACCACCTGGGTTCCCTCCTGTGTTTGCACGGTCCGGGCTGCCAAGGAGATGCCCTGTGGTCCTGGCTGCCCCTTTGCTCCACAATCCACAATTTGTGTGCCATTTCCACTTGGTCCGGGGGCTTCTCTGCCAGGCAACATATTTGTCACCGTGAAGTCCCCTCTCATCGAGATGTCTCAACAGAAAGGCTTGGGTTCATGGTCAGAGCCTCTGGTGTGCTATTGCTATGGAGTCCACACCAGGGACCAAGGCATGACTGACCAGCGCCAAATCATGGAGTTAGTCATCAACGTGGAGGGAGAGTGGAAAGAGTTAGGGGTGGAGTATCGTTTAAAATTAAACTGCGTTTTTTCTAGGCCAGAGAGGCATTTCAGTCATCTCTGACCTGACAGCAGAACTCATCAAGTCTACTGTGCATTCCCTCGCAGATCTCATTGAAAAGCAGGTGCGGGTGTGTGTGCCCGGGGTGGGAGACCCGAGACTCTCCTTCTCAGAGGAACCTTTGTATGTCAAGCTGGAAAATGTGATGGGGAGAACGCCCAGGCCACATTCACACGGGGCAGGGCTTCGTTCAAAATAGCGGCTGACAAATTGATCAGCATCCAGCCAAGCCAAGAGAATTCTCAATGCCCATGATGAGTCAGGGTGGAAGTGTGAGGGCAGGGAGGTGAGTAACATCCTTTGGCGCAGAAGCGCCGTGAGTGAGAACAGTTGGGGACTCTCTTGGGACCGAAGTCAGGATGCGGGGAGGAAAAGGAAGCACATGCAAGAGGAAGGGGCCAGATAAGGACTGGGAGAGACAAACAAGGACTAATGTTGGGAAAGAGAGCGTGGCCTGACAATGTTCTCGGAAGAAACATCAAGAGCATGCACTGCATGCAGCTAGAAGAAGAGGCCAGGGCTCTCCACAGGTGAGCGGTTCAGCTCCCTCCCGTGGGCCCAGCCATCCACGCACCGATGATTCCTCCTCATGATATGCCACTTCAGACACTTTCTCTCTGAAAGCCAGCTAGCCAGTCATTGAATAAACAAAGCTCAAGGCGGAGGCTAATCAGGGCATGCCTGCGAAAGATTCCGTTGTCACCACAGCCTAAGCTGCCATTCCGTCAGGAAAGAGCCACCACGAACAGGCTGGTGGAGCAAGTGTACCAAAGGCTATAGTGTAGAGGCTGCAGCTGGCCAAGGGGAAATAAAAGGAAGCCACAAATAGGTTACAGGCTGTTTGTGGGGTGAGTGGCTAATGCTATTATTCTAAAATAAATATTTAGCCCTGGCTAGTGTGGTGCAGTTTGTTGGAACATCGTCCCATAAACCAAAAGGTCATGGGTTTGATTCCTGGTCAGGGCACATACCTGCACTGGGTGTTCCGTCCCCTGTTGGGACGCATGCAGGAGGCAACCCATCAATGTTTCTCCCCCCGCCCCCTCTCTAAAATCAATGAGCATGTTCTCCAATGAGAATAAAAATAAATTATAAAATAGGTAAATAAATAACTAAATAAATATTTAATGACCAAGAAAATGAAGCTGCCGATAACTGGGCAAGCACAGACTGTTCAGGGTAGTTCAATGGTGAGTTAAATTAAGTCAAGGAAAGTGTTTTTACCTCTAAATGTAAATGCCCATTTTGTGCTTTTTTTCTGATGTGCCTGAAAGCATAAGTAATTCTACATTCCTTCACAGTAAGAAATTATTCTTACACGTTCATGTCTGAAGACATTTCTCTATTATTCTTTATAATGAGGACCATTTCTGAAGTTAACCGTGCAGTGCTGGGACTCAAGGTGCAAGATGCAAAGAAAGATCTGAAGTCATTCCTTGAATTCAAGGCCAGCCTGGCTGCCTGGGACTGGCTGGCTCTCTCCCATCAGGACCCAACGGGGCGGGGTTCCTATGGGAGCATTTATTTGGAAGAGCTTCCAGGGAACGCCAGTAGGGGTGCAGTAGTGTGACCGGGAGAGGGAGACCAAACACCAATTGGCTTTGCTTGACTCCACTCAACGGGCACACATGCTCAGGGTTGGCTACAAAGTTTTCAGAGGGTCACAGTGTCTGGGCCTCATAGTCTGGCATTGAACCCCTTTCTGTGCCCCCAGCCCTGGGGAGCTCAGTAGCAGATATTCCGCACAAAGAACACGTTGGATCCAAGCTTCAAACCCAAGAAGGCTGATTTGGGGGTTATTGGTGGCCTTGAATTCATTCAAAACAAGAGAGTCTAGATTCTGAAGGAAACTTGCCCTTTCCAGAAAAATACCAGAGATTCAGAAATTGAGAAATAGTTGCTCAAGAGTCTAACTTTAGCTCGGCGACTTCAGAGAGTGAGTCTGCGAGCCAAGTCTTCTCCGCCTGGAAAGACAGGGGACAAGCCCGAGCGTGGGGAGGGAGAGGGGTGGGGTTTGTGCCCCGAGAACAGGGAGAACACTGAACTGACCTCAGTATTCTGACGTCCGCGCCTTGTGTGAGCTGGCAGCGTTGGGTACTTCATGTCTTGCGTAAGTCCCGCCTCCATCCTTGAGGCTCATCTTTTCATGTCCTGTTTATGGGTCAGGCACGGCAAGAAGGGAGGAGAGTTGTCCAAGGTCACGAGGTGGAGGCCCAGGCCCAAGACGCCGTAAGCACGTAAGCATGTCCTCCAGAGGGGAACCTGACATTCCCAGCTCTCACCATAGACGTCTACAAAGTAGTCAGACTGAGGGAATGTACCTTGTCGCCCCACCGTCTCGACGCGACAAGGAGTCTCGTTTGCAGAAGTTGTAGGCAGGGCACCGATGGCCAGATCTGATGCCATGGGACTATAACTGTATGTCCAAGCAAGGGCAGGGGGCAAGGTAAAGTGAACTGAATCGGATGCACGTGTTACCTATTTTAAACTTGGTTCAAATGTTGTTCCCTTTTGTCATACACTGTACTTATATGGCAACGAAATGGCTGTTATTTCTGGGAGGGCTGTATGCTATGCCATCCTCATCCACATGAGACGTATGTAACAAATTGCACGTATCTAACAAAAAAAACGAGATCCGTTTGTGAACCATAGACTTGGGTTAATTTAGAAATGCCTGTGTCACAGGTCTTCCTGTGGCTGTGAGAAGGGAAGAGGAAACCCACGTTAACCTCAGGGGCTTGGCTTGTGGTTAGAACTAGGGCGGGGTGGTAGATGATGCAACCAGACACTGACGTGGTCATGCACCCGGCAGAAACGTTGATCTGACACGTGCTGGACCGCGCATTTTGGAAGGACTGGGGACACGTGTACAGAAAACATGGACACTTTCTTCCACTGAGCGGCGGGCTCAGAGGGTTTGGGGCTCTTGGTGTTTCTTGCCGTTGATTGAACATCTAGAGTAAACCATGTGTAATACCTGTCTTTCAAAGTTGGGTTATTTCTTTTAGTCTACTACAATGGTCAGAAAATTTGTTTTTAAGGGACCACATATTATTTTAGGCTTTGCAAGCCACATGGTCTCTGTCAAGATAACCCAACTCTGCCACGAGAGTTCCAAAGTAGCCGCAGACGGTAGGTAGATGAATGGATGTGGTGTTGTACCAATAAAGCTTTATTGACAAAAACTGACAACTGGCCCTTGGGTGATAATGTGTCAGCCCCTAGTCTTTTGTGTAAAACTAAAGAAAAAGGAATAATAATAAAACAAGAAATATTTATGTGAAACATATATAATTTTAATAACCAATGTTATTCAGAAATTCAATAAATTTTAATTTTTAAAATTGATTTTAGAGAGAGAAGAAGGGAAAGAGAGGAAAAAAATACATGGACTTGTTCCATTTATTTATACATTCACTGGTTGATTCTTATATGTGCCTGACTGGGGATTGAACCTGCAACTTTGGTGTATCAGGACGATGCGCAATAAACATTTTTTTAGAGCCCTGGCTGGTGTGGCTCAGTGGATTGAGTGCTGGCCTGCAAACCTAAGGGTTGCCGGTTTGATTCCCACTCAGAGCACATGCCTGGGTTGTGGTCCCCAGCTGTGGGCGCGCGAGAGCCAATCAATCGATGTTTCTCTCCCTCTCTTTCTCCCTTCCTTCTCTTTGAAAATAAATAAAATCTTTAAAACATTTTTTTAAAAGAAGTATTTATGGGCTTTATAATGTGAATTGGATATACTTTTAAAGAGTATTTGATTCTGCTTTAGAAAATAAGAGAATTTATGAAACATGTTGGGTGTATAAGCAAGTAGAGCATTTGTGATTTACAGATAGATACAGAAGGATGGGAGGAACAAGGTAGCTCCAAATATGAGCACGGTCTTACTTGCCCATTGCTGGGACACCCATTCTGGGCACTCATGTCCTCTAACTGAGAAAAATGCAGCTCATAGCCACCCTGCTGAGCAGGCGAGCTAGCAAGCTACACCTGCAGCCGGGCCTGCTGTTCTCTCTGAGGCAGCAGCCGTATGGAGAGCCCAGGCTGCTGCCACCTGCTGATGCCCCGTGCTCACCTTCAGCTGTGGTCAGAGAGACCGAAACTGAGACAGAGACAGAGAGAGGAGACATGGGCATTAATGTAACTCTCTCGCCCTGGGGTGAACGTGGCTGTCACCCGTGACAAGTGCTGTGCCTGGCAGCCACCTGCCGTGGGGCATGCTGGGAAGCTAGCACCACGTCTCTGCGTTCGTTCATTCCCCAAAGCCACTGCCAAGTCCAGTCGTGAGGAAAGAGCCACACAAGCCCGGACTGGGATCCGTTCTACAAAACACCTGCCCACTCCTCTTCCAATCCGTCCAGGTCATGAAGAAGAAGGAAAGGGAGACTCTCCCAGGACCAAGAAACCGAGGACACACATGACAGCTAGTTGCACATGTGCCCTGGGACCGAAAGTGAGCAAGTTCACATAAAGTTGCGAGTTTAATCACTAGGAATGTACTAATCTAATTTCCTAGTTCTGACAAAAGCGCCGGGAACGATGAACGATGTTAACATTCCATCCGGGGAAACTGAGTAAAGGGTATACGAGCCCGCTCTCTGTTTCCTTGGCCACTTTTCTGTAAATCTCAAGTAATTCCAAAGTGACATAAAACTTATTTCTTAAAAATGCTCAGTCGTGGGACATTTTCCGTGGCCTTTCCACAGTGTATAATTATGCAAAAGTAAAGAATTATCACGATCAATGAAGGTGGTAGAAACTTCGTACGTGTGCCCGGAAGAAATCTGTTCCTTGTAGTAGAAGCTGTGCCACCTTTGAGACAGCCGTCCTGATATTTCTACCGCTAGTCCAAGGCGCCTACATTCCTTGAAGTTTAGGCCAATAGATCCATTGAAACAAATATTCTGGCCGGCGGCCAGGGGAGGAATTTCCTGAATCCGAATCAGCAGGCGGCCAAGCCGCAGGGGCTTCCAGGGCCCCTCCTGGCCGCAGTGCTGGAATCATTTCAGCTCCGAGGACGCACAGATGGTCCCTTCTCCCGGGCGCGTGCGGCCGTGCTTGATTTGTGGGGTGAGCGGGAAGGCGTGCAGCAGCCTTTGCTGGGCTCCCGCAGTTCGCAGACTCTGCTGGCGGACTCACTTCGTTCCGTGGCTCTGGAAGGGCGCTCCTGAGCCGCTCCCAAGTGCAAGGTCACGCGCCTTCGCCGAGGGCCTCCAAGAAGTAGCTCTATTGTTTTTCCCATCCACGTGGGGAGCTAGAAAGGCGTTCTGCGACCACAAGTGACATCAGGAGAAAGCGGCTGAAGCTGCACCATGAGCTCGGAAAGGCGGTAACGTTCGAGAAGCGCATTGAACTCTCACGGACGGAATTATTTTTTGCTGCTTGAAGGTGCTCGTATTGGCTCTCAGCAGCGCCCCTGGACGACGTAGGGCAGTCAGGTCGTGCATTTTCATACGGCGAGTTAGTTGGCAAAAGTACCCCTAAGTTATGCAAGCCAGTTGGGTCCCAGAGGGTGTTCTGAGAAACATTTTCCCCAGATAATGTTACAAGTGAAGGTAAGGTTGTCATCTCAACCTGGCATCAAAACACCTGTCCTCTCAGGAGACCCAAGCCCTCCCACCTCCCTCCAGGGGCCCCAGGGGGACCACTGAGACCTGCAGACCGTGATGCCTGATGACAGGTCAAGAATAACAGGTGACAAGAATCATGTGCACCCCCCCCACACACTTCTCTTTTCTTGAGGGAAACTATTTTGTCTCTAGCAAAGAAGTCGCCACCCCTGAAAATTCTTCCTTGGATTGCCATGAATGGTGACCCTGTTGATTTCAGTAGTAATGTTCCTTTCACTCTCTCTCTCTCTCTCTCTCTCTTTATGCCTTCAGGGTGGAACAAGCCTTCCCCAAGCTCCCCAGGGGAAGCAGATAACTAGCCTGCTCTGCAGCTCCTTAAAATTAGCAGCTTGGGCTGTGGGTCTAACTAACAGGGCCTTGGAGCACCTTGCCCTGGTTTCCATCTGGATGTCTGCAGGGAACTGACTCATCATGGTCCTCAAAGATAACAGGTCCTAACTCCTGGAACCTGGAATAGATACCCTATTCGGAAAAAGGGTGTTTGCACAGGTGATTCAGTTCGGGATTCTGAGATGAGGAAATCATCCCTGATCCTCCAGGTGGGCCCTAAAGGGACTTTGAACCCAGACAGAAGACCGCAACGCTGGGTGACCACAGAGGCCGAGATGGCAGGGATGCAGCCACCAACCCAGGAACGCCAGCGGCCACCAGGCCTGGAAGGGGCAGGGGACGGGTTCTCCCCTACAGCCTCCAGAGAGGGTATGGCCTTGATGACTTTGACTTCCAGGAAGCAAAAAAAAAAAAAAAAGAAAAAAAAATTTTTCTCTCGTAATTTGTCACAACAGGCAGCCCTAGGAAACTTAACAATATCCCAGGGGCACCTCAAAGTTCCACGTGCCCCAAAGAAACTCACGATGGTCTTGCCTCACCTGTCTGTCCTTGGGCCACCAGTCAGCCTCTGCACTCAGTTACGTTAACCAGAAAAGCTCTTGCTCTTGACCCCAGCAACCCCACCATAGACGCACACCGTGGGAGGGGAAGTTGAGGCTCAGGCGGGGAGAGAGATTCGAAATGAACGAGGCTGGGCAACGTCTACACGCATTGACAAGATTGCAATTTCCCCACACAAAAAAGACATTCCTTGGCTGACGGGTTCCCCCTCCCCACCCCGTGAACCCCAGCCCCACTTCCTCTCAGCCTTCCAGATAATAATAGCTCACTTGTTCGGTCCTGGGTGTGCTTTGAAATACTTGGGAGAAAAAAAAAAAAAAAGCAGAGAGGGAGAAACAAGAGTTTTCCTTCTGTGTCCATTTGCAATTTCCAAATAAAAGATGAAAAAAAAAAATTCCCCTCCGGTGTTCTCCTCCCCCCCCCCCTTTTTTTTTCCTTCTCTTTTCTTTGCTTTGACTCCCACTGAAACCTGGCGGGCTAAGGCCCTTCTGCGGTGCTTTACAGTCTAATTGTTTCAGGCCTGCCGGTTGCTTTCTCTTCACAGCTCGAGTTAACGTTCCGTATTTCCTGCATCCTTCACATTCCTGCATGACCTCTCCCCAGGACCCCGCCTAAAACATTCTCCAGAAATCCATGCTCCCTGGCTACTTTATTTTAAAAGAAATCCACACTGAAAAATAGCCAACGTCTTTCTAAAACTGTATGTGAAAGTATAAAAACTTTAAACATAGTAGCTCCAGCTGGGTACTCCCTCTTAAGTACTGTTGATTTGAAAGGGTAGGCTTGTGTTTCATAGATACCTGTATATATTTCATAAAGTGGAGTAGTTATTGATTATTCTCTGAAAGGTGGTTCAATTTGCCTTTTATTTGTTAATTCATTCACGATTGGTAAAAATTTGTATCAAAAATATGTTTAGCCCTGGCTGCGGAGCACAGCTGGTTACTGTCTTCCTGCTACACCAGGGTTGTGGGTTCAATCCCTGGTCAGGGCACATACAAGAAACAACCCACAAATGCATAAATAAGTGGAACAATATATTGATGTTTCTCTGTCTCTCTCTAAAAGCGTCAATTAAAAAAAAAAGTTTTAACCATCCTTTATTTAAGCCCCTTCTAGTTCCCAGCAGGCAACTCAACCCGTTACATATCACATTTTAAAGAGCAGGCCCAAAAAACAGAATTGGAGCTCAAACACACCCGAAGGAGCACCTCGTTTTCTAGGCAAAGCTCCTCCACCGGTAGGTCTCAGCCTCTCTCCTGTACGGCAGTGGGTGTTTGGAGACCAGTGGCTAAGTGTCTAAACTTCTTATAGAAGAAGGTCCACCCATTCGCTCAGTGAAAACTGCCTTCCATTGGTGGACATACAGGGAGCAATGGACAATAATATAATCGTAGTAGGGGAAGAGCAGGTGTGTCCCTCAGGGAATTGGGCTCAATGACCTCAGGCCGGCAGTTTAATCCCTCTGGGGCTGGGGCTGACGCAGGCCCTGAGAACTTGTGCAGAGATCTGAGTCCGTTTATGTTAGGTGCTTGCCACGGAGGTTCCCGGTGAATGACGATGACCATTTCCTAGCGGCTGTGGTTGCTTTCTTGCTCAAACAGACGCGGGGCCCTGGGAGGCAAACTCCAGACGTGGCGTCCACAAATAAGGCAATGGTGCCTGCGTGCGCGGAAACCACGGGGTCTGTTGCCCACTGCCCCGCCCAGAAGAAAGTCTGTAAATACTCCAGCTAACAAGGTCCGGGGGCAAACTCTTAGCAGGGAACGGAAGGGAGGGGGTGGGTGGGATCGTGGGGCAGTCAGCTTTCGTCACAGGACCAAGACCTGCAGCTAAGTTGGACTCCAATGTTTACAATAAACGTCTAGAAATCAAGACGATGACAGACATTGGTAACTAAGGGCCAAGTCATTTGCTCAGCTGTCCTTGAACTGCCATGACACCTGCGAGTTCTGAATTCATAAGGACCCTCACTGAGGCACACTGTGGGTCAAACAGTAAAGGGCTCAACTTGCCTTTTACAAAGATACCACAATAAAGTGTTCTGCAAAGCTCGGCCCTACTACGTGAGCTACTAAAAGCAACATTTTGGCACTCCATCCTCCGCTACATTTTATGATACATTGTTTTCTTGTGAAAAGGGAAAACTAATTTGTATTCTATTCCGTAAAGAGGATGAACTATGGGTGACATCTAATAGCTGATTCAATGTACCTTTTATTTGCTGATTTATTCATTCACTGTTGATAAAACGAAAGCAGATCTCTGTTTAATTTAACGTGCCTTCTGTCAAAGGATAAAAGCCTCAGATTTGAAAAACCCACACCTGAGGCTCTTGGATGCCTAGAAGTGGGGGTTGCAGGGTTTTGCTCTGCTGGTCCAGAGGACTATATACCCACCGTCTTGTCCTCTGAGCAATAAAGCTGAAAGTGCCAGTGCTGAGAAACTTCGCACCACCAGGGTACTCCTGGCTTTCCCGAAGAACAGAAGCTGGACGCCGGCCAACATTCTCCTCTTGGAAACTCCGGCTCTGTGGTGTGTTCTTCAAAAAGAAAGCCGTCACCTTGAGAAGTATCACTGGTTCTGTGTCACGCTAAACTCTTCCAAGAGGGTCCGCTGTTGCTCACTTGGGGGGATGCCTTTTAGTCACAAGACACAGATTTTCACAAGGTGTTTGATGGGGTCTTGTGATGATGTAACGGACATGATGCACAGGTGGATGTGGTCAACTCTGTAATCCCAAATGTCACCGAAAGGGTTATGTGGGTCTGAGAGGTGGGCATCTGCCTTGTAGCAAGCCACACAGGGTGTGGTCCAGTCCCTTTTAGCATGTTTATTAACACCAGTATAGAAAGCAGCGTTATAAATATTTAAATGATGTGAAGCAGGGAGGGATGCCTAATGTGAAGACTAAAAAAAAAAAACTAAGCAAAATGGTGTTAAGGATGAATGTACGTTTGTACCTGAGGTTAAGAAAGGAACAGTACAACCCTTTCACGTGACAGGTGGGTAATCTGATCATGATTATACAATGGATATAAAATGTTAAAGACAACTTCGGGTGCCATTGATGGAGGCAATGAATTAGGGTGTCCCTGCCTTTAATGAATCTAGTGCCTGAATTTCAGCCCTGGATGAGAACCAAGATTAAATCAATACCACCGTCAGGGAGGAGGGAGAGGTTGGTGGCTGCTTCGGGACAAGAGGGCTTCTGAAAACTCTAGGTGCATGTATAGGGTCCTTCATCATTTGGTTTATCATAGGCACCCACTCTGTAAAGTAAACTTGTTATTTGGGAGATGATCACAGATTCACATGTAGATGTAAGAAATAAAACAGGGACTTGGTTTGCACCCTGGACCCTGCCTCTCCCAGGGGTAACATCTTGCAAAATGATAGCAGAATGTATTCACATTAATACAATCCACCAAGTTCATCCGGATTTCCTGTTTACATGCACTCCTGTGTGTGTGCTTAGTTCTGTGGAATTTAATCAGTCTGTGTGGATTCATGTGAGCACCCCAGCTAAGGACGCTGCAGGCTGGGAAGTATTCAAGGGGGCAGTAAGCACTGCTCAGCCATGCCAGGTGCCAGGGAGGTGCGCATTCTTTATTTCAATTTCCTGCACGAGGAGTGCGGACCACAGAATGCAGACCCCTCGCTTGGCCGCTGAAAAAAGAGACCAGAGTTGAAACTCCTCGTCTTGGCTCTACGCTGGCGGAGCCCAGACAAGGACCCGGGGGCCTCACACTTGTCCAGGGCTGCCCCGTCCTGTCCTTGGCGTCATCACCTGCTCCAAGTCCCCGGATGGAGCGGCTTTGCGGAACAGGTGTTCAGCAGTGTCCAGCTACACACCTACAAACAATGCAACATTGTTTTTTGCGAAGCATGCAAATACCTACCAAGGCAGATATTTCTTTATTCCGGACTTTTACGGAAATTGAAAAGGGAGGGGGAACACGTGCCACACCCATTCCATTCACAAACGTCCAGTAATACCAGCCCAGCACCTCCCCTTTGTAGGGATGCAGCCGTGGGCCACTAAGTCCGGGAGACAGAATTCCGTGAAAGTGAGAACAGGGTTTGAACAGAAAAACGTTCTGAGATGTAACTATTAAAAAAGGCCGAGAAGAGGCCGTTCCTCATCCGGGCTGGGCGCTGTAGAAGGGAGTTTGTGGAAGGACGGGCAGTCCCTCCCGCGGACAGGTCCAGCACTGGGGGCGCCCCCCCCCCCGGCGGGGGCTCAATGCCAGGACGCTGTGGGCACGCGCAGAGCGCTCCAGGGCCCCGCGGTCCCGATGCCCAGAACTTGGGGCCAGGTGCGCGCGGCTCCGGTCCGCTTCCGGCCTCACCTGCGCGGCCGGCCCCAGCCCGCGATCCGCGGTAACAAAGGCGGCGGCGAAGCGCAGGCCGCGCGCTCCAAGATGGAGGCGCCGGGGGCTCCTGCCGCCGACGGGCCCGCCCCGCGCGGGCACTTCCGCCGCCTCACCTGCCGCGCCCCGGTCTCCCGGGAGGCGGGCTGACGCGCCCGCGGACCTTCCAGGGCCTCCGGCGCCCGCGCGGGAGGGGCAGGGCCTCGCGCCGCAGACTCCGGCCACCTCCGGCCCCGAGCGCGCGCCCCCCGGTCCCTGCGAGCAGCGCGCGTCCTGCGCGCGCCCCCTTCCCGCCCGGGGTACCTGGGGGAGCCCTGAGCGCGCGACGGCCCGGTGCCCGGCCCTTTCCCCCTCCCGCCAGCCCCGCCCCTTGCCCGCGGAGCTCCGCGCCCGCTGAGCGCGCCGACCCGCCGCTCCGCGCTCCGCCCCGCCGGCCCGCCCCCTCCGGGCCCGCCCTCCCCGCCGCCAGCTCTCCCGGCCGCCTGCAGCCCGGCCGGCACTTTTGCTCTCAAGTTGCAGTGCAAGTTCGCCGGTGGCCGGCGGCAGGGCGGGCGCCCGGAGACTCCTCGCCCGCGGCCAGCCGGGGCTCCCCGAGTGCATGGGCGCAAGCCGGGAGGGCCCGGGGGGCTGAGGGGCCGCGCCGCCCGCGCGTCCCGCGCCATGGAGGGCGCCGAGCCCCGCGCGCGGCCCGAGCGCTTGGCCGAGGCCGAGGCGCGGACAGCCGACGGCGGGCGCCTGGTGGAGGTGCAGCTGAACGGCGGCGCCCCGTGGGGCTTCACCCTGAAGGGCGGCCGCGAGCACGGCGAGCCGCTGGTCATCACCAAGGTAAGGCGACCGCGAGACCCGCACGGTGACAGCGCGCAGGCGGGCGCGGGGCTCGGACGGGGTGGGGGCACCGGAGGAAGCGGCGCGATCGCGCCCCCGCCTCCAGGGCGCGCGTCTGCTCGGATCACCTGTGGAGAGCTGGGCTCCTGGACACGCAAAGGTGTGGAGTCGCGGCGCCATCCCCGCCGCTCCGTGGCGGCTTCCAGCCCCGCTGGCTGCCGGCGCCGCACAGTTTAAATGGCTTCTGTTCCGGGTCCCCTCCCCTCCCCCTCCGGGAAGGGGCCTGGCAGGGTCTCTTGTCACTCCCGGTCTCGCCAGTGGCGGCCTGCACCTGTGGAGCTGCCCAGAGGTCGCGGAGAAACGCTCCCAGGTGCCCAGGGGTGGACGGAGGCGCCCCACCTGTGTTTGCCTCTGCGGACCCCTTGGCCGTGTACCCCTTGGATCTGCACCCTTATCACTCGGAAATCCAGAGCAGCAGCCTGGCGTCTCGATTCCCATGAGCCCATCAATATTTACTGATTTCGGCTGCCAGTTTCATGGCGCTCTGGAGACCTGCGGTGACGTAGAGAAACTTTCCTGCCGCCTGTATAAAAGCGGAGATTGAGCTCCAACAATAAAAAAAAATTCCCCCTGTGTCTCATCAGGACGGTGTTTTGCGAATGTGGGGGTGCGGGAGGGGAGAGGGACTGCTTGAGAGCTCAGTTTTCTTGTCTTGAAACAGAAAATCCACCCTTGAAATTGCACAGCCGGACCTGTACAAACCTGTAAAAACACACGAACAACAAACCTTATCGTCCTGGTGTCTCCAGATTAAAAGTGTGGATTGGCCAGTTTCTTTGGGAAGGGTTGGGCCAGGTCATTGCTAGGGACAAAGGTCCTTTTAAAATGTAAAAATTCTTGGCTACTGGAAACGTTTGAAGGTGACCTACCGGGTTTTCTCTGCTTTCCTGCCCTGCCCCTGGCCGGAAGAAATCTGGCGACGCCTGACCCACCCCTCCCGGAGTGACTTGGGGAAGTAGTGTGCTTTGTCATTCAGAAAGCAAATGGGACACCAAAGTCTTCTAGTCTGTATTTTCTCTCATTTCTCTATTTACAAGACCCGCGACTTTGAGGGGAGCTTTTATAGATGCGCGCTGACAATGCTGAACTGGGTTCTTTGGAAAGATAGGGTGCAATCATTGTACGGCACGGCCGGCAGGAGAACTTTCTCTGCACATTTGCATGTTAAAACATACTTGGCCTGTGCCTTTATAATAAAGGTTTTGCTAAAAGGCGTTTCTGATGGTAAAAGTCAAATAGATGCTGGGTGGATTACTCAGACCTTTAGCATTTCATGTATGCGTCTTCAGAAAAGATACACACGCGATTCCACCATTCCACCTCCAGGACGGGGCAAAAGGAGGTTGACAGTGTTTTGTATGGAAAATAATACAATAAGTAATAAATATGAATCCAAGAATAGACTCTGTTGTGTGTACTCATGCCTGGAAACCTGCTTTTGCCTCACCCCGTATCTTTTTCAGACTTGCCTTTAGAGCAGATGGAGTAAGTTGTAAAACATTATTGGAGGTGAAGTCTTGCTTTTTGGCCTCACACAGTGGGAGAAAGCTGGGAGTCACTTTAGAATTTAGTTGTTTTAGCCCTGACTGGGTGGCTTGGTTGGTTAGAGAGTCGTCCCCATAAACCGAGGTTGTGGGTTCGATCCCTGGTCATGGCACATACAAGACTCAAGCAGTGAATGCATCAATAAGTGGAACAACAAGTTGATGCTTCTCTCTCTCTCCCTTCCTTTCTCTCTTAAAAAAAAGTTAGTCGTTTTACCTAAAGCTGGATTAAGGAACCTCAAAGTACCTCCTCCTTTGTACAGGTACCCCCAAGTTCTTTTTTTAAAGTTTATTTTTAGAGAGAGGGGGAGGGAAGGAAAAAGAGGGAGGAACACATTGACGTGAGACAGAAACATGGATGGGTTGCTTTTCCCTACTGAACGTGTCCTCAGCGGTGTTGGGGGTGAGGGAGGTACCGAACCGGTAACCCTAGCATGTGCCCTGACTGGGAATCACACTGGTGAGCTTTTGCCTTGCAGGATGTCAGCCACCCAACTGAGCCACACTGGACAGGCCCTCACCTCCCCTTAAAAAAAATTTTTTTTTTTGCTTAATAGTCTTTTTGTTTTTAAATTAGTTGACATTCTGTATTATGTTAGTTCCAGGTGTACAACCCAGTGGGTAGACATTTATATAACTTACAAAGAGGTCACCCCAATAAATCTAGTACCCATCTGGCAACAGGTACCCCAAGTTTTAAAAAACCCATTGTATTCTTAGTGGGCTGCCGTTGTCCGGGTCCAAGTGGCCCCTGTTCTAGAAATGGAAAGAGATGGGCATTAACACCCAGTGGGGCACCCCAGGGCCTTCTGGGGAGGATTATGAGACAGTTTGCTCCTGATCTGGCCAATTGGTTGGATCCCATTGTAGTTACTAAGGATTTTTTTTTGGAAAGTTTCTGTGGCTAGGCTAGTAGCAGTGTGTGTACAAAGCCTTTCCAGATTGTGCTTCAAGATTTCAGAGAAGAAAATGTTTTTGATTCTTATTTGAGATGCTCATAACATCCCTCCCTTAAACTGCTGGTCAGTTTTATTTTTTTAAGTTACAAGGCACTGCTGCTGCTTTTATTTATTTATTTTTAGAGACTGGGGAACGAAGGGGAGAGAAGTATCGATGTGCAAGAGATACATCGATTGGTAGCCCCTGTAGGGCCCCAATTGGGGACCTGGCCTGCAACCCAGGTGTGTACCCTGATCGGGAACTGAACCAGCGACCTTTCATTTTGCAGGTTGGCGCTAAATCACTGAGCCACACCAGCCAGAGCAGTTTATTATTTTTTAAATATTTTATTTATTTATTTTTTATTAGAGAGAGGGGATAAAAGAGGGAGACAGACATCGATCGGTTGCCTCTCATAGGCGCATTGATGAGGGATTGAAACCACAACCCAAGAATGTGCCCTGACTGGGACTTGAACCGATGACCCTTCACTTTGTGGGATGATGCCTGACTGGGCTCGCTGGCCAGGGCATTTCTAGATGCTTCAACGTGACTGGGGATTTGTGGTTTCTTTGCTTTGGATGTAGAGGATTCAGAACAGTTTGGGAGTTCCATATGAGTGTTCACGTACACTTTGTGAGTGCACACATGTGACCTCACACATGCACGTCCCGCCTAGTGTCACCAATATTATTTCACGGACCTGTCTTTTCTCCTGGATTAGTTATTTGTGATGTTGCTTACAATTCAACAGCTGGTAATGAATGATTACTTATTAGAAAAGGATGAATGGAATTGTGTCCACTTGTAACCACTTTAAGAATGAAACTAGCCTGTTTTTGTGGTGGAGACTGGGGAGGATTGTTTCACCGCCAGAATTTGGGTTAATCCAAGCTTTGAATCTTTCTTTCCCTATAGCTACAGAAAAGTCTTCAGAGCTCATGAGGTAGTAATTCTGCTAATTGATTTTGCACATTTTTAAAAATCCTCACCCAAGGATATGTTTATTGATTTTACAGAGAGAGGGAGAGAGAGAGAGATAAAGAAAGAGAGAGAGAGAGAAAGAAATACATGTGAGAGAGAAACATTAATAGGTTGCCTTCTCATACATGCCCCGATCAGAATTGAACCCGTGACCTAGGTATGTGCCACAGCTGGGAATCGAACCTGCACCTTTTGGTGTATGGAACGATGCTTCAACCAATTGAGCCACCGGACCAGGCAGGGCTTCAGATGTTTTTGCGTTTACAAACGTTTGTCATTAGCCCTGACAGCTGTGGCTCAGTGGGTTGGGTGTCATCCTTGCAGACGGAAGGGTTGCCTGTTCCGGTTCGATTCCCGGTCAGGGCACATGCCTGGGTTGTGGGCCAGGTCCCCCTGTTGCAGGTGTGTTTCTCTCCCTTTCTGCCCCCCCCCCCGCTCTCTTGAGATAAATAAATACAATCTTAAAAAAAACCTTGTGATTAAATCATTTATATAGTAGAGCCCTGGGGTCTTGCCCAACGCACTTTCTGTTGAACAGAATCTGACTTGCGGGGTGCTGGACTCCATGTGAGAGACACCCTCATCTTGTGACGGTGAGGCCTCCGTTGAAACTCCTACCAGCGTGCGTCTTACAACCGGCAGGGCAGCCTCAGTCCTTAGCCTGCACTCGGAGACCTGGTGTGAGCCCATTTTATACACGTGCCCTGAGGTCACAGCCCTGGCAAGTCTTGAGAAGGACCTTGAGGCCCGGAGCTTGATCTTGAACGTCCCTGTTTCTGTGTCTGGTCCGTACCATCTGCTTTTGTATGGGACCGGCTGCAGTGCTATATTGAATGACTCTGTCCCATCTGTCGGATGCCAGTGTTTAAACCTTGACGCTGTTGAGGGCTGGGCTGGGGCTTTCTTTGTGGTGCATGGTAGGACGTTTAGCAGTATCCCTGCCCCACTCCCCCCACCTCCCCCAGCTGTGACAACCAAAGAAAAAAAAATGTCCCCTGGGCGCAAAATGACTCTCGCTGCGCTAACCATGTCCGTATCTGCCATCTTTGCTTTGGAAGAGTATCAGCTTTGAGAGCTCGTGAGTCATTCTTGCTGACGACACTGGCCTGGTAGGATCTTCAGGTTGCAGGCCCCTGGTGTGGCCAGGGACTGCGTGGAGGGCTGTTTTCTTCCCAGGCTCTAGCCCTGATAAAAGGCTTTGTTTACACAGTAAAAGGCAAACAAATACTTGCTTCATCTGCACTTTTGTAGCTGGAACACGGAAATCAAGCAGGAACTGCCCGGTGCTGCTTTATGAGCCTGTTGGGCTGCTGGGCCAGGACTGGCTTTCTGTGGGTCTAGTTTGAAGGGAAGGGGATACTGCCTTCCTGGGAGTGGCATTCTTGGAATGCGAAGCACGTGTGTGAAGTGCCACCAGGCCGCCACCGCAGGTGGCCATGCTGACTTGGAGCTTGACGTGTTGCTAGGGCTGGGGAAGACCTCACCCGCTTTTCCCGTGTGCTGCTGTCTGGCAGAGCACAGCCTCGTCCCTGTCCTGCCAAGCCTTGGACGTTTTGTATTTCCGGGACTGCCCTTAGATTGGGACGTGTCCGCGCCTGTAAGTAGATGCCACTCACAGGGTCCTGCTGTCTCTGCCTGTGCCTCTCCCCATCCATTCAGCCAAGGAACACGGCTGCGGGTGTGAGGGATGGGGGGGGCGGGGCTGATTTCTAAAACGTCACTCACTGGAGGGGCCCGAATTCCAGGGAAGCGTTCAGTGCCCCAGCTGGGTGTTCGCGGACCCCCTGCGGCCTCAGGAATGTTTGTCTGGGGAAGGAATGAAGCCCCAGCCCCCCCTTCCAGCATGGCTTGCAGTCCCTCTAAGAATGCCAGGGCCTTCGCTGGTGGCCCCACTGGAGACCTTAGAGGAGCCTGTGTGCTCGCAGGGGCGGCTCCTGATTTCAGGGTGCCTTTGGGTGAACAGAGCCCCCCAACTTGACTCACCCTCCCAGGGGCTTCGGACTGTTGAAACATTTCCCTGCATGGGTGACAAGGTCCATACATGTCCTTTCTACTTTGGATACTGCAGGCGGATGGATGGAAGGCAGTCAGGGTATGTGGCTGGTGGGGGAGGAGGTGTCACACAGCCAGGTGGCAAATGGGCTGCGTAAATCATGGCCAGAGCTCCAGAGAGCGGAGAGCGGAGAGCGGAAGCGCCTCTGTGGCGTGGGTGGCTGTGGGAGTCCCCAACACCTCATGGACCATCCTTGGAGGTTTGTGACGGTGCTTCCCTGTATAGGGCCATCAGGGCTTCCTTGTGTGGGGCCATGCCGTCACAGGCGTCGGTGATCCGGTGACCCCATCAGGGCAGGTTGTCCCGATGGACGTATATTAGCCGCCCAAGACCCAAGTCCCTTGTTACTGATCAGTGAGGCTTTTCAGAATGAAGGGTGTGTTGCATTGAACAAGTGGCTCTGGGTGACACATCGCAGCCTCTCCGGGGTCTTGCTGCATTTCTGGGGTCAGCACTGTCCCGCACCTAGACCTGCAGTGAGGTCTGCTGCTGCTCTTCCAGGGTCTGCCAGGAATAAGTGGCCGCCCTCCCCAGCCACCATGGCGTGGTCTCAGCCCCAGGTGGGTGTATGTGATTCCGGAGGCTCATTTGTATAGAAGAATGATGGAAAAGAAAAAAGAGGTGAGTTTTGTTTCCTGTGCGGAAGGAAAGACCCTTTCCGTTGGCAGACCTGCCTTGCCAGTCGGCACAGAAATGTCTCTGGTGCCCCGTCCCAGCCTTCGCCTGCCTTGGCTGGGCGCGTCTGTCCTGGCTCCTCCAAAGGGTGTTGGGTCCAGGGTGGGAAATCAGCAGGCACTCCCTGCTCCCATCGGGTGCTGGTGCCTGGGTCTTGGAGCTTCCACGGGTGGAGGAGTCTTGCGCGTAGCCGTTAATTTGGCTCCACTCAACATCTGTAAATGCAGAGGCTTGAGCGGCGTGAAAGCTACAGACCTCAGCTGCCCATCACCCGCCTCGACGATGCTGGATTTGCTCTTCCGGGCCCAGTTCTGAGTGTTTCTTAACATGTCCTGACGGTCGTCTTGGGGAAAGAAGAAAACGTGTTTGCCCGAGAGCTAAATATAAAATACTGTGATACCGAAAGGCTGGCGAGAGGTGTTTCACCCTGCCCTCCCGGGCCGGGGTTTCTGAACCCGCCCGTCTGCTTCACAGCCAGAGGAGTGTCTGCTTGCTTGCCAAGGGCCGGGGGTTTCCATCTGCAAAGCACCCTGAGGTGGTCCTCTGGCCAGGGTTGCTTTGTGTGGGCACGCACGGAGGACCTGGGCTTGTGGGTTTCTTCCGGGCTCTGTGGAGCTTTTCTTGTGCGCTGGGCACAGCGTAAACATCAGGCAGGATCATTTAAGGATTGGAGGCCTGAACAGAGGTTTTATTCAGGTCTTCTACTTTCAAACCCTGTAGCCAGGCGGTGGGGGGGGGGGGGGCCACTTAGAGCACAGATTCTGCAAGACACTTTCTCCTGACCTGACACCTTTCACCCGCATGGAGGGTTGGGAAAGAGCTCAGGGTTGCACGCTGCTCTCTTTGGTCTTTTTTTTTTTTTAAATGGGATAACATTTACTTATTTATTTTAGAGCGAGGGGGTGAGAGGGAGAAAGAGAGGAAGAGAAACATCAATTGGTTGCCTCTCACATGCACCCTGAGCAGGGCTGAACACACAGCCCAGCCTTGTGCCCTGACTGGGGATCGAACCGGTGACCTTTCACTTTGCGGGATGACGTCCAGGCCACTGAGCCACACGGGTCAGGGCTCTTTGGTCTTTTTACCATATTGCCAAGTGCCCAGCACAGTGGGTATATTCTGGAAGAATTGTTTCCCTGTTACTTTCTTGGAGCAGACCTATGCAGTATTCTGGGGAACACATCTTAGTAGGAGGACACTCGTCGTCGTCGTCGGCAGCCGTCCGTCTCGAGAGACGATGGTGTAGCTTCTTAAGAGTCTATCTGCACCGCCGAGAATGGCTGGACACTAGTGTCATTAAGAAATATAATTGGACTAACCTTATTTTAGGTTCAAATAAATCTGGTTGTTCTGGAAAGCCAGGATGTACTGAAGTGCAAAGGAAAAGTATTGCTTTTTAACTGGGCTGTTTTGTTTTTTGTTTTTTTAAAAAAAATCTCTGGGGTATTTAGTTATAGGGAAAGGTTGGGAAATTACCTTTCTTGTGGGCAAAGGGGACTAAGACTTTCAGATCAAAGGCAAAATGTGAAGGTCAACGCTGAGCCCAGGCAGGGGAGGGCCTGAGAGCTTTAAAGGCAACATTCTTACTTACTCATAGAAGGCAAGGGACAAACTGTTAGTGTATCTTTCTGACTTGTGTTTTTGTTTTTATCAAGAGTGGTTCTTCCACAGTTTAAATAATCAGACACTTCCTCAGGCTGGTTAGCACACCGGGGTCCTTTCCTGCTCCCTAGAGACAACCATTGAAACTTTGTAGCCAATTTCTACCTTGCTGCTACTTCTGTTTGTTCCCTTTAGGCAGAGGTAACTAGTGACTTCCTCTTGTGGAAGACTGGGATTTAGCCTCTTCCCCACACACCTCCTTCCTACCAGCTACCCAGGACCATTTCTTGAGCACCCGCACTTCCAGTGTTTACTTAACATCATCGTTTTGTTTAGAAGACGGTTTTTCAACTGCAGAGGTATTAGCATTTTGGAGTAGGTCATTTTTTGTCGGTGGGGGCTGCACACTATGGGGTGCTAAACAGCATCCCTGGCCTCCACCCACTAGATGCCAGTAAGCACCCCCCAACCTAATAGCGACAACCAGCCATGGCTCCAGACATTGCCAGGTGTCCCTTGGGGAGAAAATTCGCCCCCCTTTGAGGCCCACTGAATTAATATTTAGTGTTCATTTTTTAATACCTTGAAACCACAGGAGGTAGGTAGTCTTTTTAGACCTTTTGGGCCTGAAAATGTCATTTAACAATAAATGTATTGTTTAGTGTGGAAGCCTCAGCTGGAGACGTTTGCCTGTGCGCACTCTGCAGGCGGGGTTCTGTTCTCCCCTGATGGCTGGAGAAAGGACAGAGCTTTCTCTTTCTGGACCCTTTGAACTGGCTCTAATTTCTTAAATCTTATTTTTCATTTTTTTGTATTTTTGCTCTTCTTGGGGACTTGTGCGCAACGTTATCTTCCAAGTTTCCCATGGAGTTTTAAATTTTGTGCTCCCGGTTTTCTACAATTCCCAGATATTTTGTTGTTCTAGGAAGTTCCTTGTTGATACCAGACTGATCTTGTTGCATGGTTCTTCTTTCTTATTGTTTGAGGATATTTAGTTTTGTGTTTTGTTTTGTTTTTTTAATGTCTTTCTGCATAGATTCAGGTTCTGAGCTCTGCTGATTTTTTTTTTTTCTTTTTTGCTCTGGCTTCTCCCTTCCCTGCTACAGGCTCTCTTTGGTGTCTAGTGGTCTTTGCTGTCTGCAGGTAGTTAAGAGTGGCTGGTGCATTGCTCTTCGGAGGGCCCGGGCATGGGAGTGCCTGCCTCCCTGGGTTCCTTGCAGGTGGTCACTTTTGAGTGTTTCTTTGGGGCTTTTCATGCCCTTGTCAGCTAGTTATTTTTTCCTTTGCTGAAAATGAGTTTGTGGCATGGGCAGACCCAAAAGGTGATGGTGAGGGGTAGGCGACCTCTGCCCGTTTAGAGGAGCCTTCCTTTGTTCAGGGAGCTGGCAGTGGTCTCCTGCCCCCTACTCTGGCCACAGGGGTTCAAGTGTGGAGGAAAGGTCCTGCCTCGCGAATGAGAAGTGGCGGTGTTTGTAGGTGCAGCTGGATCTTGCACTTGGTCCTTAACTATTTCTAATCCTTGATCCTGCAGGGTGTCAAACTGGACTCATCCCCATTTTAGTATATTCACATGGGGATTAAATGAGGTGATATGTAAAGCTAGCTCTGGTGAATTACATTTCTTCTCTCCTCTCCCCCCACTTCCCTATATAATCCTGCTTCATTAAAAATGTGAAAAACTAAATAATGTCCATGTTCTGGGAAGAATTTAAGCTGGATTTTGTATGGCAACATTTTAATGAGTCCCCTACAGATTCTGCTACTGGTTTTGACCATTTAGTATGAACTTGAAAGAAAGCATTTAATTAAAATACATCTGTTGTCCAGCACCAATATATTCACTGTGCTATTTACAGCCCATTAGAGTGCTTTTTTTCCTCCTTTCTACCCCCAGCCCAATTATTTTTTATAATAATGTTTCTTCTTTTTATAATATCAATGAAGGCTAATTAGGTTACACATAACAAAGTCTCCCAGGCATAGAAGTGGACCACCCCGCATGGAAGAGGTCTCTCCACCTGTCTTATTGCTTCTGGACACACGGTTGGACTACATTTCCCAGCATCCCTTGCAGTTAGGTGAGGCCATGTGACAATGTTCTATCCAATCAAAGGAAGTTGGGAATGAGCTCTCCTTGTTCGAGCCTGCGGTGCTGTCACTGCTACGGGAAGGAAGACGGCTCTAGGACAGCTTACGCCTCGTCCCCGAGTGACAGCAGGGAGTTGCCCAGGACACGGGGACCCTCCCAGCAGCAGCGTTACGTGAGCCA
The DNA here is from genome assembly GCF_987537825.1 of Furipterus horrens. NCBI lineage: Eukaryota > Metazoa > Chordata > Mammalia > Chiroptera > Furipteridae > Furipterus > Furipterus horrens. The sequence continues at coordinate 116,252,282 of NW_028327187.1, read as the reverse complement.
GGAGTACATAAGCCTCTCCGCCTGGCTTTTTAAGGGGCCGAAAGTGCAACGCTTAACTTCACTCGTGCAGCGGGCGGGATGCAGCCGCGATGTGCTTTGTCGAAGGAACCGCTGGGGGGTCCAGGTAGCACACAGCTTGCTCCCTGAAATGAGCGCTGCTGACCCGGAGTTTTGGTTTCTTTCCCCTTTCGCTTTTTCTCTCAGCTTCTCATTTGATTTCCACCGGGTTTTGCTTTGCCGCTCCCTGCGGACGATGGCCTGGCAGCTGCGGTCGGGTAGGGCAGCAGGCTGGGACCACCCCGCGGTCCAGGTCATCGGCCTTCGCTCAGGGCGGCGGGGGAGAGGAGGGTGGTGCCTTCACTCAGGGCGGCCGAGGAGAGAGGGGGGGTGCAGGCTGCTGGGGAGGGCGTGATGTGGAGCACAGGACCTCCGTGGCTGAATTCCCCTCTCCTTCGCTGCCTTGCCTAGAGCGCAGAGATGTTTCCTGGCAGCCTGACGCATGAAGTCCTCAGGAACAGGGCTGCCTGGAGCAGATTAATTACCTAATAACTGCTGCGGCAGACTCTTCACCCCCTTGGGGAACAGAATGTTAGACACGTGAGTCAGACCATCAGAGAAAGGGAGACGACGGTGGGTAGCGTTCCAGTGGCCTCAGCAGGAAGGTGGAGTTGGTATTGGGGACCTGAGGGTGGGGGCTGGGGGAGGGGGGTGCCCAGGGGCCCAGAGCCTGTGACTGGTATCCCTCTCTGACTTTAACCGGAGGTGAAGGTACTTCTTTGCCTGTGGTTTGAAAATGCCAACGCTGATGAAATTCTGCTTCTATGTTCCTTGTGCAAATGTTTGTAAATTTGTAAGCACCGTGATATTTATCTGTGCTAATTGTACACAGGCTTGTAAATTTGTAAGCATGGTGAGACTGTTCTTTCTTGTTGTAGAAACATGAAAACCATCTTGGAAAAAAAGTGAAAATAAAAGGAAAAGATTGATCAAAACATATAATAATATTATTTCTGGCAGTGTAGCTATATGGATTCCCCCCCCTCTGTGGAATTCTTTGCTTCGCACCATGTATTAAAAATAGATCTAGTTATTCATTGCTTCAGGGTAATTCTGTCTTTTTTTATTGACATTAATTTGAGAGCGAGAGAGAGAGAGAGACATTGATTTGTTGTTCCACTTATTTATGCATATTCATTGATTGACTCTTGTATGTGCCCTGACCAGGGATTGAACACACAACCTTGGCATATTGGGACTATGCTTTAACCAAGTGAGCTACCCAGCCAGGGTGAAGGTAGTTCTCTTAAGAGTTACGTTGCCGCCCCAGCCAGTGTGGCTCAGTTGATTGAGCGCTGTCTCCCAAACTGAAAGGTTCCCGGTTCCATTCCTGGGCAGCACACAAGCCTGGGTTGAGGGCTTGGTCCCTGGTTGGGGTGCATGCATAAGGCAACCGGTTGATGTTTCTCTTTCGCATGGATGTTTCTCTCCTTCTCTTTCTCCCTCCCTTCTCCTCTCTAAGATAAAAATACTAAAAAAATAAGGATTACATTGTTGTCACTCTCTGAAATCAGCTGGTAGCTTAAAGGAAGCTTAGTCTTGGGTGTGCCGCTTGGAATTAAAAAAAATGACATGTATTGTTGAATATATCCAGTCTTATCATTTAGCTTTTTTCTGGACAGGCCTATAAAAAGCAATGGTAACTTCTGGAAAACACCGTCCTTTATATTGGTCACAAATGTCAGTGTGTAAACAATATGTGCTTTTGATGGTATGTGTGGCTTTCTTTCCATTTTCCTTCATGTCGACATGCTCTGGATGTTGAATGAAAGCTAAGTAAGGAAACATCTGGACTTGTAAAGATAGGCCTGCTGCTGCTGGAAGCAGATTTATTTTGTGTGCCTTTTAACCACAAAAATCTTACACTGCTGATGCCACCAGGGTTTACAAGCTGGGGGAGGGACGGGGGGAGAAGGGAGTGGCCCTCTTTCTGGTCCCTGCCCCATTTTCAGTGGGTGCTGTTCTGGAGGAAAGTAATTAGAACCTCACCGCGCTGTGCCTAGCTGTGGAATTTTGCCCACAAAGGTAAACTTGACCTTCTTGTTTGCTGATGACTGAGGAGCTCCTCCTTGTGTCCTGGGACAGCGGCTGGGTTTGCTGCCCCAGAGTTTAGTTCCGAAATGACCGACGCTGGAATTGCCATCCGAAACAGTGTCTTTGTCTCCTGGAGACTCGTTATTTTGCACACACGGCCATCACTGGCTCTTTCCCTGTGCGGTCACTGCAGTGGCCTCTTCTTGTCTCTCGTCTGTGGGGTGCTCCCTGGAAAGACGGCATGTGAGCAGACCGCTGCTGAATCTGTGGGTACTCTCCACCCCCAGGCATGTCCCTGCAAACTCGGGGCGATCTAGTTGGGGCCTATTCATTCACCTGCCTCACTTTCTTTAATTCTCCTGCACTGCCCACCCAGTCCACAGCTTTAGCCACAAGCTGGCCCCTCCTTACGTCTCTCTCCCCGGCCTTCCACAGCCAGCTGATTCCTGGGTGCGTTGGCGCTTGTGTCCTGCGTTTGCTGCTTTTCTCATCCCTGTGCTGTTACTGGCGGGGACTCTTGGTATCAGGAATCGTTACCTCGGGGACGGCTCGTGTAACACTTCAGCTGGGTAGCGATGGCTCTTTTATCTTTCGGCTCCTGTATCTCAGCCTCATCTATATCCTCTCTCCCTCGTGGATCCTTGAGGCCTGCACGGTCCCTTTGGTCGCCACTTGTCCCGTGTGGCTCCTGAGCACTTGAAACGTGGCACGTCCAAAACGAGATGGACAGCGAGTGAAAAAACACGCTGGATTTTGGACTTAGTCTGAAAAAAAGGGGGACGTAAACTCTCATTTGTAATGAAATGACATGATAATATGTTGGCTCTCTTGGATTAAGTAAAGTCTTTTATTAAAATTAATTTCATACATTTCTTTTTGCTTTTTAAAATGTGGCTCCTGTAGCCTGGGCTGGGTGGCTCCGTTGCTTGGAGCGTCGTCCGTACACCGTTCTGTACACCAAAAGGTTGCGGGACTTGGTCCTGGGGTAGCGGGTGCACATCAGGCAACCGCTTGATGCTTTTCTCTCACATTGATGTTTCTCTCTCTCTCTCTCCCCCTTCTTGGTCCTGTAAAATCAGTTTTAAAAATTAAAAAAAGAATGACGCCCTCCTGCGGTAGCTGTGGACACCAGCACATCTGCTAGCGGATATCTGGTATTTGAGATGAAAACAGGTCAAGAACATACTGTGTAATTCCATGCATATCAGGTGTCCAGCAAAGGCAAACGCGCAGGGACAGGTTGCAGACTGGCAGGTGCCAGGGGCAGGGGGAAGAATCTCTTAATGGTCACGGTCACGGGGATTTTTGGGGGGTGGTCATGTGCTGAGTATACTGCAAACCACTGAGCTGCCCACTGTAAATAGTGAATTGTAGGAATGTGAGTGATAGTTCATCCAGCTGTTACTGGAGAAGAGGAAACGGGTCCACGTGTGCAGCCTTATTCGTGATTTGCAAAGACCTGGCCAAGAGGAGGCCGGCCAGGAAGGCCCCACACAGATCCTGTTCCCTGGGGAGTTCCTCAGCGGCTCACGTGATGGCACAGAGAATCCATGTGTGTCGGTGCTGGGCCCGCCCCCAGGCAGACAGCCCGTGGGGAGAGTCCGTGTCTGGTCTTCAGGGGTGACGGGGAATCCTCAGGCTGCTGGTGGGGTGAAGTCAAGGGATCTGGGTGGTCCCTCAGAGGCACAAGAGGCCCCGCCTGATGTTCGGATGGAGGATGTTGCCGATGGCGCCTGCATGACGTGCGTGGCTGCAGGTGCGGCCTCCTCTCCCATCCCACCCGCCCGGTGGAGTTCAGGGCTGAGCAGGGATGGGGGCCCCGGCTCCTCCAAAGTGGGAGGCGCCTCCAGAGAGTTCTATGCAGGGAACAGGTACGTCCAGAGCATGACCAGGATCTCTCTGTGCGGATGCACCGGGACGATGGGCTGGTGCTATCTTGACACATCTGCTCAGGGCCCCAAGGAGCAGGTGTGCTGGGGTGGCTCCCCGGGGCATATGCCCTTCCTGGTGGCTCCTGACAAGCACATGGCTTGCTTTGCTCCTACACATGTGCTTTCTCTTACTGCTTATAAAGGAAGCAGTTCAAACAGGAGTCAAATAAAGAGGTCACCAGCAAATTCAGGAGAGGCATTGGTTGGGGCTTCTCTGGAAGGAAAGATTAAGAGTCTTTTTCCTTTTTTTTTTTTTAGAAGCACCATGCAGCCAGCTATTCCTGATGGCGATGAAGTGTCTTAATTATGATTTCAGTAGGTGAAGAAGTGATAAGGTAGCCGAACGACCACTAACAGCTACAGAGAGTGTCTGCACATTGTGCCCATTGCTTTAAGGGGTTGCAGAGCAGGTCTAGAAATGATCTGCGTGCTTAACAGAGAAGAAGGTAATTTCAAGTTCAGTCTAATTGGGAGACAGAGTGAATATTAAACAGTTTTGAGGCCCCAGTTACAATAGCAGCATTGAAGACCAGACTTGGCCTTGGAATTCAGCCCCAAGCTGTATCCCAATATAAATGCATTAATCACCACGAAACTGTAACTCATCAAATGAGTCACCTAATTTTGCACAGATTCATAACCATTCTGGTTGTGGGCACTGCCAAATTAACTGCCCTCTAGAATAAAAACCTGTTGTGTAATCGAATAAATCTTTCCCATGTTCTCAAAAAGTTCTTGTTCTTCTTAATCATCCTAAGATTGCATTTGACTTGTCTTTATAAGTAATAACATTTTATTTTTGTAGTCATGCCTTCAATTCATGTAAAATGGTATGGCATGCCATAAAATCTTCATGAGGTATGCGTTACTTTCCTCAGAGAGAGGGAGGATTATACAAAGCCACTCTTGTTTATTGCTTTGTTTGGGTTTTGGTAGTAATCGTAAAGTCCTGTTTCAGATTTAAATGGAGAAGCAGCATTTAGGTTTTAGGTGAGGGAGATTAGTACATTCTGAGTTTCTGTTCAAACGTTTTTTAGTTCAACTGTTTAAAAATAGTTTTTAAAAAAGATTTTAGTTATTTTGAGAGAGAGGGGAGGAGGGAGAGAAACATCTGTGTGTGAGAGACAACATGGATTGGTTGCCCTGGCCTGCAACCCTGGCGCGTGCACTGACCGGGAATCGAACCGGCGACCTTTGGGTTTGCAGTCTCCTGCTCAGTTCACTGAGCCACACCAGCCAGGGCAGCTCACCTGTTTATAAACATTAAAGGACCATTGATTTCTAGTAATAAAAAACATATACGTTGGCATACATCAAGCTAGAGATCTTCCACTGGTTCCCCCACTCCCTAGGAGTACCGCATTTGAACACATTGCGGACAGCTTCCCCGGCCAGCTGCGGAATTCAGAGCCCAGTGCCAGGGACAGCAGGGAAGGCTACTGGGCATGGGAATGCCAGCGGCCCATCCATGCCGCGCTGAGCAGCGGAGACCCCAGCAACGGGAATTCGGCCTTTTGCAGCTGTGCAGCGTCCGAGCGGGTCTGGGCCGCTTCGTGGGGCTGTTTTTTCCTCGCAGGATCCTGCGGGGGCCCCCCGGAGCTCTGGCTGGGACCACCAACGTCTTCAAGTTCTCAGGATGGTGGAGGAGGTCAGGGTTTATTCTGGCGAAAGCAGCGGAGCACTTGTGCCTCCATTAATGCAGTGTATCATGTTCAGAGTGCACAGAGTCGTGGCAGGGAAGATTCCTCCTGGATGAAAGCTCACTCCCCTTACACTGACGCTTTGGACAAATAACCCCTCAGTAGCACACTGCCGAGTTCATGGAATAACAATACATGATTGCGACAGCTTACAACACTACCTAGAAAATTCAGGGATTAAACAATTCTCTTTGCAGGTCAGTATTAAAGAAAAAAGTAGATGGCTATTGGTAAAAAAAAGAAAGAAAAGAAACAAATCACGAGGACTGTATTTTAAGCTCGCTTCATTCACTGGGGTAATTGCCTGGGGGTCCCTTTCCCCCCGGTACCGAGTATGTTCTCAGTGCGTAATTGGTCCATCCTTACTATTCCCACAATTGCCCAGCCAGGCATGGCACCATCTTTCCCATCATCCCCTGCGTCCACGGGTATTCCCCCTCCCACCACTCCGCATCCTTCCCATAATTCCTTGTGCCTCCCACAATTCCGTTTCCCTCCTGTGAGCCACTGTCGAACAGTGCTCATCATACCTGGTCCGTCCCACAATTCCCTGTATTTTAAGCTCACTTCATTCACTGGGGTAATTGCCTGGGGGTCCCTTTCTCCCAGTACCAAGTATGTTCTCAGTGCGTAATTGGTCCATCCTTACTATTCCTACAATTGCCCAGCGAGGCATGGCACCATCTTTCCCATCATCCCCTGCGTCCACAGGAATTGCCCCTCCCACCACTCTGCATCCCTCCCATAATTCCTTGTGCCTCCCACAGTTCCGTTTCCTTCCTGTGAGCCACTGTCCCACAATTCCCTGCTACTCCTGTGATCCCTTGTTCTTCCCAGAATTCCGTTTTTTTCTCAAGGGACCCTGTACTATCCCCGTTTTTCCTTTAAACCCTTAGTGTCCCACTAGTCCTCTTTCTCTTATGATGCCTCGTCCACCCCACATTTCGTTTTTACTCTTGTGATCCCCTGTACTTCCCACAAGTCCCCTATACATGGGATTTGGGGAAAGACAGAATTTTATGAAAGACGCGGTAGAGGGCCGTCATGGTAAAGAGGAATTGTGGAATCACAAGGCGGCATGGAAAAGGAATTGTGGGAAAGATAAAGAGCTCATGAGAGACACAGGGGCATTGGGAATGACGATTATGGGAGAAGGGAATTGTGGGAGAGGAAGTGAATTGTGGGTACAATAGGTTATAGGAAAGGCATTGTGGGTACAATAGGTTATGGAAGAGGGAATTGTGGGTACGGTAGGTTAAAAGAGGAAGGGGGGTTGTGGGTACATGATTATGGAAGAGAAGGGGATTATGGGTACATAGATTCTGAACGAGAAAGGGGGTCGTGGGTACACGGATGGTGGACGAGAAAGCGAGCATGGCAATGCCAGGGGTCGCGGTGGCTGTGAGCTGTCGTGGGAGAGCTCGTGTGTTGTGGGAGTGACAGGTCACCGTGAGGAAGCTGAGGGTTTAGGGGCAGGAGAGCGGTGGCCCCGAGGAGGACATGGGAGAGCGTGGAGAGCAGATGGCTTCCGGAACACGTGACAGAAAGCACCCAGAGCGCATTTCACGCCCAGCCCACTCCCTGCGGGAAACGCCCGTGTGACTGCTGCTCGCAGAAACCGCGCGTCTTAGTCCGTGATTCATGAGAACAACATTCGTGCGCACCACCCCGTGACAGCGTGAAATTTCTCATTTTCGCCTCTCGGGCTCTCGGAAAAGCGTGAGACTCCCGCGGCGTTCCGTTCCCATCCTCGGTATCGGGGATGAGCCAATGAACGCGCGCGCAGTTGCAAGCTCCGCCCCTCGCCCCTGTCTCCTGCGGAGGGAAGGGCGCCGCCCCCCGCTCGGCGTTCAGCCACGTGGGGCTGCAGAACCGCCTGCACAGCCCTGAAGAGTTGCGCCGTTTATCTTTGATTAGACGTCGCATGCCGCAGCCGGGAGTGTGTGTGTGACAGTGACATCTTCTAGCGCTCGTCTCCCTTGCTGCACATCCCAGTCCCCCAGGGACCTAGACACAGGGGAGAGTCCCTCCCACTGCGGTTCTCCCAGCACCGCCCCCGGGGCTCCAAGCAGTCGGGGAAGCCCACCTTGACCTTTGGCCCTTGCAACCGCGCTGCCCCTGTAGCATGAGCTTCCGCCACTAACTAGCGACTCCAGGGCTTGGCAGGTGGCCTCAGTTCCCCGGGATCAGTGTCCCCATCTCACTGCCCAGCGCCTCACGTGTTTTAGGTACTCGATGCGTGTGTTATGCAGTGACCTTGGTCCAAGTCAAGGATGCGTTTCTTTTCTTCAGGTTCGTTCGCCACGTCGGGTTTGGCAGGCAGCTCTGTCATCAAAGCCACCCTGTTGGTGAATAAATGTAGGCTTGTGCATTGCTGCTGGTGCGGGGGTGAGCCAGATGGTTGAATAACAGAAGTTTATTGTGACATCTGAAGTTTATTCCAAGTAGCTCTTGTGATACTTTTAAAACCTGTTATTGATTATCAAAAAACAGTAACAGCAAAGTTACCACATACATGCTCACTTTTCGCAGGAGGAGCAAGATTAGGGAAAGGTCAGCCAAAGGCAGAAGTGCTTCATCATGGCACATGCTGAGCCTCGGGGCTTCTGTGCAGCTTGGAACCCCAGTGGGAAACCGACTCCTGGAGATGTATATCCCTGTGGGTTTCGGGTATTCAGACAGCGGGGCAGGACTCTCCATTTCCCCGGCACAGCGTATGGAAACCCTGGAGCACATTCCCGTCACGGGGTGGGCACCGGTGCTGGGCTTTGCAAGCTGTTGCCACCTGGCTGCACCTCAGACCATTTAACTCAGGAGCTTGGGGGTGGGTCGGGGTGCCTGTGATTCTGTATCTCACTGGGAGATTTCAAAGGTGCAGCCAAGGTGGAGAATCAGGGGTTTATATTTTGCCTTAGTTTACGGATAGGCTCAAGAAAAATAATTTAGTTATCTGGCCAGAGGGTACCCTGAAGACGTGTGGCTTTTAAACCCCAGGAGGCCACGCTGGTTCCTTTTAGGAGGTCTGGCTTTGCGTGGACTCTGGTGGCAAAGGAGTCATGGGAAGAGGAGGAGGAAGCCTCGGTGCTGAGGCCACGGGGGGCGGGGGGATTAGAAACCAGAAGGAGTTGGGGAGGGAGAAAGAGGGGGAGGGAGAAAGAGAGGGAGAGAAACATCCATCGGTTCCCTCTCGTATGTGCCCCAACCAGGGACTGAACCCACAACCAAGGTACGTGCCCTGACTGGGAATCAAACTGGTGATCTTTCGGTTTACGGGACGGTGCCCAACACACTGAGACACACCAGTGAGGAATATGTGCTTGCATTTTTTGAAACCAAGCCCTGTACGTGGGTGTCTGCACATAGACATACATTTTTATATGTGGCAAAGCAATGGTTATGTCTGTTTGAACACACAAACAAAAACTCTCAGCCAAGGTGTAGCTTAAAGACCACAGAATTGTGAGGTAGAAACCCGGATGGGAACCCCTCCCCATGCACTGACCTTGGACAATCCCTTAAAATCTTGGAGCACTGCTTTTCCACGTCTGAACTTGGGAAAATGGCACTGTGTGGGGTGGTGGGAGCAGCGGGCCGGGGCAGGGTGGAAATGTCACCGCAGCGCACATGCGTGGCTGGAGCTGGTATCTTCTGGAAACCTTGTCCACCTCCCCGCTTTCCAGGTGTCCTAGCAGTAGATGTGGCTGGTTTGTTGGGGCGAGAGCTGACGCCCGGGTCCGTGGCGGGTGTGGCGAGAGCTGCCTGGTCACCATAGGCCCCGGGAGAGGCGGTTGCAGAGCCGCTGCGTGTGCAGACAGGAGGGGTCTGGCTGCTGCTGCTGCTTGCTTCCCTTTCCATCCTTAACCTGACAAGACCCCACTGAGGGTCCGAGGGCAAGAGATGGGGAGCCAGCCCTCGGACGAGACGTTTTTCCTACCTGTGAAAAGCAGACGGGGAACTTCAGGGTCAAAGAAGCTTCTCTTGGCTGAAGCTGACTCATAAGCCAAGAGATTTTCTGAGTTCAGATAGAAAGTATGCTGCTCGGAAAAAGCGCACACCTGTTTCTTGCAACGAAGTTACCCGAACGTGCTTATGACAACGTTCTGGGAGGGGGGTAGGTACCAAGGGTAGTTACTGTGCATGTTTTTAGGGCGATAAAAGCAAGGCCCCAGACGTCATGCCGTGATTTGGGGGTTGGGTTGAGCTGGGAGACGTTCCGCCCCCGAGTTCTCGGGATCATTGGTGAATGGTTCCAGAAAGTCCCTCGGGTTATTTCACCGGCCCCGGAGGTCATGAAGGTTTGCACCTGGAAGACGCAGGGCGGTTCCTTGTCTGTGCATCTCATCAGTGAGCGAGACTGGGTGAAGAGGATGTGGCTGCGGTGTTAGGGGTGCAGAGCCGGCACACACCTGTCTGATCAGCCTTGGAGAATGCCCGATAACCAGAGCGCACGTGCGGCTCATGGGGCCTGGAGGGGGCACGGGCCGCCCCGACGTTAGGAAGCTCTTTATTCAGAGGTGGCAGCGGCGTAGGGAGGGGGCCCAGTTTGCACGACGGGCACTCCCTCGCTCGCTGGAAAACCCGGCAGGTGCGCTGTGCCCTGTGCCCGTGACTGTGTGGCGGGGCCGGGAGTCACCAGGCTGCTTGTTGGACATTCAGGTGTGCATAGCGGCGTGGGGCCCTGCCTGTGCTATATGAGCCGGCTCTGTCCCTGACACCTGGCTGGCTGATCCACCAGGTGTTCCCTTGTCAAGGTCAACATGTCCAGTCCTTGACGTCTGCTTTGTGTCTAGGCTGTAGTAGAAATCCACCTGGTCACGGGTCAGAAGGAGGGTGACCACTTATCTCGGCTGGTTCCCGGAGCAGCAGGTGCCAGGTGGGAGGGTTTTCTCGTGACCTTCCCCTTGCAGAGGAGAGGAGAGGCGGGAGGAGGGCGCAGCCAGACCACAGGGAGTGTTCCCCTGCTGCTGGCGGACAAATAAATGGTTTCTGGTAGTTCTGGCACAGGAAGACGGCAGGCGATCCTTGGCCCTGTTTACGAGGAAAGGACACGCCTGAACAGAGCCGCAGCCCCCTGGGGAGCGCCCCCAGCACTGTTATGTGTGCACGTGGTAGCTCCTTAGCCTCCTTGTGACAGGCGGACAGGCCCACCGCCCGGGACCGCTGCTTTCCGTCGCCCCGCAGTGGAAGGCCCGCATGTCTGGCCGCTCTCTCCCTGGCTTTCGTCTGAGACTCCTGTCCATGTTTTCCCAGTACTTCTGGAATTCCCCTCCTGGAAGGGGACGGAGAAGAGTTCGCCAGAGTGGGTGGTGTTGGATTTGCAACTTGTTGCTGAAATCCCCTGTGAATCTCGACACACTTCCTGCCTCCCCTCGGGCCTCCTTGTGAGGCACCTCATGGCTTGAAGCAGGCAGTGAAGACACCCACAGGCAACGTTCGTGTGTGTGTCTGGCTGTCGGAACCCCTCAGGGACTCGGGAGAGCCAGAGCTGTTTGGTTGCCAGAAAGCAAAGCATAAACCCGTACCCTCAGCGGAGCAGGCAACGCAGGGGCTCGCCCAGCCGGGGCGTCTCAAAGAGGCGTCAGGCATGCATGGGGGCAGAGGGGCCCCTGTGTCTCCCCCCACCCCTCCCGCTTGGGTCCGCTGCCTCCTTCCTGCTGGCTTTACTTCTGCACGGGGTCCTTGACTCCCGCCCAGCCTCTCAGAGGTTCCCAGCTGTGCTGCATGCAACCGGGTGGGGATGCGCGGGTGGACGTTGGGCAGTGCCGTGTGTGTGTGTGTGTGTGTGTGTGTGTCCCAGTATCCGGCGGGTGGACGCCAAGGCTGCTGCTGACCATCCCGCAATGCACAGGGTCATCGCGCCACCAAGACCCAGTGTGTCAGCAGCGCTGACCGGGGGACCAGCGCCCTGGATCCATCGCTTTATGCCGGCCTGGGGTCGCTCGCTCTGGACTAGCGGGTACGTAGCACAACGAATGGGAGCCATTGACGTGTCCAGTTCTTAAAAGCGCGGATGGACAGGTCAGCATTGACTGTGGGGCTCGGGGGTGGCCCCTGGAGGAGACAAGGCAAGGGTCACTGAAGAGCTCTTCATGCAACAAGTATCTGCTGTTCCTGGCCAGTGACCTTGGGGGCCCCTCCCCCCTCCTCTTTCTCCAGCTTGCTTTTGTTTGTATAAACTTTGTCTGGTCCTCTGTGAGCTATTTTAGTCTCCATTTTCCCTGCCTGGGAGGTATCCCTCCTTAAAGTGGCACTTCTTCTCTTTGTTCGTGTGTCAGCTGCGCCCCTGATGACACTGCCGTGTGACAAAGTGCACCTGAGAGAAGGTCTGTTTGCGGCTGTGTCCTTGACAAGAGACTCCTGTGAGTGGTATCTATAGAATTCTGTAATTCTTCCAAAGAGTCACAGGAACAAGTCACCCTCGCACAGGCTTCCGGAGATTCACGAATGTCACGCAGGCTTGTTTCCATGAAGTCTCTTTGTTGTACAGAGTGTTTTCCAATTAGAAATTTGTGGGCTGGAAATACGAAATTACAAGACTGACTTTTTTTTAAACTTTTTTCTTGTAACAGAAGTTTAAGATTTACAGTCACTTTGAAGGGAAGGTACGGAGATTGCCCATACACTTCTTGCGTGGCGGCCCCTCCCTCCCTGTCAGCATCGTTCCTCAGAGTGGCAGCTTTGTCCCTCTCAGGATGAACTGGCATTGACACGTGACCATCATCACCCAGAGGGCACAGGATACGTGGGGTCGGCACGGCTGTTGCGCATTGTGTGGGTGTGGAGAGACGCACCCAGCACTGCAGTGCCACGCACGGGTATCACTGCCCTGAACATCCTGGGGGTCCTCCACCTGTTCCCCCCGTCCTTGTTCCAGCGCTGGCCACTGGGGGTCTGCACACGCTTGCCTCCCCAGGACGCCGTACCGTGGCAGTCGGACCTGCTCCTCTCACGTAGACGTGTGCGGGAAGGTCCCCCCGTGTCTCCTCATGGCTGTGTAGTGCATTTCCTTTGCTCTTTCTTTCCTTTTTGTTGAGATTTAAGAAACAGACTGTTTTTTATAGTGGGAAAAGGCGCATAACATAAAATGAATGCTTCTCACCATTTCTAAGTGTACAGTTGTTCAGTGGTGCATTTCCTTGTAGTGCTGAAAACAATGGATTTTCAGATTTGTTGTGGAGCAGAGGGAATGCAGACGGGCAGAGAGGAGGTGAGGGAGAGGCGCACGTGGGTGGGGAGCACCAGGCCGTGCAGACACGGCAGCACTGGAGAGAGAGGAAGGCAGGCCGACAGGGTGGATTGACAGCGGCCCGCCCTTCGGGTGTGACAGTGGCCCAGAGGGGCCTCTTCTCTGTGTCGTGGCAGGAGGCTTCGTACCCTGACTTCCCTTGACTTTCCCTGCAAATCCCCAGGTGATGTGGGCAGTCTCCCGAAACTCCCCTGGACCCTGTTCGAGAGACGTGAGGATGAGCATGGTCCAGGAAGAACAGGGACCCTTAGTCCGGGGCGCTGAGCTGGGGTGGGGGTTTTCTCGTTACAGGTGAGCAGATAGGCACACAGCGGACACGCTGCTCCCGGGCCTGGCTTTCCTGCCGCAGACCTGGGCGGGCTGGGCGGGGGGAAGGGGGGCGTTTGCGAGGGGCACGTCTGGCCTGGGTGCTGAGATGGAGCTCACAGGCGCTGCCCCGGGCTTTGTTCTGAAGTTTCACCAGCACCGGCAGCAGGGAGAAGCAGAGAAGCAGGAGGTGGCGGTAGAAGGCGCCCTGCCAGGTACGGGGCCCTCAAGGTCATCTCTGCTCATCCTGATTGGTTCCTGTGCCCATAGTCTTACCGACAGCTTCGTTGCCAGGGAAAGGAGGTTTTACCCTGTTAACCCTGGAAATAGCTCCAAGATTTGGGAAAAACACAGCACCCATATTTACTGTAAATAGGGTGACCTAATATTTTCATTTCAAAACTGGGAGTCAGGAGATTTGACTCGAAAAGCCACTCCTTTCTTCCTTGACAGGTGACCTCAGGTAAAACACACACCTTGTGCTTTGTGGTTGCTTGGAGGACCAGGAGCCCACGGGAAGAATGGGGTGGGGGGTTCGTGTGCCTGGATGGGTGTGTTTGAGCTGAATAATTCCTGGGAATGAGTCTGCCCATCTGCCCCTCCTCCCTCCCCCTCCCCTCCTCTTCCTCCTCCTCCTCCTCCTTGTAGGACCCAGCTGTGCTTTCTGGGAACAAGTCAGTCTGTCTGCCCCCTTCCCCCCCTCCACTTTCCCATCCCTCCCTCGTCTCCCTCCCCTCCATTCCTTTTTCTCCCGCTCCTTGGCCCCAGTTCCTTCATGCCACTCTTTTTTTTTTTTTTTTTTTTGACAGGCAGCTCAGGTAGAATACGTAAGCAGTGTGGCCTCCGTTTGCCCATCTGTAAAGGGGGTGGGAAACCCTACCTTGCAGTATTTATTCTGTTCCCTGCAGGACTTCCTGTGTTGCCTGCTACGTAGATGGTGCCCAACAGGTGGGAGCCTGAAAAGGCTAGGAACGTGTATGAGCCTGGCCTGGGCACCTGTGGGACACCTGCCTTCCCCCGCCCGCTCCCTCTTCGTCCTAGTGTCGCCGGCCCAGGCTGCTGTCTGCTCCCCAGCTCGCCTCTGTCTTGGTGTCTTCTCTCTCCCTCCCTGTTCTCCTGCCCCCCTTTTCCTGGCACAGTTTTAGGCAGGTATAGGATTTCCAGTCTGTAACATTCACCAAGTCTGTGGAACGGTCTCCACGGCTTGCGAGGTGCTGTCCTCCCTACTTCATGGATAGTTTTCCCTTGAATAAAGGACAGCCAATTCTTTTTTAAAAAATTGGTTTGAGAGAGCGAGCGATTTGGTGTCCATGTACGGATGCATTCACTGGTTGCTTATTGTATGTGCCCTGACTGGGGGTTGAACCCGCAACCTTGGCGTATCAGGGTGACGCTTTAACCAACTGACCTACCTGGCCATGGCCGGACATCAGACTCGTTTTGAAAAAGTGACCTGAGTGTACACTTCAGTGACTCTTCATCAATTCAGAGTCGTGCATCTATCACTGCCATCCAGTTTGGGAACAGTTCCATCACCCCCCAAATGCCCTTTGTGCCCATTCAGCATTACCCGGTGTTCCACCCCGGCCCAGGCACCGTGGCGGTCTGCTTTCTGGCCCTCTGAGTTCGCCTGCTCTGGACACGTCACCTGCATGGAGTCACACACACTGGCCTTGTGTGTCTGGCTTCTTGGACTCAGTACCCTGTGTGCAAACCCAGGTCCATCTGTGTTGTAGCATGTCTATGCTTGGCTCCTTTCTGGGTCCCATTCTATCGTCTGCGCTGGCTCCGTCCGTTCATGCGCTCACCTGTCAGCTGTTGCATGCATGTGTTGCATTCCAGTGCCATGCTGAACATCCGTGTGGGTGGGTCCCCACCTTTGTGGCACCCCGGGAGGTGGCCAGGCTCTGTGGTCTGGGGTAGGCAGGTTGCTCCAGTCTTGATCGATTCCATCACGTGTAAGCAGGCTTTTTTTTTTTTTTTTTTAAATGGGATTGCTAGAAAAACCTAATAAACCAACTATTTGAAAAATGCGTTTCATGCCGGCTGTCTGCCTGACCTCGGGAAATAACTAAATTTCTGCAGGGTGGAGAGAAATCCCCGGCTTCATCAAGCTGACAGCCGAGTGGGAGGGCCTTCGCGTCTCAAGAGGAGGCCTATTCTCGGCTTAGGTTTTATTATGATAAAATGCGGGGGCGCACGTGCCCCATCTTGCCCTCCTGTAAGCATGGAATGTGGAGCGAACCCAGAAAACGCTGTTTTGATGGGGGCGCGGGTCAGGGTGTCTGTGATAGCGGGCCACGCCCTGGGCGGGATTCCTCATCTGTGTGGCTCTGTTTTCTTCGTGGAGTGGAGCCAGCAGGACGGGGTCAGACACTTGCCCACCCTGTGCTTCTTGGGCTCCGGCTCCTCCTTCATGGTGTCACACTGCAACAGGGACCCCAAGTCTTCTGTGGCCTGGAGGGGGTGCCTTCTGTGGGTCTCCCTGGTTGGCCGTCCCAGCTTAGGATGGTGGGTGACGCTTGTCCCCACGTTCTGGATCAGGCCACGGGGTGATGGGGGTCAGGGTGGGTCAGTAGAAGAGCTCAGTCTGGTGGTCCCATAGGCTTCCTTAGGGAATAGGACTGCAAAGGTCAGGATTTCAGTATGGTGTTGGCTGGGAGTGGGGTGGCTGTCCCCCGTGGCAGCTGGAAGCAGCTTCTGAGCCTCCTGCTGCTGGTGCGCTTTATTATGTGTTGGGGCACTTGGGCATTTGCAGACCCACAACATAGACCCAGTCTTGACCCTCAGGAGCCAGGGGTCAGAGTAAGGCATATGGAACGACCTAGAATAGTGAGCAACTCATCATAACAAGTAAATCCTGTGTTTCTTCTTACAAATTTACAGCAAGTCCAAACCTTAATTCCTGCAGAGTTAAGCCAAGAGCAAATAAAAGCCCTCAAACAGGAGAATTTTAAGCCACCATTTTCATGCCTCAGTGGAATTTGGAAAATTTTTGCCTGGGGTGGGCAGCGTGGGCCTGGCACGCTTTCCCCAGAACCACAGCGAAGGTGCCGCAGTCCGACGGCCCTGGGGGGAAACCGGACACCCGCAGGCCTTCAAGCAGGGGGTCATCCTCTTGCCTGAAATTTCAGCAGGGCTCTCGGTGTTGAGATAGACGTCCCTGAGGAGTGTCCAGTGACTCTGATGATTAATTATTTCTGTCGCCTGGATGCCAGCCGCGGTTGGGTTTCTGTAGCAACCAGGTGGCTTGGTGGAGGGCGAGGTTGGCTGCCATCCCCTGTGGTTTGAGGGCAGTGCTTTCGAGCTAGCGGCTGCCACCTTCTCTCGTCACCTGCGTCGCCTGCGTGCCTCTGGCACCTGGCCCGAAAGGAAGTCCTGTCTGTGGTGTGTCCGGCTGGCCCAGAGGTTGGCGTTTTCCCATCCCCCTCACCTAGCCGCCTTGTGTCCTGCCAGCTCAGGACCAGCCACCGGGTCATGGAAAAGTCCCCTGGGAGGCTACGCCCATGATTCCTATCTGAAATTCTTGGGCCTGGAGGATAACAAGCAAACGCTTTACCCTCAGGGTTGACATTGGCTGCTTCTCTGCTCCTCGTTGCCAAGTGAAAACCGACCGAGAATTCTGTGAACTGATTCAGACCATGGACTCTTCTGCAGCCGTTACAGCTGCTATTTATGAGGAGTTTACGGGGCAGCCGGGGCTTATAAGTTAAGGTTGTGCATGCAACATTGAGAAAGAGCTGGCATATGAGTGAGTCCCCCCTTCCTTATATTTTTATATAACTTAAAACTGTTGTGTACTGAACACTTATAAGAACACACATGAGTGTTGGATACAGTTTGCTTTGCAAAATACTTGGCTTTTCCAGGTAGTGTTTCTTCAAAACTGAAAGATTGGTTTCTCTTTTGAAAATTTTTCGGATCCAGCCCTG
Organism: Furipterus horrens; assembly: GCF_987537825.1. NCBI lineage: Eukaryota > Metazoa > Chordata > Mammalia > Chiroptera > Furipteridae > Furipterus > Furipterus horrens. The sequence continues at coordinate 116,235,076 of NW_028327187.1, read as the reverse complement.
GCGGGATAGCTCAGTTAGTTAAAGCGTGGTCCTGGTACTCCAAGGTTGCAGGTTCGATCCCTGCTCAGGGCACATACAGGAATCAACCACTGGTGCATCAATATGGGGAACAACAGATGGATGTTTCTCTTTTCCTCCCCCCTCCCAAAATCAGTAAATGAAAAAAATTTTTTTTTAAGTTCTGCAGATCCTTCATGGTGCTGAATATGGTAAAATAATATGTATGCAAAGACTCTTATAATGCGCAACATGTATCAAGTATTGTACATGCCTTCTCTGCTTGTCTTACGTTGTCACTGGTGAAAGCCTGGGCCACCCTGAATGCTCAGGAAGGGAAAGACAAGACGCCGTGGGAGAGCGGAAGAGCTGCTGATGGATCTGCTCAGCTGCGAGCCGCAGACAGGTGCTCCCGCATCGTCCCTCAGCCCGAGGGTTCGTGAGCCCTCCCCTGCGCCCAAGGCCACGCAGCTGAGCGAGTAGCAGGCACGGTGGAGTCTGGCCTTGCTGGGCACTGTTCGGCGGTTGTTCGGAAGCAGCTCCGCACCGAACGGTTCCGGAAGGCTTTTGTGGTCGGGCGTCCTGATGTATGTGGGCTGGCGGTCCTGCGTCCTCTGGCCACGTCGTCAGCAAGTGTTCTTCGAGGTGCCTGTCTCCTGTCGATGGCTCCCCATGTTTCCTTTCTTCCAATTCCTGTTGAAGCCACGCACATTGAGGGAATGTGGACCATTTCTCTCTTAACCTAAACTTCTGCTTAATGATGGATGGATTGTTACAAGGAATTTCTGGACGTCCATGTTGGATGCAGAGTGATTTCTCTGAAACATTCTCCTTTTTTTTTTCTTTTGAAGCATCTACCTTGCTGGGTCCCCGCGAGAAAATTCCCATCACCAGGCATGTGGTGGCTGCATGCCTCTTGACCCCAAATCTAGACATGGGAAAGGGGGATGTAGAAGCTTCTAGAATCAAAAGGCTCAGAGCTGGACCTCATCAGGCCATCAGTGCTGGCTGGTTCCCCATCCCTTTTTCTGCCTTTGCCTGCCTCTCCCAATCTAACCCCCCCCCCCATCATTCTGTCTCTGCAGCCCTTTCTCCACACTGGGTTCAACCTCAGGGGCCTGGCCTCTGCGGGCCCCCCTCGGCCCTGCCTAGTTAGCGGCGGCCGCTCAGACGTGCCCCGTGTTGCCCTGTCCCCTGCCACCCCGCCCGTCTGCCAGAGGACTTGGCAGCCTGTTAACTGCCCTGCCCCTCCTCGCTCCTGCCGGTGACGTGAGCACGTCTGAGTGCCCTGCTCTGCTCATCAGGTTCTCTGCTCCAAATACTGGGGTGGCCTCTCCTTCATGGGCCCTGGATCCCTAAAAATCATCGTGGCGAAAGTGGGCCGCTTGCCTGCCCCCACCCAGCCCGTGTGGGCTGCCCATATTTATTTCCCTTCCCCAGGCCTGTGGACCTACTATGTAACCCTCTGAGCTCCCATGTTTCAGGAACCCCTGTACTCTGTGCCATTCCATTCCCCCCGCTCTGTCCCTCCCTGACACGTCAGCACTCTGCATCTTCCTGCGCCGTCCACCTGTTAACTCCCCGTTCCCCAGACTTTGCTCTGCTCTGCCAAATGGTGGTGCTCTCTTCCTCCGACGGCCCTTGGAGCTCTGTCTGGTTGCGTGGTGCGGCCTGGTGTTTATTTCTGTGCGTGCGCAGAGCCTCAGGGATGCTGTTGCTCCCAGGCGGCGCCCACTGCCTTCCGACAGATCCACCTGGTCCCCACCGTCCCTGGGCTGTGCCCACCCCCGGTTGGGCCTCCTAGCACAGTGGGAACCCATGCGTCCTGCTAGTGCTGGTCTTGTTCTAGCCCGAGAGGTGAGCCGGCAGCTCTGGTGGGCGCTTCTGCAGGACTGGGCATGGGTGAAGGAACCAGGGTGGGCCGCTGGGGGCCCGAGGACCTCACGTCAGTTTGCACAGACCCCTTGAAGTGAGGTGCCATTGACAGTTTCTCTGGCCTGCTGGGATGTTTGGAGTTGGGGCTGATGGAGTCCTATTTGTCTTACCAGGGATAGCCTCAGGAAGGGCAGGGGAACCCCCACCCTGCAGCAGGGGGACCCCAGGCTGCTGGCTGGGGAACAGGTGACAGCTTCTGCATTCCATCCGGGGCTAGTCCAGCTGTTGAGACTCAGTCACCTTATCATTGTCCTTATCATCCACACACGGATTCCAGCCTTTCAGGAATGCCTGGTCTTGGGGGCATGGAAGGAGCTAAGGTACCATTTAGAGCTTTGGTACAGGTGAAGGGTGAACCTCGGCAGGCCCCTGGGCCGAGGTCGGGGTGACCTGGGAACTCCTGGACTCTTACGGGCTGTGTTCTTGGGCAAGTCTTTCAGCGTTCCTCCAGGAGATCGGAAAACCTTCTAGGAATCAGGCCTATTGTTGGAAAAACCCTTGAAACTCGGTTTAACTCTATAGAGATTTCCCAACACATTGTATTTAGTGGTTTGAGTCTTAAAAGTCCAGGATGGCATACAGATGTACACGCGTGAAAGGCGCACTGAGGGTAACTTTCTTGCCCTCTGGGAAGTACTCATTGCTAGTTCAGTGTATACCTTGCCTCCATGTTTAACATCCTTTTTAGAATAAAGTATAACTTGCATTGAGAAAAGTGACCCGAAATGACTCGAGCAGCTGGAGCGCTGTTCGCAGAAGGAACACAGCGGTTAACCCGCTACCGAGACCTAGAAGTGGGGCGTTGCTACTCCTGCGCTGCCCAGCCCCGGACGTGCCCTCCAGCCTGTCTGCAAAGAGATCAGTCACACTGTCTTGAGTGTCATAGCGTACATTTGCCTCTATTTGCCGTTTATATACATGCAATAAATATTTTTTTGCATTGACTTTTTTTTCACTCAGTGTTACGTTTGGGAATCCTATGTTATGTGAGACTTGTATTATTGCTGATAGCGGTAATAGTCCATTTATCTTCTTTGCTAACTTCAGCGGCTTTTCTTTCTTTTTCTTTTTTTCTTCCTTTCTTCCTTCCTTCCTTCCTTCCTTCCTTCCTTCCTTCCTTCCTCCCTTCCTTCCTTCCTTCCTTTCTTTCTTTCTTTCTTTTTCTTTCTTTCTTTTATTCCTTTCCTTCCTTCCTTCCTTCTTCTTTCTTTCTTTTTTTCCTTTCCTTCCTTTCTTCTTCCTTCCTTCCTTCCTTCCTTCCTTCCTTCTTTTGAAAACCTTGAGTGGCTTTGACCTTCCTGTGCTCCCTTTCCATCCTTCCCCGGAGAAGAGCTGTCTGGAACGAAGATTGGGCGTCTGTGTGGCCTCAGAGCTGGGGCCTGGTAGTCCTGGGGTTGGTGTCTTGCCTCCCAGAAACGCCACTGTTTCCGGCCCCCTCCTCCCCTTAATTCCCCCACTGTTATCTCTGTAACTGTATCATTTCAAGACTGTTCCATAATTGGAATGATACGGTGTGTGACCTTGGGGTGCTGGGTGTCTGGAGAGCCGTCCAGGGTGTGTGCTGAGTCGTGGTCCATACTACTCACCCACTGAGGGCTCTTGGGCCGCTCTTGTGGCTTTGAGACTGAGGACTTTGGTGTCTGTGTGGGGGCGCGGGGAATGAGGCGGGCTTGGAGCACCGTCACACTCCCTCGGCCTCCCCACTGGCCGGTGTCTGCCCTGGCTGTCACTGACTTCACGCTTTGTTCCTCGTCCCTCTCTGGAACCTCCTGGGACAGTTCCTGGTGCTGTGGTTCCCCTGATTACCTGCCTTATTGTAACGAATCCCTCTGCCTTTGGAGTCCCGAAGGGCCCCGTGCCCCGTGGGTCCTGGGTCTGCTGCGCCCGGCTTGCGCTCAGACAGAGGCCATGGCGGGCTGCCTCTCAGGTGTGTGTGCCTGCCCGTCCCCGCGAGGGTTCCCATGTGGAGTCGGGAAGTGTCACTCTGGGTGCACGGGGAGAAACGTGGGAAGGTCTGCAGTCCTGTGTCCTCTTCATCTCCCTCAAAATATTGCCGCTTCCCATTTCTGCTGACACTATGATTCCTCAGCTTCTGCTTTTATGAGGAGACCCGCATTCTAACCTGTGTTCCGTAGAAGCCCTGTTACTTATGGACTCCTCAGCCTGGACTGGAACTTGGAGCCGCGGATGTGCCCCCAGGGACGGGGAGTCTGCTTTACCCCGTCCAGGTCCAGCTGTGCTTTAGCTAGAGGTCCCTGTCGTGCGGAGGAGGCCTGTCGCTGCTGCCCCCTGTCCCTGTGAAGCACCGGGGTCCAGGAGAGAGGGGCTGCCCTGCTGAGGCGGGTGGAGGGACCGCAGGCCGTGACGGCCAGCCGGCCACCGGAGCCCTTGCGGCCCTTGGCGCTCAGTGTCCGCGCAAAGGCTATGTGATAGTCTGCAAGAACCTGACACTCCCTCCCGGCAACACGTGTGTTCAGCGAACGCTTTGATTAACTGGCACTTGAATTAGCTAGGCTTTTTTTTCTTTCCATGCTCTGCTTTTAAGAAGGATCCTCCCACACTCCTGTCTGCTTTGGTCCTGTCGTAGGTACCCAACGGGCTACCTCCTGATGCCCACACTGCCCAGCTGAGCTCTGTCTCCTCTGGGCGGGGTTCCCATGGCATCTGAGGTGTGGTTCCCGTGCCACCACCTTGAATATCTGCTGGGCCCGAGTCTGCCAGAAACTCGCTTTTACACCCAGTCTCCCTGGGACACTCATCACACCTTACTAGTGCACAGTCTGCATGAGTTGCAGTTTAAGACTCTTGAATTAGACCCACGGCGAGAAGAATAAGGATTGTGGAATTGCAGTGGTGATTTTTAATTGATTTTTAGAGAGAGGGGGAAAGGAGGGGGAGATTTGTTGTTCCACTGATTGATGCATTCTTTGCTTGGTTCTTGTATCTGCCCTGACTGGGAATTGAACCCACAACCTAGGTGTATCGGGATGACGCTCTAACCCACTGAGCTACCCACCCAGCCAGGACAGTGTGACGAAGTTTCTGCATGTAGATTATATCTCAGGAAAAACATTGATGACCCTCTGGTCTGGGCTGAATTGTGTCCCCGAGAAAGATAAGTGCAAGTCCTCACTTCTCGAACCTGTGAATGTGATCTTATTTGGAAAGAGGGTCTTTGCAGATGAGGCCAAACAGGATGAGGGTGCCCGTGACTGAAGAAGCAGTATACGTTTTCAGCTTTCCCCAGAGATACAAACACAGATGAGGAGCAAACCATCACCCTGTGCAAGGCCTCTGTTTCCGAATCATCATGCCCTCTCTGACAATTCTCAAGCTCTCTTTAGCTCTAAAAAGTTTTACGGCTCTGGACGGGTAGCCCAGTGGGTTGAAGTGTTCTCCTTGATACGCCAAGATTCTGGGTTCGATCCCCAGTAAGGGCAGATAACAAGAATCAACCAATGATGCATCAATAAGTGGGAGAGCAAAGCGATATTTCTTTCTCTCTCTTCCTTCCACTCTCTCTCAAATCAATACATAATTAAAAATTGTTTTTCAAACTGTTCACATTGGAAGCATTAGACATGGGTGGATTTTCATGTGGAGAACCACACTTGAAACCTGCATGCAGAAGAAATAACAAAAGAGACACTCTTAAAAAAAACAAAAACAAACAAACAAAAAATCCCCCACAAGGGCTTGTAAAAACCCTCCACACCTTTAAAGGCAAGCCCCACGTTGGGTGGCGTTTCCTGCAGCTCCTCCGTGGGCCTCGCGCTTTTAGGGTTAATATTGTCCCCGGCTGACTGACGGCCAGACCCTGCTGCATGGCTTTGATCCCAGGTAAAGAGCATAAATCATTTTATCGTGTTTCAAGTCAAACAAAGCCATGCGGGATTCTGTGGGCTGCTTTTAAGGGAGCCCATGAACGTTTACTTTTTCTTATCTTAGAATTGTGCCCTCAATGTCAAAATGTGTCAATAGGACATTTTTCTTTCTCTCTCTCTCTCTTTTTTTTTTTTTTTGCCTGTTGCTATTTTAACTATGTTTGGAATCCTTCGCTTACCTACGCAGAATTTGTTTTCAGAATCTTTGGGCAGAAACTTTTTCAGAGTCTGTCCTGGGAGGTAGGTGACTCCTCCCTTTTTATTTTTTGAATACAATAATTAAAAATCTGAACTATTTCCATATCAGTTCTAAAAGTTAAGTTTTGCATCAGATTCTACAAGGATGGGATAGGGGGCACAAGAGATGGAATGAAGCCAGGCTGTGGCCAGCCTCAGGCCCTGGCTGGTATGACTCAGTGGACTGAACACCAGTCTGTGAACCGAAAGGTCACCAGTTCGATTCCCAGTCAGGGCACACGCCTGGGTTGCGGGCTGGGTCCCCAGTTTGGGACATGTGAGAGGTAACTGATTGATGGACCCCTACACACTAATGTTTCTCTCCCTCTTTCTCCCTCCCTCCACCCCTCCCCCAAAGATAAATAAATAAATAAATAAAATCTTAAAAAAAAAACATGGTGGCCAATAATTCAGTCCTCAACTTAGGAAAAGAGAGAGGCCAGCTCCTAGGTCAATTCTGACACCCTTGTCAATGTTTACACACACACACACACACACACACACACACACACACCCCCAGAGCACAACCCAAAGGCTTCTGACTATGGCATTGGCCGCGGCACGATGGTGTCAGAAGAATGAAGCCGTTTTGAGTTTTTCTCTTCTCAAGAGTTGAGATTGTTTCTGTTTCTTCCTGAAGCGGAAGCTGTGACCGAGCTCTGGAGACATGAACGTGGGTCTAAGCGGGGGAGGAAGTCAGCAAAGGGTCCCCTGTACGGTCTCATCCGGATGGCAGCAGCGTGAATGTTCAGGGTTTTCCCTTTTATTTTTTAAATTAGGTAACAGTCTGGCTATTTTGGTTCCATTCTAGCTTCGGTTTGTGGTAGAGATATAAGACTTCCGATGAGGTGAGGAATGTCTGCTTTCATGTACAGTGATCCCTCACTTATTGTGGGTATTTATGTTCTAGACGCCCCCGTGATAGGTGAAAATCCGCGACGTAGGACCCTTGCGTTTATTTTAGTATTTACTGTACAGGACTGCAAAACCCCGTGATACAGTGAAAAATCCGCGATAAATAATTAAATATAACATTTTAAAAAATCCCGTGATACAGTGAGGCCGCGATAAGTGAACCGCAATATAGAGAGGGGCTGCTGTACTCCCGTTGCATTTAAACTACGGAGATTTTGTAAGTATCCAACCCTCACGCCCCTGTGCCGTGATATTATTGTAAAAAGTGCCTTCTAGCCCTGACCGGGTGGCCCAATTGCTTGGAGTATCCTCCGTATACCAAAAGGTTGCAGGTTCGATTCCCGCTCGGGCTACGGATGGGAGGCAACTAGTTAATGTTTCTATGTCTCCCTCCTTCTGAAATCAATAAAGCTACCGTCTGGTGAGGACTTTTTGTAAAAAGTGCGTTCTACCAGTCCACTCCTCTGTCAGCAAGGAGGAGAGCATTATGTGGGCAGAAATGTAGTGACTCATAGCTGGCAGGTTTTTAGGGCAGATGTGTTACTGTTGACTAAAAACATAACATAACACATACAGCAATACGGTAGTTTTTCTTAACCTGTTTCTCAGACATAGTAATCAATTATACCCCCCGGTCATTTTTTTTTTTTTTTTAATTATAAAAGCTAACAAAGTCTTGTAGTTTTGAGGTCATTCTGTTTGGTGTTGATTTTTAAAAGTAATAAACATTAAGGAGAAATGATGTGGATTTCTAAAGAACCATGACTCATTCTGAAGTATCCGTGTCTGGGGGTGAGTTGTTCTGGTTTTCTGTCCCTGGCCCCAGGCCGGTCCTCTAGGCCGGGAGCTTGCTGCTGCCCCAGGTTCCGTCTGGCTTGGTCCCAGCTGGCGGCTCTCCCGTCCCAGCTCGCTGGCGCTTTCGGTCTCTCCCTCCTGGCTGCTCAGCACCTGCTGCCTTGGTGGGCGCACGTCTTTCTTCATGGCCAGAGGAAAGGGACAGAGTGGCCCCAGATGTTTCTGCCCCTTTGATGCCGAGACCAAGGCTTTCCTCAAAGCCTCCAGCTGGCGTCTGCTTCCGTCTCTGGTCAGGAATGTCACAGCCACCCCCTCCCCCTGCAAGGGCCACATGGCCCAGTCCCCAGAGACTGGGAGGTGCTTGTCACGGTGGCAGGGCGCTGCTTCCGAGAGAGATGCCCTCCGCGACCCTGGAGAACTTGGCACTTGAACAAAGCTCCCAGAGAGGCCTCGTATGGAGAGGCAGAGAGGGGATTGGAAGGTACGCACCTGCAAAGTCCTGGCCAAGGGCAGGGTAGGGCTGCCACATGGCACTGTGGGCTCTCATGCGGACGAGGACGTGTGTACAGCAGAGAGCAGGATGGGAGCCACCCCGACCTAGGCTGCCCTTTGGGTGACTCCTGTGTGACCTTTGACATGATTTACTCTGGTCTCTTTTTGACTTGAAAGCAAAGGAGCGCCCTGGCTGTGTGGTTCAGGTGTTAGAGCATCGTCCCATACACTGAAAAGTTGCAGGTTCGAGTCCCCATCAGGGCAGATGCCGAGGTGGCGGGTTTGATCACTGGGGTCAGGGCGCATCAGTGTTTCTCTCCCACATAGATGTTTCTCTCCCACTTCCTCTCCCTCTCCCCCTTCCTCTCTCTCTCCCCCTTCCTCTCTCTAAAATCAATGAAATATCCTTGGATGAGGATTTAAGAAAAAAGAAAAAAAGCAAAGGGGTGCCAACATTTGGGGACAAGGGAGTGGCCATAGAAACCCAGATTTTCAGCTCCTTTAAGTATTTGAAAGGCCTGCTCCTGCAGGGTGCTGACTTACATGGGGCGCCTAGTGGCCTGCTCAGCGTAGGGGCTGCACCTTGGTAGGGGACACCCTGCCCCGTCCCCAGGGGCCGCTTTGGAGGTCTTCTGTGCACGCAGACCTGCCTGTGTCCTCCTCACTGTCTTCGATGTCTGTCTGCATCCACGTAGGCTGTTGTAGCAACAGGCCACAGACTGGGTGTCTTTGAAACAAGAACCATTGATTTCTCACACTTGTAGAGGCTGGAAGGGCGGTGGGGTCTCTTGTAGAAGAGCACCGGGCGCATGGAGGAGGCCCCCACCCCCACTCATGGCCTGATCACATCCCGAAGGCCCCGCCTCCTCGCATGACCCCATTGGGGGTTAGGATTTCAGCAAGCCCTTTTTGGGGAGACACAGACTTTCTGTCTGTAGCAACGTCCCTGAAAAGAGTTTTTAGAAAAGAAAGCTAGCCCTCATGGTGCGGGACAGGTCGGCGGTGTTTTATCCAAGAAACAGACAAGGGGTACCCATGTCGTCCGGAGGCATGGTGCGGTGACCTTGGCCAAGCGCCCTCTGAGCAGCCCGCCGCTGTGTCCCCCCAGTGGCAGCATTATCTGAAGGAACACGCGGCTGTTTCTTTGAAACATCAGTGAGCTGGGAATGGCCATGAAAAATAAACAGCCGCATCTGAAAAGCAGGGCCACTTTGTTCTCCTGTCCGGCAGTTCCTTTTCCTGTTCCCTCCGCGCCTATCGGCCGATCTGTCACATGCCTTTTTCACTTTGAAAACTGCAGAGGGAGGTAATGCCGCTTCATGTCTGTCGGAACCAGCGCTTAATCGTTCCCAAAATGTCAGCGAGGGGTCTGTGTTCCCAGATTGGGGGCAGCCGCTGGGGCGGTGGGCCCTGACCGTTCCTGAGATGGCGAACACGTTTGTTGAGGCTTCTCTGTACCATGGCTCTAGCAGTGCCAGGTTGTCTTTTAACTTCATTCGAAACAATTTCGTTAGAGTGTATTGTGACAGCTGCCCTATCAGATCAGCGCACATGCAAAAAGACTTATAAAATTGGTGACTTTTTGTGCAGCCATTTTACTATTGAAGATGGAAGAAGACAAGCAGCATTTTCAGTATGACGCTTTATTGTTTGAAGAAAGGTAAAAACGCAACTCAAACGCAAAAGATCGGTGCTGTGACGGACCGAACGTGTCAAACGTGGTTTGCGGAGTTTCTTGGTACCATTGATGCTGTGGCCACATAATTCTCTGCTGTGGGGTGTCTCACGCATTGGAAGGTGTTTAGCAGCCCCCCCTGGCCTCTGCTCACCAGAAGCCAATAGCAGGAGACAGCTGACATACTCAAAATATCCCAATCAATAAAGTTATTGGTAAAAGTGAAAAATGTCTTATTTTATGGAAAAACGACATGGACTTTTGGGCCAACCCCCTACGACCGAGTCGACAGAGCAGGATTGTGTTGGTTTATCCTTCCACAGTCCTGCCCGATGACAATGGGGCCGCGGGCAGGGACTTGGCTATCCTGGCTGATTCTTTTTCAGAAATACTGGCCTGTGACACTGGGACAGACACCGGCACCGGATGGGAAGAAGGAGGGATGCCGTCTCAGCATTCAGCTGGGAGAGGGGCAAGCGGCCTGGCTGTTGGGCTCACGGAGCAGCAGGGAACACCGTCAGGGAGCAGGGACATGTGGGACAGAGGCCATGGCAGGTGTCTGGTCTCGTGGCGGTGGCAGTGGCGGTGGGCGCTGCTGTGGCATCCCAGAGGATGACAGAGTCGAGGCAGGTGCAATGTGTGCTGCATCAGCGGTGTGTGTGGGGGGGTGGTGCCTAGCGGGCACCCTCTCCACAAGGCCTGGAGGCAAGACGGACCCTTCTCTCCGGGGAGCAAGCTGCTTTGTTGCGATGTGTGATACTGGGACAGGCTGATGGTGTCCAGAACCACGCAGCCTGTTCTGCATCGTAATGCGGGGGTCTCAATAAAACGCGGTGGCCGTACCCGGCCCCATGGCGGGCTGGAGACAGAGACGGGGGACTGGAGCTTCGGGCCACTGTGGCGCGTTGGACAGGGCGGGAGGTTCAGCGGGTGTTAGAGCTGTCTGGTTTTCCTGAGGTTGCCTCAGATACGTGATCCTTTTTCTAGAACAGTGGTTTTCTCCCGGGAAGGTTTTTTTTCCTTTTTTGTCTTCCAGGGGATACTGAGTAATACGTGAAGACATTTGTGGTTATTACAGCTTACAATTAGGGGGTGCTACTGGCATCTGGTGGATGGAGGCCAGAGAGGCTGCTAATAAACCCCCTACAGTGCGCAGGATGCCCCACAACAAAGGGTTGTCCTTTCCCAGATGCCAACAGTGCTGTGGCGGGGCCTGGCCGTGCGGCCCAGGAGGTTAGAGCGTCGTCCCAATACGCCAAGGTTGAGGGTTTGACCCCGGTCAGGGCACAGACAAGAATCAACCAATGAACGGATCAATACATAGAACAAGGAATCAATGTTTCTCTCTCTCTCTCTCAAAATCAATTTAAAAAGTATTTAAAAAGAATATTTTGTGGTGTACTACATATATGCCATGTTTCCTTTATCCTCACCTGTCGATGCGTACTGGGGCTGCTTCTGATACCTGCAACGCTTGGATGCTGGGCAGATGCATATATTGATAAGACCACTTGGGAAAACAGACTGAATAGCCTAGAATCAGCAGCATGTTCTGTGTTAACCAAAGCTCCGTATTTCTGCACCACAGCCTGGGGCAGGTTCTTTCGTCTAACAGAAACCCATCCAGATGGGGGTTCTGCAAACCGTATCCCGTTTTAACCAAGACACTGTGCTTCTGTGTCTACATCCCAAACCCCTGAGCTTGCATACTGTATACGTCCAGAGGGCTGTCTGGAAAATGCATGGTCTTTTCCCATTGCTTGGTTGCTCATCCCAACTATATATTTTTAAACCTTATTTATTTATTTTTAGAGAGAGGGGAAGGGAGGGAGAGAGGAAGGAAGAGAAACATATGTGAGAGACACATCAACTAGTTGCCTCGCATGTGTCCCCACCAAGGGACCTAGCCCGAAAACCAGGTATGTGTCCTGACCGGGAATCGAACCTTCGACCTTTGGGTTCATAGGACAATGCCCAACCCACTGAGCCACACCAGTCAGGGCAAGTGATGAAAGATTTTAAAGAGGTATTTGCGTCTCCGCCCGAGGACATAAAACTACCACTTAAATCATGTTGTTTTTATGGTGGAAATGTGGCCTGGCTTCCACATAATCCACTTAGACACAGATTTTACAAAACACTCCCTTTATAAAGGGCAACTTTCTGTGGTTTAGAAGTTTTCCATAATGCCACAGTAGGTGAACAAGGGGAAAGGGAAGTTGGAGCTTCAAGGAAAGAATAAGAACATCTGAAACAATTGAGCTTTGCGATTTTTTTGGCCTCCCTGTCTTGTATAAAAGGATTTAGAAACCACTGTCCCTCAATAGTTTGCCATTTTGTCCAGGGAGCTGTCCTCCTTCACTGCTTAAGTTTCTAGTTCTCTCCTGCTGAGTCAAGAAGGGGTCATTGGTCCCCGAACGTGAGAGGCAAACAGCTTAGAGTGAGTTGTACTTCACTTTGGACACGAACAAGTTGTAACATAAACAGAATGATTTGTAAACGTACAGTACTTGAGAGTTCACAAAATAGTTGCGTAAAGTACTTTCATCTCCTGGTTGTCCTGGGACTCACGACAGCCAACTCTTGTCACCCTTTTTCGAGGGTGGCACCCTGAGACGAAGAAGAATTAAGTGACTTTGCCCGAATCCCGTAGTTAAACGAGGGGTAGAGGCACGTTTTCTTGCATTGGATCCACGATACTCAGCCGCTCCTCCACCCCACGTCCCGCCCCCTGTGCTTCTGTCACTCCCTGCCCTCTGCTGCCCCGCCCCCCGGCCCCCTGCTACGGTACTTGTCACCTTGTCACCTAGAATTTGTGTTTGTCAGGGCCCAGTGAGGAGGCAGAAACCACACAGCGTAACTCTGAAGTGGGGACGCTTAGTACAAAGCGGGAGCCCGCGCACTGGCCAGATGCCCACGCAGCCCTTCGCTCCCGTGGCGGGCCGGGCGAGGCCGGGCGCTGGCCCCAGAGATGTGAGCCCCGCGAAGCCGGGACCCTTTCTTGCTGTCTGTCTGTTATGCCAGCGTGTGCCGGCCCCTCGTGCACAAGATGAACTATTAACAGGCGATGGCTGACTACTGAACCAGGGTTGCGTAATTATCAACCAGTAAGGCCCGCGGGGTAGAGAACGCTGAAGAACAGGGCGGGGGGGCTGTGAGGGGAGCCCCCCGGGAAGGCGCCCTGGGGCCACGTGGTGGGCTGCGTTGGGAAGCCTCTGCCCCGCCAGCCCCTTCCACTGCCGGACCGTGCGGACCCCCGCAGGTGCCAGCCGGCAGGAGAGAGGTCCCCACGGCCCCGCGCGCGGCTCCCCGCGTCCGGCGGCCAAGGGGGCGTTGGCAGGCGAGTGGCACCCGGCTGCTCGGTAGGACAGGGTTGGTGTCGGCTGCTGGGACGTCTTGCTCTTGCCGCGGTGTCTGCACTGTCGCTCCCCCGGTGGGTGCGGGGGTCAGAAAACGCTGCCTCGGGGCTGGTGTGCACACACGGTCCCTTCCAGGCTCTGCAGCGCCCCGAGGTCCTGCGCCTTCCCCGCACCTGCGGAGGCGGCACTGCCCTTGGCGTCGCCCTGCCCGGGCAGGCTGTAGGCTGTCGCTCCCCATGAAGGCTCCTCCCGGTTGGGTCCAGCCATTGGAGCGGCGGACTCCCCGAGGCGAGGTCCCTTCCCCCGCCGCTGTCCCTCAGCATCTCTCCGGGACCCATCTTCAGCCCTCTTCTGTCTCTCTGCAGACTTCTGGCTGATGGGCACCGCCTCTGCAGTCCCCAGTCTTGTCCTCGTCTTCCCCGGAGTCTTCCGTTGACGTTCATGGTGGCCCCGTGGCCCCTGGCACAGGTGCGGGGCCCCCAGCCAGCACCCGCCTTCCGGACCGCTCTCTGTCCTGGCTCTGCCCCGCCAGGCCACATCTGCCTTTCTTGTGTCGGGGTGCGGTTCCAGCCCTGCTTTTAGGGGGGCTGGAGGCGAGTAGTCTGTGAGGCTCTTGGGGCACAGCCTCCTGTTGCTAAGCACCGGGCAAAAGACCAGCTTGCTCATCCGGGTGGAGTTTTGATTTATTTTGTTAGTTAAAAAACTATATCGGTCTAGTGTTTCTCTTGCTTTCCGATTGTGTGTGTGTGTGTGTGTGTGTGTGTGTGTGTGTGTGTGTCTGGTCAACCAGGAGGAGAGGAATTTGTCTCTTGTGGTTGAGAATTGATTGGTTGTTTTGAGGACCGGTGCACAGGCATTTCCACGTGTGCAGAAGTCTTCCCATCATACACGCTGACGATCCACAAAGTTGTGATTCTTTTCTGAAGCGTTATTCCAGCAGCTTTGCCGTTAGCATGAGGACGCACGTTGTCCCACTAGAGGGGCGGAGCACAGATACGTCCAGACGCTGGTCAGCTGTTCCTGAAGGGTCCCATTCATTCGCAATTTCCCGAAAGGAAGTGATGTGCCCACGCTTTGATTTTCGTAGCACATTAATGAAGGTATTAGGGAAACTGGCCTCTTGTGCCCAGGGACACCGCAAGTCAAGGCCAATCCATGGTTTTCTTTAGGAAAAGCGCTGAAAACAACATGGGGATAGAGGTGGTTTTAAAAGGTGGAGGCGTAGCGAATGCAGACTGGGACTGCAGATCGCCGTTTACAGTGGTTTATGTGGTCCGGGGTAGAAACTGCCCGCACTCTGGAATGGTAGGCTGAACCGCAGCCCCAGCCCCCGCCCCCAGCGTCCTGGGATTCAAGCCCACCCTTCTCTGGTTGTGTCAAAAAATAAAGAACGAGAAAAGGATTTCACCTCCAAGAAAGAAAGAAAGAAAGAAAGCATTTACGCTTCAAAATGGAATGAGGTGGGATTCCCTACTTCTGAAACATGTTTCCAGAGCTGCTGTAAAATGTGCGCTTCAAATGTAGTTGGTAAAATATTCCTGTGTGGTGTTCAAGGACGGAGACAGGCCCTGGCTGGGTGTCTCAGTTGGTTGGAGCATCGTCTTCTGTGCCAAAAGGTTCTCGGATACTCCTGGTCAGGGCACATGCCAAGATTTCGGGATTGATCCCTGGTTGGGGGCATGTATGGGAGGCAACCAACTGATGTTTCTCTCTCCCTGCCCCTCTCTTTTTCTCTCTCTATCCTCCCCACCCTTTCTTCCTCCCTCTTCCTCTCCTTCTGTAAGATCAATAAATATATACTCTGGTGAAGATTTTTTAAAAAGTTAAAAAAAATAAAGCGAGAGAGGGACCCATGCTAAGACACGGCCCATGGTATTCATCCGCCTTGACTTCCTTGGTTACCGCATCCTCAGAGGCCGCCTCTTCTTGGTTTCGTTTGTTTTCTGCAGGTGGATCTTGAGTTTCTTTCATCCTGTCTCCCTTCTGTTTGTGCAGAGGTTCACCCTCTCCCTGGCCCCTTGTTGCTGGGGCCTGGGCTGCCCGGCTGCCATCACGCAGCACGGGGCCGGTCATTATCATTTGTTAATGTCTGGAAGCATTTGGCTGCAGGCGTTCGCTTTTCTTCGAGGGCTCCTCTGTTATCAGAGATGCTCTCGGGTGATGCCGCAAGGTGATCCTTTCCTGCCTTACTCAGGTTTCCTTGCCGAAGCCTCTGAGCCCCACGGGAATGGGGAGGTGCTTCAGGGAAGCAGACTCAGGGGGGACTTGACTTCAGTGATTGTCCTAACAGAAGGCATTGCTTCATCACGTGTTTTTTAGGAAAGATTTTATTTATTTACTGCTAGTGAGACGGGAGGGGAGGGAGAAAGAGAGGGAGAGAAACATCCATGTGTGGGTGCCTCTCATGCGCCCCCAGCTGGGGACCCGGCCTGCAACGCAGGCCTGTGCCCTGACTGGGAATCGAACCGGCGACCCTTTGGTTTGCAGGTCTGGCACTCATTCCCCTGAGCCACATCAGCCAAGGCATCATGTCTTTATCTTAGTGTCTGGAAAGGGAGGCATTCTCAAGACGCTCATAACTGATACATTGCATGTGTGATTGATTCATGGGCTTGGAAATACAATTTTGCACTTAAAAAAGGAGTTGTTCTTCCTTTTCACTGGGACCGCTAGTCCCTGTGACTTTGTACATCATGCAAAGTGATAGTGCACACTGAAGAGCTCCTGGCTTTGCCCTTCAGTTTCATTGTTGATGGCGTCCCTGAGTCCCAAAGTCTTGCGTCCTTGCTTACGTTAGTTTGTTTCTCTGCCCTGCATTGATCTGAGCCCGTCCTTGTCTCTCTGCAGTGCAGAGACAGAGTCGGTACCTGGTAGGGTCCACTTCCTTCCGATTGTGTTCTTAGGCAGAAGAAATCCAATGTGTGTGTACCTACGACACCCATCTCCCAGACGGATCTGCTTGAATACTAAGGCTACTCCCCCGCTTCCACGCCTGCCAACAGGACATGATCCAGATTCTGCTTCCCCTTTCTGCCCTTCTTGTCAATCCTGCCAGGCTGACCTTCCTCAGACAGCCTGGGCTTCCTGTCTCTGCCCCTGTGTTCACATCTGCACCCCACTTTGGGATGTCCCCCCCATCTGAGCTGGTGCTTCCCGGACGCTTTCTATACCTGAAGGCTTTTCACCTCCTCCATCCCTCCCACCCTGAGGCAGGACGCGGTTCCTTTACACGTGGGCCTGGGCCCCCACCGGAATAAAGATGCTTTTCTCTCCGTGGGTCGTCATTCTTTTTTAACAATTTACTTTTATTTTACAATTTTAAAATAGATGTTCATTGATTTTAGAGAAAGAGGAAGGGGAAGAGACAGAGAGAGAGAAACGTTGATGGGAGAGAGAAACATTGACCGGATGCCTTCCAAACACACTCTGACCTGGAATCAAACCCACAACCTGGGGTCAGACCCACAACCCAGGCATGTGCCCTGACCGGGAATCGAACCCACAACCTTTTGGGGTACGGGATGATGCTCCAACCAACTGAGCCACACCAGCCAGGGCTCTGAGTCTTCATTCCCCATTATAACATCCATTCAATGAAGTATGAAAGCTTGGTTCCAAAAAGACTTTCATCAATTGTTTGTTTTTTCCGCTCCCTGGCTATTTCCAGAGAAAACATTTCCAGAAGAAAAATAAGGCATTCTGCACATGGTGGGCCATATAACTCCAACTGGGGTGAAAAGCTCGAGCCAGTGTTCCATACCGAATGGCCCATAAGTAACCGAAACGAGGGGCGTGGGGCGTGGGGCGTGCGGTGCTTTTGCCGCCCTCCTGCCTTTCTGCAGGGGGCGTTTTCGGAGTCAGCCAGGGAGCCTGAGAACTGTTCCCGGCCGCCGCTGCCTGCGCTAGTTCCAAGGCCAAGTGCTGTCTTTACTTTGTAGTGCCCGGGCGGTGACAATGTCGGCATCGCTGTCTGCGGGGCGCGTCACGGAATCGCGGTTGGCGGCGTCCTCGCCCTGTGCCTCGAGGGCCAAGTTTGGGTTTGTTTTTCACCAAGTGCAAGTGGAATCAGGTCTGCCTAACGGCAGACGTGGGATGGGGCAAACGGGAGCAGGGAGGCTTTCAAAGCGGCTTTTCCTTTTGCCCGTGATGTGCCCTGGGCTCACCGTAAAGATCCAAGCCAGGCCCACTTTCACCGGGAAGGGTGCTGGGTGTGGGGAAGAGCAGGTGGACGCTGTGGAGTGTGGGGAGAGGAGGACCTTT
Organism: Furipterus horrens; assembly: GCF_987537825.1. Classification (NCBI taxonomy): domain Eukaryota; kingdom Metazoa; phylum Chordata; class Mammalia; order Chiroptera; family Furipteridae; genus Furipterus; species Furipterus horrens. The sequence goes on along the minus strand of NW_028327187.1, from coordinate 116,217,527 downwards.
AGGGGTCTTGGCAGGTGAGCAGAAGCGATGGGGAGATATCCTTCAGGGTGACCGTGCCTCACGAGGCCCTGTTCATGTACAGAACTGCGTGGGGACGTGGCTGGGCCATAGCTGAGTCTCACACAGGTGATGCGTCACCTTCAAAACATGCTGCATCCAAAACCTGTCCTCGCGTACAACCCTGCGGCTCATGTGTCAGAGTGGTTGCGCCTAAAGATTTCCTCATCATGTCTGGTGTGGCCCAGTGGGTTCGTGTATGGTCCCTGCAGACGGAAAGGTCACTGGTTCAATTCCCAGTCAGGGCACATGACTGGTTTGCAGGTTTAACATCCAGTTGGGGCGCAGACAAGGAGGCAACCAATCGATGTTTCTCTCTCACGTTGATCTTTGTCTCTCTCTCTCTAAACTGAAAAAATGTCCTCGGGAAGGATTAAAACAAGAACAAAAACGATTTTCTTGCAGTACAAAAAAGTGAGGTATATTCATAGATATCAGTGTTTTAAGTCTCTGAAATCTCTGTGTGTGTGTGTGTGTGTGTGTGTGTGTTTGCTGTTTTACTCTGGTGCAGGTTTCCCAAAATGATAACACAAAATAGATGTTTAAAGGAGAAATATCTACTCTCAAGGTGTATGGGAAGAGACCCATCTTTTCATCTGTCTGTTGTGAATAAATGGTAGGTTTATGCTGAGGCATGAGGGTGTCTCTTCTGGGAGGGAGGAGTTATTCTTCCTTCTGAATATGGCCAGCCGTGGACGATATCAGCTAATAAACATCATTAGGAGCTGATCAGTTACGCCTCACCTAAGCTTAGCATTGAAGCTTGGGGATATTAGAGCCTTTCAAAAGCTGTAAAATCAATAGCGTCTGCGTGATGGGGCAGCTTTGCTCTCCATTGTATGTCCACGGAAAGGAGGCGGAAGAGATCAGAATGGGTACGTTCTGGAGCTACTAGCCGTACAATATACAGGGATAGGAGAGATGGCTGTGAGCGTGGAGGCAGGTGAGGCTCCTGAGAGTCAAGAAGTTTTCAACAAAGCAGGTGTTGGGGAAAAAAGACGTGCCCCAGCTGTTGGGAGGGGGGACTGCCCTTGGACTTCCCGGGCCCCTGGAGCTGTGGAAAGATCAAGCCTGTCACCTGTCTTTTTAGCCAACGTCTTAAGACCGGAAGACTTTCCCAGTCTGCCCTCTCCCGCTCTTGTCAGGGCGTAGAAGTGGGCAGAGGCAGCCACCTAGAGAGATAGGCTGGCTAGCCCGGAGCCCAGATGGGCATGGCCATGCGTCCTGCCCTCCCCTGGGTCCTGCCCAGCGCCCGCTCTTGCACCATGAACCCTCCCTCTGTGCGGCATCCTGCCGGGACCCCTGCACCTGTGCGTGGTGACGTCTTCCACAGCGCCGTTACTTCCCTTGTGCAGCTGACCCTCGTGCCTTCTGCTGCCTTCCCCAACGTCAGCACTCCTTCAAGGCCACAGCGACTGCCAGGGGCTCTGTGACAGTCTCCCTTGAACGTCTGCCCCTGAAGGGGGGAGACGTAGGTCCAAGTCATTGAGTCTTCAGTGCTTATTTACCTGTCCCCGTCTTCCACCTGGATGCTCCTGGGAGCTCGTGACAAAGGACCTGGCAGTGCGGATGCTCGGGCCCCACCCTGCACCTGCTGCCCCAGACCCTGCACTTAACCTGGGGATTCGTCTGCTCGTTATAGTTTGAGGAGTGCTGGGTGTGTCTTTCAGGGCTAAATTATATCTTTCAAGACCCCCCCATCTCCTTTACTTTTGGCCGGCCCCTCCCCCACCGGGCCTCTAACTGTGGGGAGCCCAGAGGCCTATCCTTGGTGGCCATCTGTGCGTTGATCTCCTGTCCGGGTGGCCTTCTTCAGTCTCCCCACCTCTCCAGTGTTCAATACCACCCGCTGGGGGTTGCTCCACCTGTAGGTCACCTTTCACTGGGTGCCCTCCTCCCAAACCCGGCTCAGTGGACCCTCCCTGTGGACGGCCCCTTGACCTCTCCCACGGGGGGCACGTTGGACCTGACCTCTCGGCCTTGTGGAACCGACACCCGGCTACCTGGCTGAGGGTGCAATCTTGGGCGGGGGGGATTTATTGACAATCCGTCTAGTACTAGGTTGGGATGCAATTGTCTAGATGTTTCAAACCAGTCGATCACTGAGTGAGTTGCTTCATATGTGTGTTGATAGTGGTCTTGAGTTCCGTTTATGGTGTTGGTTGTCAGTGCGGCTGTCCTCGGATCTAGGTGGGGATTTGGGGGAAATGCCAGGTTTCAGAAGGGAGGCGCGGCTGAGTTCCCAGCCCGTGGGCTCCTGGAGGAAGAACCCACTCCTTCAGGGGCCTGCGTGGACTCGATGTAGTAGCTCTGAGGTTAGCCGTGGGGTCCGGTCGGGGAGCCATGGACTGGCACAGTGCACGCTGGTGTGCTCATGACCGTTCATTTTGTTTACAAGTTTTCCTAGCGGTTTGTAAAGATAGTGGCATTTTTTGGTCCAAAACAGGGGTTGGCATGCTTTTTTTGTAAGCAGCCAAGTAGTAAATATTTTTGGCTCCGTGGGCCAAACTTCTCAGTTCTGTCCTGTAGCAGTAGGTGAACAAATGGGTTGGCTGTGTGCCAATAAAATTTTATTTACCGTTCCTCCCCGTCCCCCCCGAAAACAAGAAGGCTGCTGGCTGATGGGGCTCATGGGCCGTAGCTTGCCAAGTACTAATACAGAAAATAGGCTGGGTTCATTGATACTGAATTGGATTATTATTATATAGGAAAAACTAGGTGAAGGATTTGAGGATGAAGATTTTACAACATGAACGTTATAAAATGGGCAACAGTGAAGCTTCCAGGGAATCAGTCAATATTTATGCCTGCATATGTGGTTAGCACTGAGTAGGAAATATCTTAATATCCCCAGCCTGGCATTGTAATCTAATTAGGGCTGCAACGGATGAATTCAAGTGATACAAAGTTGCTAGGATGGACACAAATTGGAACCTGCGTGGGCTGATGTGGAATGGAAGATGGTCCAGGTATTTTTGAAAGCAGTCAGGCATGTCCCCCAAATGCTCACCGTAGTTGCCCTAAGACCCAGCAATTCCGCTCCTAGACTTATACCCAGGGGGGGATGAAGTCCCATACCCAGAAACCTGTGCGGCAGTGTTCATAGCAGCTGATTGCCAAAGCCTAAAAACAAACCCAGTTTCCACCCACGGACAAGTGGATGAGCAAAATGTATTCCGTACGATGGAATATCTTCAGCCGTAGACAGGGATGGCGCTCTGACACACGCTCCGTGTGGGTGAGCCTTGACCCCGTTAACATTGTGTGTGACAGAAGCTGCTAGTGCATCAGTGTCTGCGGATCCTCTGTGGCTGGTTGTGTGGTTAGACCGTTGTATGCTCTTCCCCATTCCCTCGTGAATGGCTGACCCCGTGTGGGAGCCACGCAGCCTCCAGGGCCAGGCGGTCCCTTTCCCTCCTCGGGAGCCTGGAGGCCTGTCACCGGGCCTGTGGGTGGGTGGCGTGTTGTGTTCCCGGCTGAGTCCTGGGCGTGGGCTCTGCTGATGGTGGGGGCTCACTGGACTCGCTTCTTTATTGCAGATTGAAGAAGGAGGTAAAGCCGCAGCGGTGGACAAGCTACTGGCCGGAGACGAGATCGTGGGCATCAATGACATCGGACTGTCAGGGTTTAGACAAGAAGCGATTTGCCTGGTGAAGGGGTCCCATAAGACCCTGAAGCTGGTCGTGAGAAGGTAAGACCTGGGCCTCGTGCTGTGTTCACCAAGACACACTGGACGGAGCAGAACAGCCACATGTGATGTCTGCCACAGTCCTGACATGGACTTAAATTGTGTGTGTGTGTGCCCACGCACTCATGCACATGCATGTATGCATGCATGCATATATATACAGGGCTGTCTCTTGGCCATGGATGAATGAAGCATTCACAGCTTAAAAAGATTCCTTTTGTCACCACTGATGGTTTGTTTTGATTTCTCAAGTGAATCTTTCTCTGGCAGCGTGTAGGTTCTTTTCTTGGCAGAGAAAAACTAGGCTTTTGTCCCAAATGAAGTGATGTGTTGTTGCCTGTTGCTTCCACAAGGTGGCAGGGTACTGGGATTTGGGGTTTTTATGCCGAGAATACTGTTACGGCAGGTAGCGTTACTGCAGGTAGACGGGAAGGTGGCTGCCAGGTGTTCCCTAAGCTGCGCTCAGGCCTGAGGTGAGCAGGTGGCCGGACCCTAGAGATTAGATTGTTGATAGACATTTGGATGATTTGAAGAGGTTAGAAAGTGAAATTAAGAACTCGATGCTTTTACGCATAGGAACTACGACAGTGTTCTGGAATACCGCAAAGGTGTCTGTGACTTGTTTTCATCTAGAAATAATTCTCCACCTTGCATTGTAGTTCACTAATTCACAGGAAAACGTGGCTTTGCTTTTTAAATAGCAGTCTTTCCGAGGTTGATTACATTTAAAAAAATAAATTGACTCAAGCACTTCCTTCAATTTTTTTTTTTTTAATGCAGGCTTGAAGACATTCCCAAAGGACTTTGCTTTTTCTTTTTGAACTAAAACAGCATTTAAGGAGGGGGTTCATAAACAAAGAAGAAAAGACTTTCATTCTTTGCTAACTGACTTTAGCAACCTTATTTCTAAGGGGTAAAGGCTGGCCTCCCTGTAAATTAGACGAATAAAATCTCAGAATGGCAGTTTCGGAGGCCTTTGGGGAGCATGGGACATGAGAGGCACGGTCATAGCATACAATCATTCCGTTGTGGTTGCCTGATTAAGCCTCCTCACAGGGGACGTGTGTTCTCACATCATTCAGGTGGATGTAGCGCAGTCCTGGTAGGGGTGGTAAGACAAGGGGGTCCTCAGAGACGTTAGAAAGCATCTCTGGGGATCGTTGCCCAGCCCCCAGGCTGGTTGTGGGCCCCTCTTCTCCTCTCTCCCCTCTTATCTACCTGGTCGGGCTGCCAGAGCCCCCAAAATACTGAGCCAGCTCGTCAGCTTACTGTGGGGACAAAGTTGTCTCTTCTGCGGCAAAGGTACCGGCTTAGTTGATGCCAGAGGCAGACTTGGGGCTGCGTAACAGTTAAGTAGTGCTTGGTGCACAAGGGCACATGAAGGACTTGAGTTCCTGGAGTCCAATGGACTGGGTGCACATCATGGAGAATCTGCTGGGGACCGTGTGGCCCTGGGAGGCAGCAGCAGATAACACGAACAGAACCGTTGACACCTGGGGGGACAGAATCAGGAGACACGAATATCTTCACTGCTGCAGCTAACCAGGTCAAACGAGATGTTGGTCAATGTCAGGTCTCATTCTAGGGTCCAAAAAGGTGTTGGTCAATGTTAGGTCTCATTCTAGGGTCCAAAAAGCAGGTGTGTAATAACCAAGTTGGCGTAGTAGTAATAGACATAAAGAATGGAATTAGCACCCCAGTCGAAAGTTGGGTGAAAGACACGAATTGGCAGTTCCTAAAATGAGAAACGTAAATGGGAATCAAGCCTGTGAAAAGATGCTTCCCTAGGAGTCTATGTTTATTTAAAAACGAGATGCTAGGTTTGCGCTCGTAATGATCTGATAGAGCAGCAGTGCCCTCTGGTGGTGAGATTGTGGAACAACAAGGACTTATTTGATAGGATGCTGATATGACTACACATGAGACAACTTTCCGGGTGAGCAGTTTGGCAACGCGTTTCGTGGACGCAGAATTTTATTTCTGGGGTCGTAGACACTGAGCAGAGGGAGATGACCGAGATGAACTAGAAACATCCACGCTGTCGTGTGCTGGCGTTAAGAGATGCCACCAGCATTGACTGATGGGGAAGGCTGCGTGTCAAGTCTAGCTACGTGGAACACATGCTTCCATTTATAGCAGTGCCTCATTTTTTTTTTTAAAGTTTCAATTTTTTAATTGTGGTAAAATACACATAACAAATTTACCACCTTCACCATTGCTCAGGCCAGCTATTTTGTAGTGTCTTAGTTTTGTAATAGCAGAACATATCAAGCTTCTTGCGTTTTTTAAAAAATATCTTCACTTTGGGATATTTTTGGGGGGAGGGTCTCCCTTTTATTTTTTTCTTAAGATTTTATTTATTTATTTTTTAGAGAGGGTGGAAGGGAAGGAGAAAGAGAGGGAGAGAAACATCAATGTGTGGTTGCCTCTCTTGCACCCCCAAATGGGGACCTGGCCTGCAACACGGACATGTGCCCTGACTGGGAATTGAACTGGCAACCCTTTGGTTCATAGGCTGACACTCAATCCACTGAGCCACACCAGCCAGAGCTATATTTTCTTTTATTGATTTTTAGAGACAGAGGAAGGGGAGAAACATCGATCTGTTGCCTCCCAGACGCACCCCAACCGGGGATCGAACCTGCAATCTTTTGGTGTACGGGATGATGCTCCATGAACTGAGCCACCCAGCCGGGGCTCTTTACATTTTTAAATAGGAGAAGCTTTTGGGGTTCAGTGTGCCTGTGCCCATAGGAGTCAGAGAGAAATTTGGTCCCTGGAAACTGTCAGTGTGTCCTCACATTCTGCTTTGGCCACACCGCACCAGAGGTTTCTTTATTGCACTGTGATCAAGAAAAAGACAGTGACTCTTTGGGCAGATGTTGGTATGCAGGCTACAATCGATCCTAAGAGGAACATTTTATTTTCTGTGATGTTTGTTTGGTTCCCTCTGTGAATGTGACGGGAAAAAGTGGTTTTATTGTTCAGATGGGCACTCCTGTCATTGGGAGTCAAGTGGGGCTGCATTCCCCATGTTTAGAAGCGAGTTTTTGAACTAGAGGAATATACTGAAGGGTACGTAATACAAATAGACCATCTGAGTTCTGCTCAAAGCACAGAGTCAAAGGCATGGGAAGGATGGGAGAAGGTCGTGGGGACCACTACCTGCCCAGCTGCCCAGGGGGCTGAAATGCTCTTGGACTTGAGAGCTCCAGTGTTTGCCCTGAAGGGTTGATGGAGCCACTGTGTAGAATCCCTTCTGCATGGCACATCCCCAGGTTCCTGCAAATGTGGTGTGCAGAGCATGGTTATCTGGCTCAGATATTTTTAGTATTTTGAGTGATATGTGTAACAGGATATAAAAACCAGCTGGCATGCGGTCAGCTGGAATCCTCAAGGTACAGGTGGTAAAGACGCTAAAACTCCAAAGTAAGTTTTGTCATTTTCCTTATTACAGAGGCACCGATGGGTGCTTTTAAAGTGATTTCTCTTAAGTCAATAACGTGTCGTGTTTTCTGTCTTCACGGACATCTCTGCTTAAATCTGGCTGTTTTTCCCTCTCCACTGCCAGGCAACCATGAATCTGACTTCTGTCTCATAGAAAAGTTAGCATTTTCTTTTTATTGACCTTAGAGAGAGAGGAAGAGTGGTGATGGTGGTGGGGATTTATTGTTTCACTTACTGATGCATCATTGGTTGAGTCTTGTATGTGCCCTGACCGGAGGTCGAACCCGCAACCTTAGCAAATCAGGACAATGCTCTCTAACGAGCTGAGCTCCCTGGCCAGGGCCTAGATTACTAAGCATTTTCTAGCACTTTACATAGAGGTCCCAGATGGATCACCCACTCTTTGAAAAAGCAATGCCTTTACAAAAAGGCACTGTGTACATAAACTCATTGAACACAGAAATAGCATATATTCCCTTACCCAAGAGGGTGGCCACATAAGGAGTTGGCCTTATTGCATCTGATTCAAGTGCCTGCCTGCCTGGGGTACCCTAAGAAAGGGTGGGTTTTTCTGGTAAACACGGAAGTTGGGTTAGTGTTCTGAACGATGAGGGTGGCCAGGGCGGGCGTGGTGGTTCTTGGGAAAGAGGTGTGTGCACCTCAGCATAAAACACGCCCATGCTTTTGTCAACAAAATGGGAATCGGGGTTCACGTGCTCACCTCCTCCCGCCTGGGATGGCTGCTGTGTCTGCTGTCCCGACGGCTGGTTTGGCCGCAGTGCGTGTGGCCAGTGGGGCCGTGAGCGGTCGCTCAGCCGGTTTCACAGAGTCGTGGCGTCTTGTTGCAGGAGGCCTGGGCAGCGCACATCCTGTCGCTGCGGAGGAGCCAGTCCTGGGGAGCGGTGCGTTAGGAGACACAGGATCGCTTTCTTCCCCTGGTGGAGTTTCTCAGACAGAGGAGCGAGGGCGTCTCCTTCCTCCCCTGGGGTGCCAGCTGGAAACAGGGTGTAACAGGAATCCCTGCCCAGTGCTCATATGCTCTCCGCCAGGGTGCCCACGCGGTGTCCAAGGCCAGTGGGGCCTCGAGGTGGGGCGGGGGCTTCAGCCCAGGGGTCCTGTCGACTGTCAGACCGGGAGGAGAGGCTGGGCGGGTGGAGTTTGCCTTGCCCTTCCGCCGGGCACTTTGCTCTGGGTCTCTGCTTGGCTAAGGAGCTGGTCACCTTCTCTTTGTCCCTCTCTCCTGCTCTCTCCTGCACTCCTTTCCTGGGGCGGCAGGCTGTCCCTGGAAGTCCTGCTGGGCAGTTCTGGAGTGGATCCCGGCTCCGGAACTGTCCCAGGTGGCCCCAGGCGATTTTGTTGGTGGCCCTACCCCTACCTTAGGCAAACGTGCTGGGGAAAAGACTTAAGACCAGAAACTGGGTCCCCTGCGGAGTGTGGCTTAGTAGGTAGGCCCCCATGGGGGATGTGCCGGGGGCTGGCTGGCTGTGCCCTGCTGCAGCTAGGCTGTTCGTGTGGGACACACAGCCATTTTTCTCCCGTCAGGCTGATGACCACGAATACAGCTCCTCAAGAGGACATACGATTTTAAACGCCTCGGGGAAAATTTCTTCTATATGTCATGCCACAAATTATCTCCTAAAGCTTCTAATGAGTATTTCGTGTCTCTTCTGAATTTATATAGTGACTCTGGCTTCATTCATAGCAACGTATGGCCGCCACCTGACCGCAAGCCTTACTCCTGAGCCAGCGGTGTGTGGCAGGCCGTGTAGCTAGGGCCTGATTATCGGGGGGCGGGGGGGGGGGGGGATTCCTGCCATTTCCTGCAATTGTTGGCCACCTTAAAGCCCTGTTGTGACTCCTTATGGCCACTAAGCTTGTATTCAGAAGCCAATTAATGCCCGCCCCCCCTTCCCCCTGGGAGCAGGTTCTTGCAGGGTCACTCAGACTGTGTGGCTGGGGATGCATTAGGGGTCAGATCTAGTGACAGCACTGGGGCCTGCTAGGAGCATGTTTCGTACAGCTTGTGTGGGGTTCTGGGGTCACGAAGTGGCAGTGAATTCTGCACCAAGCCAGTAGCGTGCCCCCGTGCCCGGCTAGTTGGGGCTGTGCCGGGCAGGGAGCCCTGCCTGGGGCCCCCCCCTCTGGTGTTCCGGAGGCCGCTCAGCACCGCAGTGCAGCTGGAAGACAGGCACGGCTAGGACATCGGCAGGTTGTGTCTCCGCACCCCCGTTTGTGGGCTCCCCCTGGGGGCAGAAACGGTGTGTGTTCCGAAGGAAGGTGTACGAAGCGGGAGCTTTGGGAGGGTGGTCTGAGATCATTTGTTCATGTTTCAGGGGAAAGTTTGTATTTTGAGCATTTTGCAGATTACGGTCCATTGCTATTGTACCTGTTTTGTGATAAAACAGAGTAAAGCTAGGATTTATGCTGGATAGACACCCTCACCTGTTTGAACTGTTTTCCATTTTTAAAAATTCTTTTAGTTGAGATATAATTGACCTATACTACCTTCAGGTGTCCAACAAAATGACTCAATAGGTGTACATATTGCAAAATGATCACAACAAGTCTTGTTAACATCCGTCACCACGCAGAGACAGATACTTTTCCTGTGATGTGAACACTGTAGCTTTTATTAAAATCAGGGAAAAAATCATGTAGATGAGAATTGTTTTATTTCTGGAAAAGTTGCTTGTGTTCAGACTTAGGCTTTGTGTGCGGCATAAGCATTTAATCAGATGAATCTCTTAACTCTGAGATGTTTCATATTCTCAGGCAAGTCGAGGCTAGTAAAAAAATGTTTTTCATGGCAAGGCATGCAAGTGATGCTTGTAAAATTTACCTTGAAAACGCTGATGGTTTGTAACATATTAAGACATGCAGAACAGGGTTCGCTTCCTTTCGTGTCTTTGTTTCTATAGATAAGACTCTCAGCCCTACTGCTAATCCTCACGGCCACTTACAGTGAGTTACGTAATGGTTGCACATGTGAGCGTCCTGCGTTTCTTTGCGGACAATCCACTTGGCTGAGATGTAGCCAGAGAGTGTGTGGGTGCCCTTTGACACAGTTAGGGCGCCGGTCTGTGAACCCAGGTGGTTTGGACAAAGCCTTCCTAGTGCTGCTGGTGCTGGTGAGATCGTCTTGCTGCTTTTTTCATTAGGAGGACAGGTTCCTTGATGTGAAGATGATAGAAGTGAATGGGAAAAACCGAAATCACTCTGCTGGGCTCCAGTTCTGCCTGGATTCATTAGGTGGCATTCCCATGCGGTCTTCTCTGGTCGGGCAGCAGCCTGGGGGAACTCCAGAGGCCGGAACGAGAGCCAGGTACTTGCCGTTGGTGGGGCAGACCAGGGGTGCCGGCTGGCCTGGTACAGAGGAACCCCGCCGCTTTCGTCCTGTGGGAATTCTGCGGGCCCTGGCGTTGGCTTAGCAGGCAGCGTTGATGTCTTGTGCCTGTCTCAGTGACTTGGGTCATTTGGGAATTGTCACCTTTCTCTCATCTTCTTCATGTGGAAAGGCAGGAACTGCTCAACTCCCACCCTGTAGGACTGTGGATTTTTTCGAGTGTGACAGCATGCACAGCGTCACCCTGTCTGACCACCGCTTGGTGGCGGTGGTGGTGGTGGTGGTGGTGGTGGGGATGGGGTCTTCTGGCCTTTAGAGAGCTCCCCGAAAGGCTTCCAGGGGTGGAAATTTTCTTCTGCTAAATGTATATAGTCACGTATGCAGTGCTCTGCCCTGTGTTTGTACAAGCATGGCACGTATGTTAGAAGCACCCCAAGCAAGTGGCTGGGCTCTGCGCTCTGGGGTGCTGGGTGCGGAGTGAGCTGACAGGCATGTCCCCTGGCAGAGGGCAGGAGGGACGCCCACCTCCACTGCCGTCTTGCCTGAGGACTGGATCATCCAGCCCTTTCTTTGAGGGCTGAGCCACCTTCGAGACCCAAAGATGGACCCTCGTCAGCAATCCCAGAGAGGATGCAACAAAATAAGATGTACATTTGGGCGGGAAGCAGTTCTCACCTAGAGGCTGGGACGCCCCGGGGGTGCCGCTTGTGTCTCCGGGGGGAGTGGCTGTGGGCTTGTCCTGCTTCCCCTGGAAGCTCCCCTCACTGGTTTCCTCCCTCGTGTCCCTGCCCCAAGCCCTGGGTGTGGGTTAAGCTGTGCTGGCCTCCCTTTGGGGCTGGAATGAGGGATCCGCAGCTTTCCTAGCCTTTCCAGCCTGCCTCTGGAGTGGCTTTCCCATCCATTCGTTCTCCCTCCCTTCCTCCCTTCCTCCTTTCCTCCCTTCCTTCCTTCCTTCCTTCCTGTTAGATGGTTCCCTTGGGGATGTGTCTCCTGACTGTGCTGGGGCCTGGCCTGGCCTGAGGGAGCAGATGGCTGGCTCAGGTGTGGTGGCAGGGCCCCTGCACACGCGCCCCCGCCCCCGCCTGCATGAGTCCAGCCTGGTGTTGGTCTTTCAGGCCCTCCTGGCACGGTGTCTTATTCCCCTGTTCTGGCCCATCTGCGTGCGCCCCCCAGCCCCCGCATCTCCAGGGACTGGCCGTTGAAAGCCCCCTGACTGTGCATCATGTGTGGGAAGAAGCACCTCAGTGCTGGGGACACAAGGACCTTAAACTCGCGTCCTCCTTTCCGCTGCATCAGCGGCTGTGACGCGGGATGCGCGCGTGCGGACGCTAAGGGGCGCCAGACCTCTGCCCGCAGCCTTTCCTGCGCAGCAGTGTCCCAGGCTGGGGACGGTGACCAGCGCTCAGTGCTGAGTGAGTGGCCTTCCGTCTCGTGGCATCAGAAATCCAGCCTTCTCAGGCCTCAGGGGCGCTTGCCCACAAGCCCGCGGGGACCTTCTCCAGTCCCCAGATGCGTGCATCGCGCGCTAGGACGTTCAGAGCATTTGACAGAAAGCACAAGTATTTTAGGAAAATTTCACTGTTCCCAGTGATGGTGGCGTCCTCGCTTATATCAAGCCTTTCCAGGGGGGTTTTCTTTTGGTCATTCTTAAAAACAAAACAAAACAAACAAACAAAGAAAAAACCCTGATTAATACTGTAACTGTTGACGGCGCCTCCTTTTTATTTATTATTTTTAATTTAATTTAAAAAGAATCCTCACGCAGGGATCTGTTTATTGATTTTAGAGACAGAAAGGGTGGGGGGAGAGAGAGGAAAAAAAAAACCTAATGAGACGCAGACATTGATCGATTGCCTCCCTCACGCCCCCCCCCCCCCAACGGGGGAACGAACCCGCAACCTTTTGCTGCATGGGACGACGCTCTAACCCACTGAGCCACCCTGCCAGGGCAACTGTGTCTTCTTGAAACAGAGACCCGGGTCTGTGTGTTATCTTTCTAAAAGGAAAAACAACATGGCCCCAGGCATGCCAGCAACAGGGTAGGACTGTGGCCTCAGGTTGTAAGGCAGCCCCCGCCCCCAGCCTTCTTCCTCTCTCTGCCCCCTGTTTCCATCAGCCTGGGGGGTTCCTCCATTCATTAACTCTCAAGGAGGATGAAAGAAGTGGTGGGGATAGGAGCACAGACGAAGCCATCTGAGCATGAAATGCACGTGGCCAGGACCTTCCTCACGAGGGTCCTGAGACATTCCAGGAGGTACTGTCTTGGTCTTACCGCCCTTGATTTATTTCCACGCCGTGATACCTTCATGTGTCTAGTGCTTTATTGAGTTCATGGGAAGCTATCATACAGTCCCTGCGTTGCACGTCCTGCCCCGAGGTCTTTTTCCTCCTTGATGACCGGAGTTGTCAGGTGGTTTGTGTTCGAAATGCTCTTTGGGTTTTCCTCTAATGTTCTTCCTTGCATGGTATTCTTGAATGCTTTTGCCTGCTTGGGAGATGGTTGGATCTCCTGCAAGTACTCAGAGAGGCTGCATTGTCGGGTGGTCAGCCGTCCACCGCGAGGTCGTTCGCTGCTAAACGGAAGGCCTGGAAATGCCAGAGGTGCCCAGAGGCTCTGTTACAGTTAGATGGCAGCTGGAGACATTTCCAGCTGGGCGCGCCTGCTGTACCTGGGCAGGTGTGGCCAGAAAATCAACAAACCACCCACGGGATGGTGCGGACTGTGGAGTGGGAACTGGGAAAGGCTCAGACCGTGTTCGGAAGCCCTGGACTGGACCTGCTGAATGGGGGCACCGTGAGCACCCCATGATGGGGAACTGTGAGAGGTTCAGGGGCCCATGTGCTGCTAATCATAGTTTACTACGATGTAGCCGTATTTCCTCAAGTGAGTAAATAAACAGAAGGAATCCACACGGAGACCCAGCTGAGCTGGGGACTCCTGGCACTTTCCTCCAGCCCCGGTACTTTGCCCCCAAGAAGGGTGAAAATGCCCGCAACGCTGTGCTGAGAGCCGAGGGCCCGCCCAAAGCTGTGCCGAAATAGGAAAGCTAGGAGGTTCTGTCTCTGGTCTCAGTGCGGAGAGAAGGGCAAGGTTTACTTGGCTGGAATGCATTGGAAGAATAAGGGTTGGCTCACCTTTTGGGGTCTCAGAAGTTTAAAAGGCATGTCCATGCCCAGGGACCAGCAGAAGCGCCTGAAATCAGTGCTCTCCACACCACGTAGAAGCGGCTGCGCTGTCTGTGCAGACTTGGCGCGAAGCTGTGCCATGCGTGGACCCCCTGAGTCGTCTGCCTTCTTTTTCAGGAGGAATGACCTGAGCTGGAGGCCTCATTCCTGGCACGCCACCAAGTTCTCCGACAGCCAGCCCGAGACATCCACCTGTCAGCTGTCCTCCGCCGGCGCCTGCCCTTCCTGGCACGGCCGCCCCCACGCCAGGTAGGCATGCGCGTCCCCCTAGGGTGGGTGGTCTGAGGCTCTGCGAACACCCCTCACCTCTGTTGTGACGGTGTCTGCCTCGGCTTCAGTGGTTTTGTTTTTCTGACGAGGAAAGGCCATTGACACACCACTGCTGGCAGGACTCTGTAGTCGTTCACGGTGCAGGCAGGTGCCCTGGTGCGCCAAGAGTGAGGACGAGTAATTTGCTTTTCCTTGGTATTGTTTAATGGATGAATCAAGAGCCTGGGGCTGAATTCCTTAGGGCCAGCTGAGCTGGTTGTTCTGAGTCACCCGTGTGCCCACAGCCATGCCCCTGTTTTGAGATGTTTTCACATGGATTGAAAGGCCGAAGCCATGTGGGTTGAGCAGGTGTATTGTGCATTAGCTCCCCCAGGTGCTGCCGCGGAGGTTGGGAAGCCCGGGATTCCAGAGCCCGTGTGCTCAGGTGGCGACCTGCCTTGAGCCCTCCAGTGGTTCCTCCATGAGGGTGAGGCAGAGGGGGTGGCTGTTAGTTCTGGGTCAGTGCAAGGGGAGGTGCCGGTTAGCCTGGCCTACCTGGGACCCACATTTCAGGGTCAGACGGCTAATGCCTGGTGACCACAGGACAGCACCTGGGTGGTGTTGCTTGAAGAGGCTCCTGCTAGTCATAGAGCACCGACCAGTCACCTCAGGTTAGTGGCCAATGTCCTCACTAGTGACTTATGAGAAGAATGACAGTAGTAGTGACAGTAATAATGTGGCTCTTATGTGTATGCATGCATATTGGTGTACCTACATGTGTGCATGCATGTGGGCACATGTGAATGCATACACATGCACATGTATCTGATCTGTTTGTGCATATGGGCATGCATGACTGCATGCATGTCTGCACACAAGTGTACCTACACACGCATTCGTTTATGTGTAAGTACATGTGGATGCCTGTCTGTACACATGTGTACGTGCGTTTGTTTACACATGTGCATGCGAGTGCATGCACATTTGTGCACACGTGTCTGTGCCTCCTTATTCCTTCGTTACATGCATGTAAGTGTGTGCATCTGTGAGTGTGCATCTATATAGGTGTGTTTGTTTTGGGGCTAACCTAACCAGGTCAAGTCAGGTTTTGGCTGACAATACTAGTCCGCTGCAACATCGGAAAGGACTCATGTCAAGTGAAGGCAGTACGTGCCTGATACAGCCGTAGCTGTACCGTGGTAATGCTACATCATGGCAACGGGTGCCCCGGGTGCATGTGGAAAACCACAGACCGTCAGCCAAGTGGTACGATTTCAGTGAAAAGCGGGCCTTTTAATTCATTACTGTGCCGACTTCCTGTCCTACGATATCCGCTCAGCCCATTTGGTGGTTTCTGGATGAAAGAGACAGGGAGGAGGCCCCATCTGTGTGCAGAGTTGTTTGTATGTCCTTGGACATGGGATCTCATGGAAAAGTCAGCTCAGGACTGTTGGTGGGAGGTTGGATGGAACAGGCCTCATTTAAGCCAAGGGTGCCTGGTCTGTCCTCACAGAAAAGGGCAGACACGCAAACCTCTGTCCCTCAGATGACTTAGCCTGCTCACATGCATGCATGCCTATCTGTACATACATGCATCTATGCACACATTTGTTTATGCATGCTTGTGCAAGTGTGAGTGTATATTCATATATGCACACACATGTGTATCTATACATGCATTTGTTTATGCATATATATTCATGCATGTATAGGTGTGCATGATGCCATAGGGTCTTCTCTTTCTTTGTTGTTAGTTTTGTTGTGTTTTTAACCTTGAAGCATGCATGTTCTAGCTCTGTTGAGCTCTAATGAAAGAGTTGCACTTTCTTGGATACACTGCTACACTGTTAGGACCTCACAGAAGTCATTCTTGAGTGAACGATGGATCCCCTGCTTGCGATACACCTGATTTTTCGTTTCCTCCTCTTAGACCCCATCCTAGTCAGGGACCCCTGTTCAGGGCACTCAGGTAGCTACAGGTGAGCTCAGCACAGTTTCATTAGGCACTGCGCTCAGCTTCGTTTGGTGGCACAGGTAGTCTGTCCCCGGACTCACGTACCCGGCGTTCCACGGGCTATGAGCCGACAGGGTGCTCTTGCCACTTTAGTAGTGGCTTTGCGAAAGGGATGTGTTGAACGTGCCCTTTTTAGGCCACTCACCTGTCGCTCGAAAGGAGCCCCAAACCATCCAACCTGTCTTCTCATGAGTCATGAAAATTATTCTTTTCATCATAGCCCACCCCACAACCATTAAAAAGTCTATAAAAACCGTTTTTCGCTCACAGGCGCTGTCCTTACCCGGGGATGGGTCACTAGCATGGGCAGGTATGTAGGGGTCACCTGCGGCCTGCGCTCCGTGCTCTTTGAAATGCTGGAGCCCAGGTGGGCCACGCCCACAGCTCGGGCCACGCCCACACTTCGGGCCACGCCCCACTCCCAGGCGCTTTCCCTTCGCCCTGGCACCAGTGTTTCTGTGCAGGGCCGGCGCCGTTCCCGGTGCCCTGGCCCTCCCTTTCCTTTGTGCAGACACGACCCTCACGCAAGCCGTCCCTGTGGTTCTTCTCGTCAACAGCTCGTCCTCGCAGGACCTGTCGGGCGCATGGGAGCAGACGAGCCTGCAGCGCGCCTCGGGCCACTTCAGCTCCCTGGGCAGCGTGGACAGCCTGGACCAGCCCTCCCAGCCGCCCCCCTCTGGGCGCCTCTCGGCCGCCAAGTCCAACAGCAGCATTGACCGCCTAGGCGGCACCAGCAAGCGCGACTCGGCGTACGGCTCGTTCTCCACCAGCTGCAGCACGCCCGACCACACCTCCCCCAAGGCCGACGCCTCGTCCACGGAGAACATCCTCTACAAAGTGGGCCTGTGGGAGGCCTCGCGGCCCGGCGGCGGCCGGCAGGACCCTCAGGGCCTGGAGGAGAGGCTCTGGCCCGCTGCGCCCAGGGTCTCCCGGGATGGCAGCAGGAGCCCCAGGCTGGAGGATGCGCCTGAGCCCAAGCTGCCCACGGCGGGGAGAGCCAGTTTTGGGCCCGTCTGGCACGTTCCCGATAAGAAGAAAGCACCTGCTTCCCCTCCCCCGCCCCTGCCCCCTCTCCGCAGCGATAGCTTCGCAGCCACCAAGAGCCACGACAAGGCCCAGGGCGCTCCATTCTCAGACTCGGCCACCACACAGCACTTGGTGGGCGTGACCCGCGTTCAGCCCCGCGGTGACTGGAGAGCGGAGCCCGCCGATCCTTCGCGGAGGCTGGCGCGCCCCGGGGACCGCAGAAGGCCCGGGAGCTCCGGCTGTGCAGCCGACGCGCACCTGGACGGCGCGTGGCCGTCCGCCCACCTGGGGGCGCCCAGCCGGCTGCAGGCCTCCCTGTCCAGCACAGACGTGCGTTGCCCACCATCTAACCACGGGTGCCAGCACCCGCGCCAGTACAGCGACGGGAGCGCCTCCCTCCAGGAGCTGCCGCGTGGGGCCCTCCCCGGGGTTCATCTGGAGGCTTCCGCCCAGCGCTTCCAGGACGACAGGTGGCCCAGTGCTGCCGACCGGAAGGGGGACGGCGCGGGGCAGAGCCACTACCCCTCCGTGAGCCCAAGGCCGGGCCTTGCGGGGAGCCCTCAGGCGTCCCAGCTCCGTGAGGACCATGGGCGTTGTGCGTCACCTCTGGGCGTCCTCGTGTGTCCTGCCACACACCCGGCGGGCCAGAATCCCCGCTCTCACCGCCCCCAGGACGAGGAGGCCCTGGAGGGGGAGAGGGGCGACCCAGGGGACAGAGGAGTGGGGGGCCGCTCCTCCAGGATGGAGGAGCTGCAGAGGACCAGCCATGGCGACCGAGCCGGTGCGAAGAAGCTCGCTGATGGCTTCAAGTGGGCCGACGGGGAAAGCGGCAAGATCTCTGCGCACAAGACGCCCATGCTGCACTCGCTGACCCAGGAGGGGGCCCGGCGGCCGGTGGACAGCCAGGAGGGGCCCCCGCCCTTCGACGCCCAGGTGGGCAAGCCCACGCGGCGGAGCGACCGGTTCGCCACCACCCTGCGGAACGAGATCCAGCAACGGCGCGCCAAGCTGCAGAAGAGCAAGAGCACCGTGGCGCTGGCTGCGCCCGAGGAAGCTGCAGGAGAGGCTGGCGGCTGGCGGGGGGCCGCCACCCCCGGACCCGTCCTTCCTGGGCACCTATAAGGACCACCTGAAGGAGGCCCAAGCCCGCGTCCTGAGGGCCACGTCGTTTAAACGCCGCGACTTGGACCCCAGCCCTGCTGACCATTACGCCGGGTCACCAGAACCCAGGGCTGAGAACCACCGCCCGGACCCCAACAGCATGCCCCACACCTGGAAGGCGGGCCGGGCCAGGCCGCCCTCGGCCGGAGGGGGCGCGCCCCACCTGGCCCGCATTGGGGGCCGCAGACGGTTCACGGTGGAGCAGAAACTGAAGTCCTACTCGGAGCCGGAGAAGATGAATGAGGTGGGGCTCTCAGGGGGTCGCCGCCCCCGCCCGCACCCCGAGGACGCTGTGGGGACGTTCGCAGACAGGTGGAAGTTTTTTGAGGAAACCAGCCGTCTGATCCCACAGAGGGCCGGCCCGAGGCCAGCGCTTCCCGCAGGCCCAAAGGCGAAGCTGGACGGGCCGCAGGGCCACAGGGACCCGGGTGCCGAGCCTCCGCCCCTGGAGAGGGCCCGCACTACCTCCTTTGGAGAAAGCGCGGGAGGTCCCAGGAAAGCGGGAACGACGGGGACCTCGGAACCGCCGCAGAGGCTGGGGACCTTTGCAGAGTATCAGGCCTCTTGGAGGAAACAGAGGCGAGGCCCGGAAGCCAGGGGCTCAGGCAGGTACCACTCGGCCGATGACATCCTGGACGCGAGTCTGGGCCCCAGCGAGAGGCTGCAGCACGTGCATGAGCGGTCGCGCTCGTCGCCGTCCACAGACCTCTACAAACAGGTGAGTATCGCGCTCAGGTGAGGACAGTTGCCCCGACAGCTATCTGAAGGCAGGTATAGAACGCCCCTAAAATATCATGGCCCAATGCCAGCATGACCTGTATCCAGTCATTGCAGCGTTGACAGGCACTGGTTCTTCCACCTTGAACTTGTGGGAAAGGGACCCAGGGGCAAAAATCTGTACGTTCACATTTTTTTTTGTTTACATCATCGTCTGAAGATATATATAGATTTCAGAGTCGGGAAGCGGGGGAAACAGGAATATTGATCAGTTGCCTCTCGTATGTGCCTCAACCGGGGAACAAACCGCAACCTTTATTGGTGCGCCCGATGATGCTCCAACCCACGGAGCCACCCAGCCAGGGCAGTGGCAGTGTTAAGTGCCAGAATTTCACCTGGAGCTCCTGGCCCCCTCCTGTCATCCCTTGCTTCTGCTGTCTCCCTCTGCCCCATGAGCCTGTCTCTGCCTTAATCCAAAGCCGAGGCCTTGGAGGAAATGAGAAAATGGTAAGTTGGTCCCTGAAATGAAAAGTGGTATTTTATGTCAAGGGTTAAGAAAACTAGTGATAGCCATTTTTCAAACATGGATGTCACTTAATATTTTTAGTATCTGTTCTTTCTGTTATTGTTATTATTATTGTGTTGTTTTTGCAAATATTTTTAAAGATTTCTCTGGGGCAAATGTAATTGAATAGCAATGCACTTTTTTTTTTCATGTTTTAGAAATAGATGTTTATTACTTCGCCCACTCCTTTATTTCCCGTAGTTCTAGTTTTAAAAATAACACCTGCTCGGTGTCAAAATAATTATAGGATAGAAAAGCATTAAAAAAAAAAAATCCTGACCCATGGGTGCATTGCACTTTTTTTAAGGTAAAAACTTGATGTGAAGCGAACTACTTATATATATCCATACTTGAAATGTAGGTAGCTCCTCTCTCCCCGGTTTTCTGCTTTTTCTGCCTCTTTTTTTTAAAAAAGATTTTATTTCTTTATTTTTAGAGAGATGAGGAAGGAGGGAGAAAGAGAGGGAGAGAAACATCAATGTGTGGTTGCCTCTTGTGTGCCCCCAACCGGGGCCCTGGCCCACAACCCGGGCACATGCCCTGACTGGGAATCGAACTGGCGACCCTTTGGTTCGCTCAATCCACTGAGCCATAGCAGCCAGGGCTTTTTGTGCCTCTTGAACCTGCATTTCTGTATCTCCAATTAAAGATTTCCTGCAGCAGCACAGGCGCGGTCTTTTAAAAATAACCAGCAGCAGGATTTTTTTTTTTTTCGCGCAGCACACGTGTGAAGGACAGGGGCCTGGGCCCGGGCCCGTGGGCTCTGGGAGCCTTGGTTTCTTCCCTGCCAGTGCCCTGGCCTGTGGCCTGTGGCCTGTGGCCTGTGCAGCATGACCGCTGAGAATTTCATGTTTGGTCGGTCAGGAGACCGGAAACCCAGGCTCGGGCAGGTCCCGGGGCACGAGGTTCTCTGTCACAGTGAGCCCTAAGCAGCTGGGTGGAATTTGGTTTGGGTTATTTTGGAGCCTGTTCTGTCCCATGGCTTCACAGACCTCGTGTAGTAGATACAGGGTCTGGCTGAGGCATTTTGCTGCAGCCGTTTGAAGAGCTGAGCCCACGAGCCCTGTGGCTGTGGGTCCCACGAGACAGCAGGCTGCGTCATCGCCTGGCGGGCGAGCCCACAATGACGGGGTGCGTAATAACAGCCGTCTTGAAGAAGGCGGCCCGATGACTTGGGCGTCCCTGTGCTGCCCTTGGCAGGAAGCTCCCATTGAGCCGAGGCGGCGAGCGGAGGACCCTGGTGAGCACGGAGAACTCTCCTATGCAGTCGGGACCGAGGAGCGGTGCCCCACCCCGAGGTAGGTGGCTTTGGGACTGCGGGTATCAAGAAAGCTTCCGGGGGTGGGCTTCTTAATGGTGGGCGGATGCTCAGTTAACAGTGTCAGGCATCCGGTTTCAGTGAGACCTGAAGGAGCTGCTAACGGCATTCCAGTGTGCCCGGGTGTGCCCCCCCCAGTCTTGGCTTGAGCGGCGGCTCCACATGCTGTGTGGGAGGGGTCCTGAGGACAGTGAGGCCTTCCAATGCCATCGCGGTACTTTTCGTTCTGAGAATGGCTGCTCTGTTTTCTGTACAGTAGAGTGTTTTATGTGGGCAGGGGAAGCCCAGTTTCATGCACTTGAATGCAATGCTTTATCCAGGATGTTTTCGTCACCTCGTGCACAGCTGGGTTGCTGGGGCGCCATCTCCCGATCTCATTGCCTCCCAGGACGGCCAGTCAGAAAGGGACAGGGCGAGCCTCTCTAACCCTCACGTGTTTAATGAGTTAACTTTGAGCTTTATCCTAGATGTGAAGTCCTCGGACTCCCCAGGGACAGATCAGAGCATGTGCGAGAATGTGGGTGGAGTCCTGAATGATGCCACAGTTGTGAAGTGTTGCCAGTGTAGCTGTTTCATTGTAACGAGGAAGGAGTTCTCATCAGATACACAGTGTCATGTTGCCCTTGGCACCAGAGGGCCGCGCAGGGGAAAGGATAGGGCCCCGCAGGAACTGTCGCATGACCCTATTTAAAAGGCTTGAGGGGGGGATGGGAATAAAGGTGTACGATAGGATCTCTGCGTGCTGATGTTTCTCACGCCTTGGGACTCTCTGGTGATGGGCGCAAAGTCCATTTAGACGTGATCCTCAAAGCTCCAGCTTCCCTTGCAGAAATAACCAAGTTAAACGTTTGTTTTGTGGAATGGGGTTTGCTTTCGTTTGCCTTCAGACCGAGTGCTATCAGTGTCACCCGGGGGTTGGGGGGGATCTGTGTTCCCGTGGCTCTTAGGAGCCGGGAGCGGTATTCCGTACACGTCTGTGCAGGAAGTGAGTTGACTTAACACTGAGCACGGCTGAACCCAAGAAGCCCTGGGGAAGGGAAAGGCCGATGCATAATACCCCCAGAGCGCAAGGAGCACAGTTACAGCTTTATTCCTGCGGATTCTGAGCGCGTCGGGAGCCGAGTGCCAGCTGGACGTGCTTCAGAGCGCGCTCCCAGGCCCTGCCGCGCGGGCGTGCCGTGGGTGCAGCTGCGGGCGCGGCTGTGGCTGAGACAAACAATTCAATTAAGAAATGGGCAAAGGACCTGAATAGCACTTCTCCAGCAAGGATACACAGCGGGTCCACAGACACATGAAGGAATGCTCAACGTCACTAGCCATCAGGGAGATGCAAATAAAAACCACAATGAGATGCCACCTCACACCAGTGAGAATGGCCGTCATCAACAAAGCAACAAACAGCACGTGCTGGCGAGGACGTGGAGAAACGGGAACCCTGGTGCCCTGCTGGTGGGAATGCAGCCTGGGGCAGCCACTGTGGAGAACAGGACGGGTTTCCTTCTGCACGCGTGCCGGGAGCGTGTAATTAAAGCTGCAGAGGGTTGCTGTGGTGTTTGGGTTGAGCTCCCCTGCTGTGAGCAGAGTCCCAGTGAACAGCTACGATGTATATATTGTGTAATATAAGTGGCTCTATCAATAGTGAAAGGGTCGGGAGGAAGGGGGAGGGGCCGCACGGCCCGTGTGTCACGGCCCTGGCTCCGAGCTGACTGCCAAACTGCTCCGCAGACATGAGTTCCAGGAGCTTTCTGCTTCTGAGCTACAAACCCAGCAATTTTCAGAATTTTGGGTGCTTCTAAAGCGTGGCAAGCCACACTGAAATTCTAAGATAGAAATGTTGGAAAGTTGTTTACAATTTTTTTTCAGAGAATGTCTCTTTTCTGAAGTGTTGGCAGGAAATTGTGCCCTGGAAACATTACATTTGATGATCGTAAAAGAAATGAAAACTCGGGCAAGGATCGTCTTTCACTCACACATACAAAAAAACAAACAAACTATAAATGCAAAGATTGCATGATGCTCAAGTATTTCACATAAGTTTAAAGTAATGTAAACATGTCTGTCTAAAGAATATAAATGGTGTAAATTACAGATCTGATGTTCAGTGCATGATTATAAAAACTTTTTGTTGTACTTTGTTGAATTGACAAAAGAGCATCACGATAAGATTATTTGGGCAAGGGAAATAAAGGAAAAAATAAACAAGTGGGACTGTACCAAACTAAAAAACTTCTGCAGAGCTAAAGAAACCATAATCAAAAAGAAAGGGAACCAGCTGTGTGGGAAAACATATTTGCCAACAATACCTCAGACAAGGGATTGATCTCCAAAGTATATAAAGATCTCATATGAATCAACACCAAGAAGAAAAACAATCCAGTTAAAAATGGGCAAAGGACCTGAACAGACGCATCTCCAAGGAGGACATACAGAGGGCCCATAGGCATATGACAGAATGCTCAACATCACTAGCCATCAGAGAGATGCAAATAAAAACCACAGTGAGATACCACCTCACACCTGTTAGGAATTTTTTAATTTCAGAACATCCCGTGTGGTTTGTTTTTGTTTCTCAGTTTGTAAGGTCACCATGCAGGCCTCCTCTGAGCTTTTTGGGTTTAGTGTGTGGCTGCTTTTTTTGTCCACACTGGGAAGCGCTTACTAATTTCTCACTTTATGTACAGAATTGAGCACATGGGTATTGCTAATGCATGGAGACGGGAGAGGCTTTTTAGTGAACTCTTGTTGCCGAGCAAAGTGGGGCTCATTCATGTGGTGTCTTGGTGTACGACCCAACAATTAGTGTTGAGAAAAACAGGTCTTTATTTACAATATTGCAACCTGTGGTGGGGAGTTGTGAGCACTACTGCTCAGAGCTCTGTTCTCCCACGAGACCCAGCACTTCCCTTGCTCCCTCAAAGGCTGTCAACCAAAACCAAACCCTATAGTGCCCCGTCCCTTATCTTTCAGCCCTCTCCTGCAGGATCTGGGGTACGATGTCATCAGCCTCCATGTACTAGTCCAGGAAAGCATGTGCCATGTAACATTGGATCGTAGTGAAGTCCAGGAAAGGCACAAGCCCTAAGAGAATGTCCTCTCTGCATGTCCTGAGGTCCAAGAGTCCAGGTAGGGTCCAGGTCTGCCAGGCGGAGTCCTTGGTGGCTTCGGAGTCAGCTGGAGCGGGCACGGTCACAGCAGTAACATGCCTGCTTTCCTCCTAGCCCAGGCCGCGTGGCCGGATCCTGACTACAAACTCCATAGCTGATGCTTCCCTACAGGCAGCGTGGCTGAACCCCCTGCTGGCTCACGGCTCCTTCCTCATGGCTGCTCCTCCTCTTCTCTTCTGCCCTCACTCTGTCCACACGGCCCACTCCCATGGCAGACCAGCCGTCCTACAAAGCTGCCTGCTACACCGTGGCTCTCTTCTCCACCCCAGACCACCTTGCCGATTCCCGGCTACACCGTCCCTGAGCTGTGCTGGCAGACTGTCTCCGGGGTCTGTGTTCTGTGCCCCGTCTGCGTCCAGGACCCAGTGGCCGCCTCCTCACTGCCACCTGCCCCACACAGACCTTTCACCTCCCAGCCGGTGGCCAGGGCGCAGGTGTGGGAGTGTGACCTTAGCCTTGCACTTGGAATAAGACGCAGTGCTTACTCAGATCTGCGAGGGTCCTCACACCCTGTCCTTGGTCACGCTCCTTTCCTCGGCCATCCTTGGGGTCCCATGAGCCTTCCTAAGGGGCGGGGGGTGCCTAGCAAATGGCAGCTGGGTGGTCCTGCTGAGCTTGGCACCGGAGGCTGGACCAGCTGTCCGGTGGATGAATGGACAGATGGGTGGCTTCATGGATGGATGGGTGTCAGTCCTGTAGAACACGGTGAAGGAGGACTTGCTGTTGGCCGACGTTGGGCGCTGATGTTCCATGCAGGTGGTAATATACATGACTGTAATTGACATGGGCTTTCCTTGTTTTTCTGTGCTAGCATAGCATTCATAATCAAGACCCAAACCTCACCACACAGCTGGGCTAGCATGGGCTTGCGTTCCTGTACAGCGTTTAAACCTTGTGAGAAAGTGGAGCTGTTCTGTGTGTGATTCTCGCTGCTCCAGTCTGAGAGTCCTGGATGAGGACTGTGTTCTGGGACGCACGGGGGCCCACGCTGAGAGAGGAGCTGGTAGCTGGAGGTGCTGGCGGGCCCCCTCTTCTTCACCACCTTCCAGCCACTTCTGCCCTGCCTGTTCCGGACACTGGCGCTGACCTGCAGTGCGGGTGTGTTCCATTGCGACAGATGGCAGAGGGGGGCCAGAATGACAATATATCCCAGGTCCCAATGACAGCCACAAAATGGAATCAGTGTGAGCTCAAGCTCTTTCGGGAAGATGCGCTTCCATATTTATAAACAAGCTGAAAGCCTACCTGAGGGTCACCTTCTCTGGGTTTCCCCTGAGATGTGGCTTAGCGGACAGACGTTAGCGCAAAACTAGTTATTCATTTATGGGTAGATTGCAGGGGAAGAAAGATGATTTCCTATCCAGGCTCCACCTCGTTTGTTACTCTAAGGAGGGCGTTGATGTTTTCTGGCCTACAATTACAGGAGGAACAATGGAAGCTTTCCATTCTGAACTGCTCTGCTGGGTCATGGGGGATCTGGGATAGCAAGGTGAACGAACCTCAGGCTTGTGAGTTTTCTAGGCCTGAGCCCAGATCAGACCTCACTTCCTTACACCGCAGCTTCTGTGCACAGAAGCTTGCAGATATAATCTGTCATCTTGGAAACAAGAAACAGAAGCAGTCGGAAAAACTCTCTATCTGGGGTCTGCTGGCTTGTGTTTTACGTATGTATTTGTGTACACATGAGGTCTGTCCGGAAAGAGCCAGCCAATGTTAATATAATGAGAACAGTTTGCGTGACAAACAATGACGACTTCACTGTACTAGTCACTGGGGGTGGTAGACACCATTGAGGGAGCATGTGTACTGTGTGGTCGTTGCATTCAAAATGACTGAGCAAGTAGAGCAATGAATCCACATCAGATTTTACGTTAAGTTTGAACATTCCTTTGTGGAAACTATTTGGATGATTCAGAAGGCCTTAGCTATGGGCAACTGGTGAGTGGCAGTTCCGTCACGTCTTGTGCAGAGTTTTTCTGCGAAACGTCAAATCACGCAGGTGACTCAGCTCCCCTACAGCCCAGATTTGGTGCCCTGTGACTTCTGGCTTCTCCCAAAACTAAAATTACTTTTGAAAGGAAAGATTTCAGACCGTGGATGAGACTCAGGAAAGTACAGCGGGGCAGCTGATGGCGATGCGAGAACTGTGTGAGGTCCCCAGGTGCCAACTTTGAAGGGGACTGAGGCGTCATTGTCCTGTGTACAATGTTTCTTGTATCTTGTATCTTCTTCAATGAATGTGTCTATTTTTCATATGACATGGCCGGATATGTTCTGGACAGACTTCGTATAGACCCTATGGATAAGTGTGTGTAAACTTTATGTCAATTTTTAACAACCTCAGTCAACACTGGGAATCCACAGAACTAACTTTTTCTTAATTAAAAAAATTATTTAAAATGAGAGTGTGCGTGACTCAAGCCTAAGAAGTGCACAGACGAGACGGCACATGGTTTGGCTTTGAGGAGCCCTGTTCCTGTTGCGGTGCTCAGCCCTGAGGTCGAACTGTGGCCATAGCTGTGGACAGTCCCGCAAGGCGCAGTGCAGCTGTGCTGCTATGACCCGACAGCCCAGGCTGGCCAGCCAGTGGATTTGGACGAGGGCAGAGAGGGGAAGTCTGCGGAGCAGACTTATTTAAATGTTTAATGGATATAATATTAATGCAGCAGCACAGTGCTTCAGACCAAGTAGGTCTGCGGTATGCGGGAGATACGTGAAAACGCCACTGCTCCTCAAATAGCTGTAATACCGGAGACGCGCAAAGTAGCGTGCGTTCTTGGGGTCAACGAGCAAGAGGTAGGAATCATTGCTGTGAATTGAGAAGAGGTTGAAAGAAGCAGGTTGAAAAGAGCAAGTCCATCCAGAAGGGTTAAGTGCAGGATGCCGGTTGGGGGCTCTTGTTCTTGGCTGGGAAGGGGCCGTTAGGGACCCTGGTGGGTGGGGCACTTCCTGGGAGGAGGGAGGCACTGACTGAGCTCTCAGCTGCGTGGGGGGTGGGGGAACTTGGGGACTTTGAATACAGATCATTGTGAGGGGACAGATTGCGTAGGTCAGGCTCAGCCTGCCCCTTCTTTGTCTTCTTGGCTGAATGCCATGTCCCAAACTTCCGGAGACATACTTTGTTGCTTGTTGGCTGGAGTGCATTCCTAATGAGTGTGCGTCATAAACCAGAGATGGGAAATGCGCTTCTGCTCAAACTTGGTTGTTCCATCTGACTGTTGGGGTTGTGGAGCTGAGCTGTGTGTGCCTCGCGTTATATATGGTTACCTAGCGCAGTTAATAGAGAAAGCCGCGGATGGTGGGGAGGAGGGCAGCCAAGCCTCGGGGGTTGTGAAAGGGCACCTCCAGGGGGTTAAGCGCAGGGGCCTTGGGAGCGGAGGAGCTTCGGGAGCGCGCCCTGGAGGTCAGGAGTGGCCGGGGAGGCGCCATGGAATCTGAGGGCAGCTGAGTCACGGTGGTGCGCGGCATCGGAGCCTGCGTGAACTTGTCTGTCACGAGGCAGCAGGCACAGACAGGCCAGCGTGGTGAGGCGGCTTTGAGACTGCTGCAGGCAGGGACACACAGGGACTGCGGCAGACGGGGGCTGCGGGTCCCTGAAAGAAGCGCTCCGCCCGTGCAGCACGCGGAGAGCCCGGTAAGACAGCCCTGGCTCCTTCCCGGAGCATCTCCAGGACGGGCCTGGGCTCCTGCATACTTGGCCAGGCGCGCGCGGGGGAGGGTGCTGCAGTGCTTTTTGTTCTCCTGTGTGTAGCAGGGGGCTGTCAGCTCCCAGCGCCGCGGGGGAGAGCTGCGGACATCTCCTCGCTATTGTTCTGCCTGAGGATGAAGGATCACGAGCGCCGGAGCGCAGGTGCCGGGCACGCGCGCTCTGCGTGCGCGTGCGTTGGAACTGCCTGTGCGCCTGTAGATGCATGCAGCTGTCAGCTTTGCAGCTTTGCTTGGGCACTGGGACTGGAAGGCAGTGCCTCTCCGCGCTGCGCGTGGGCTGCGGGCTGGGGCCTTGCTGTGCGGGAGCTGAGCTTCTGCGACATGTGCAGACCCTCCCTCCGGGCGGGGGAGGGAGGGCCGCCCAGGAGGCTGCTCCGGACGCCCGCAGTGCGTGAGGACCCGTTCTTCCTTGCTTTCTGCCTTGTCCTTTTCCATGGCAGCGAGCAATGAGCAGGTTTACGACTGAGGCGGTGAATGTGGATATTGAAAGGAAATGGTGAGTGAGCTGCATCGAAATGAAAATAAATAAATAAAAAGGAAATGAGGTGTGCACACTCAGTCAGGAACAAAATGCCCTGTGGGTCCGCTCTCACCCAGCCGGCTCACTGCAATGGAAAATGTAAGGCGGAGGGATGGACTCTGGTTCTGAGCGTTTTCTGGTTCTTGGGTTTTGCTGTCTTTGGTGTGATTCTGGCGATTCCGAGGCATGCTAAATTTTACTGTATGTGTGCTGTCATTTTGTGGGGTTTCTTTTTATTTTTGCCTTTTGTAGACTGATTAAAGAAACAGATTATTATTGCTTTTGGCCATATGTCTATACGATGGACATGTCTCTGCTCAAGGCTGCTTCGGTGTGCGTGGAGGGAGGATGCCATGGCCCAGGCAAATTGCTGCATAGATCTGTGTGCACACACATGTACACACGTGCTCTGCATGTGCTGACTCGCATGGGTAGGAATCACTGTGAAATGCATGTTTGCTGGTCATGCAAGGTGAAGGGTAAGAAGGAAAAGCCGTTTGAAGAAAGGTTTTCAAAATTCACCTGGCAGCATTTAGAATTAAACAGCCAGCGGCCTTCTGCATTGTCTGGAGACTTCATTGAATGAGCAAGGGGAAAATACTCGTTTCACATGTCACATAAAATACCTGAAGATTGGGTACAGATTTGATGAATAGCTGGATATCTTTTCTTTGCAGAGCAGGGTCTTGAAGGGCATATTCTAGATGGTTTCTTTTTTGTGTTGTGATGGTTTTTTCTGATTGTATTGCAGAAAATGTTTCATGGATGGTAGAGAGAGGGACAGCTGTATGCTTTTGTCGTGCATAGTGACAAGTTATACACATTCTCTGATCACACACACACACACATCCCTTAAGGAGACATAGCTGCAGGGGTCTCAGGAGAAATCTCCATACCTGCATGAAGACATCGCACACAACAGCAGTCTTACAAAGGCTTTCACAGCCCTGCTGCAGAGAGACGTCCCCCCGTTGCATGCACCCGCCCCGCTCTCCCCAGGCCCACCTTGCATTTGGGAGGTTGGAGACTCTTAATATCCTCCGGGGCCTTTAGAATGCATTTGGCTCCTCCTCACCACCTTTCAGCCTGTGCCTCTTCTGTGCTTTAAGATGGGACATCAGGTGGGGAAGCAGAAGGAGCCGGGGGCTGGCGCTTTGTGTCCGCCGTTAGCCTGTCTTTCCTCGGTCCCTGGACGCCTGGGTTTTCTAGCTAGCTTTGCCAGCAGGGGTTGGTGCTCAGGGCATGTATGGGAGGCCTGTAGGCATCCCCGCACATCTGGAGAGAGCCCCGAGTTACCTAGTTTTTCCACCTCTAAATAATATTTGCAGATTCCTCTGTGTTAATGCCTTCATGTCCACAAAGCCTTTTGACGTGTCTGCCTTGGGCCTCCCAACATGGGTGGCAGGTTCATTTTGCGATAAGCACACTGGCCTTAGGGACTGGATTCCCAGGGCTGCTTACGCGTGGAGGGACCCTTGCATGCAGTCCGTTGCTCTTTAACCTCGTGGGTCCTGCAGATGCATACCCCCTCCGACGTGACAGGTCCTACAGAAAAGCGTGGCCCAAATGCAGACCCAGCTACAAGCTGCCGGCTGAGTCTGCTCTCTCATTAACTTGCATGCTGCGTGCCCAGCGTGTCAGGGAACAGGGATTCCAGCACAGGCTTCCCGGGGCTGCAGGACAGGGACCCCCAGCTGGGCTGAGAGACCGGACACACGGGTCCCGAGGCTGCTTGCACGTGACCCCTTCCATTTCTTCATGCATAAAATAAGGAATGCGGATGAAATGATTCTGAGGTTCCTTTTGCCATAATGAGTTTTGATTTCCGAGGAGAGAAGGCAGGGCTTTAATTCCTCTTAAAAAATCCCACATCCAGCCTGTGGGGTGCAGTGTGTGACTCCTTTGCTGGCCGCATTCATTTGAATGAAGACGTAAATCTCTTGAGACACACAGGATCTCTGAGATGCATTTACAGGTGAGGCGAGCTAGTCGCCAGACTCATTTTCTGCCTGCAGGGGGTTGTGAGGCTGGCGCCGTGCCCTGGGCGGCAAGCCCACTAGAGGGCGCTGTACGGACGTATCCTCAAGACAGCTGCTAACAGTGCCGCTCTCTGGGGTGTGACTTGTGTGGCATTTCTTAATTCATGGTTTTGTTAAAAAAAAAATTAGCCAGTGAGCCCTTACACATACTTGGAGGCCATAAAAGGTGAGACAACTGGCAGTAAGATATTTAACATTTAGCCGTGAGTGGTGTGGTTCAGTGGGTTGGGTGTTGTCCTGTGAACTGAGACGTTGCTGGTTCGATTCCCAGTCAGGGCACATGCCTGGGTTGTGGGCCAGGTCCCCCGTTGGGGATGTGTGAGAGGCAGACACACATGGATGTTTCTCTCCCTCTCTTTCTCCCGCCCTTCCCCTCTCTCTAAAAATAAATAAACATCTTTTAAAAAATACATGTTTAATATTTACACACACATGCATAGGTATGCATCTGTGTATACATGCACACCACACAACATGTGTCACATATCTTAGAGCACGTAATGTTAATTTTCATGTACAATAAGTATCTGGAAACTCTAGGATAAATAATCCATTTCCAAATATGGTTCAGCTGAGTGACAATAATCAGACACTAATCCATGATGTGCGATGATCAGAATTTGGGGTTACATGCAGTGGTGATAGAAAGGAAGACACCTGCCCTGGCTGCGTGGCTCACTTGGTTAGAGTGTCCTCCTGCTCGCCAAAAGGTTGCTAGTTCAGTTCCCAGCCAGAGCACATACCTACGTTGTGGGTTCAATTCCCTATGCAGGCACATACGGGAGGCAACTGATCGATGTTTCTCTTCCACTTCAATGTGTCTGTCTGTGTCTCCCTCTCTCCTCTCTCCCCTTCCTCTCTCACTAAAATCAATTAAAGAATAATATCCTTAGGTGAGGATGAAAAAAAAAAAAACATTTAAAAAGGAAGAAACCTGAAGCCAGTAGTTTTTCAGTTAACTTACAGAGATGCTATTTTAATCCTCACCTGAGGATATGTTGTGTGTCTTCCTTTTCTGAGCCACCTCAGAGCATTTGAACATTCAGTGTGTGACTATGTCAAAATAAATATACCTACCGATAAAAACACATGGAGAAGAGTAAGGGGCTTCCCAGTATCCACTTCATATTGTCATCGGGTCATTGCTTGGAAAAATACAGTTTGGGGACAAACAGTAGGGATTCAATCTCTGGGGGTGTAGAGGAAGAAAGGCTTCTCTTTGTCAACAGGCCCAGGAAAACAAAAGATCCAAGATCTTTTTTTAAGAAACATTTTGTTTATTTATTTAAAGAGAGGGGAAGGGAGGGAAAAGAGAAGGAGAGAGACATTGATGTCAGAGACAAACATCAATTGGTGGCCTCTTGTACACACCCTGACCGGGGACTGAACCTTCAACCCAGGCGTGTGCCCTGACCCGGGATCAAATCAGCGACCTTTCACTTTGCAGAATGATGCCCGACTCACTGAGCCACAGCAGTCAGGGCAGGAGGCAAGATCTTTAAGAACAGGGATGGTGTCCGTGTGAGGGATTCTGAAGCGTGAATCAAACCTGAGACAGGAGAACCGCAAGGCATCAGTGGCAGGGAAGGGCGTTTGGCCAAAATGTGTGTTTCAGGAACAGAGGTCACCGGGGGGCGGCAGGGGGTTTGGGCAGGACTCCAGGAGCCTGACCTTGATTGGTGGATGAGATTTCAATGCCAGCGGTGACTGTGAGTGCCCGTGTTTGTGAGCCGAGAGCAGGACTGGAAAGGGCGTCATGCAGAACGCGGCCACAAGGTGGCGCTGCCTTCCAAAAAAACGTAACCTCCGATCTGCTGAAATGGGGTGCTCCCCCCCCCCCATGATTTCAGTGTGGTTTGACTTGCAGTTTCAGAGAATTTAAATCCTCTGCCTCTGCTGGGTCAAGTTGCCCACCCTTGCAGATGAGAACATGGAATTATTGACAAGAGTTTTAGGTAAAGACACAGCGGAGGCCATAGAGAACTTTCTGGGCCCTGGAGTTGTAGTTAGCCGGAATTGTGGGCAGGGCGAATGCACCAGTATACATTGCCTCCTCAAACCAAGTGTGTCAGTGAGATCTTGTGGGGAGGAATCGAGTTCAACATATTTGATAATGTGAAAACCTTTAGCTCCATAGCTAGATGCCTTAAAATTCAAACACACTTTTTTTATTTTTTAAGAAAAAAAACTGGAGTGGTTCAAACACACAGCATGCAAATCCAGGGGCAAGAATTAAGATGACCCCAAATCCAAATATTTCCTGTGCCCTGTGCCCTCACATTTGTAGCTTTTACATTTTTTACCAGCCATGCATCCTGCCTAATAAACATTGCACAGCACGGCTGCTCCTAAAACCAGGACTGAGGCAAATGGACATCTGCGACGAAAAAGAGCACTGTCCACAGTGGCGCGGGTCTGATTCCTTCTCATTGTAACGACTTCCGATGGTAAGGGTTTGCAGTCCCACTCCACTTTGCACCTGGACGGTCACAAGGGGCCAGTGCTCCCTCTGGCGGCTAAAAAGAGGCCAGATAAGTTAAAACCTGTAGCACTGAAAACTCGTTTGATCCAGCCCTCCATGTAAACAATCTTTTTCTCTCTTCCTTAGCATCTTCTTCAGAGTGCAGCCAGTCACACGCTTGCATTTAAAGATAAATTTAGCGCTGGGTGGTGTGGCTCAGTGGATGGAGCGCTGGCCTGCGAACCAAAGGGTCGCTGGTTCGATTCCCAGCCAGGGCACGTGCTTGGGTTGTTGGCCAGGTCCCCAGTTGGGGGCATGTGGGAGGCACCCACACACGGATGTTTCTCTCTTTCTCCCTCTCTTCTCCTCTCTCTAAAGATAAATAAACATTAAACACACACACACACACACACACACACTCTAGATTCTATCCTTGGGCTCCCATGCTTTTCCCAGTGCTTCCTTTCCCCATACCCTGGGTTCTGGGATGCTGTACTGAGGGGAGAGCATTCTCTCCACCGGGGGTTCCCCGTCAGGGCAGGAAGATGAGTGGAGACACCAGCGGCTCATTGAGGAGACTTGCACTATACGTCGTTCATGGACCCTGCGGCTGGGGACATCATTGTGCTTCTGCACGGGACAACCTGCCGGGCGCTGACCGATGCGTCCCTCCCGACGGAAGGGCAGACGCACTGTCTGTGATGTTTAAGAAACATCGCTGCACATCCCCAAATCACTGCCGTTCACACCCGCCGCCAGGGGGGTCGTGCGTTCTCAAGACTGACCTCAGACGGTCCGTGCTGAACATGGGCGCGCGGCTCTGTCACACGCTGTGCAGTGTGACGCTGGGGCCACGTGGGCACCCAGGCACCCTGGATGGTGTTGGGGCGTGGCGTGAGTCGGTATTTCATGTGCTATTTAAACGGAAAGAGGAAACGCGTCCGTATTGCTGTCCACAGAGGCTCACTCTGTGTGTCCCTCCCTGTTCCTTGGGGACATGGGATGGTGCTCGGCCCACGCGCAGGCCTGGGCAGCCGCGCCCCGGTGTGCTGTGCTGTGTTAAGAGGGCAGGTGCGTTGTTGGCCTCAAGGAGACCCGGGTTCAGGCCAGCTCCACCCCAGGCTGGCCCTTCCTAGTTGCTTGGCTGATAGGACCCACACACGGAGCCTGCCACGCCAAGGGTGTCATACCTGCCTGTACTTCGCATGGCCCCCTCACAGGGCGCAGCCTGTGATGCGCCTGGACAGGTGAGCAGATGGAGCTCTGTGAGGCCCGACGCCACATCGCCGGTGTGGGAGGCTGGCGTGGCGCGTGGCTGCCTCACAAAACCCTGCGTTAGACGGGGGCTTGTGCGTCCCAATGGTCTCAGGTGCTGAAGCGTCGGAGCCGCACAGGGACATGCACCAGAACTGGCGCGGTGTCCCGTTTCCTTCCTGACTCCGAACTCCCAAAGGACGGCCCCCCGCAGGGTACGTGTGACGTCAGTCATGCAGAGAGCCAGGAGTTCCTGGGCGATCCTGCTCATTGTCGCAGTGACGGCAGAGCCCTCCAAAAAGTTTTTTAAAATGTTACATCAGGAACGTTCACGGGCCAAGTCGTTCCACTGAAGAACCTGCGTGGCCGCGTCTCGGAAACATGCAGGTTTACCCGCCCCCCTGCCCTTCTCCGCAGTGACCAGAGGCAGCAGACGCGTCTGTGTGTCTCCGGGACGTTCTGGGCACACTGTGACAGAGGACAGGGAAGAGACACTTGCCCGTGAGGCCGTGCAGGAGGTGGGCCAGGTCGTTGTGCTCCGGTGGCGGCCCTCACAGCGTGGGGACAGGAGGGCAGACTGTGCAGTAGTGGCGGGGCAGGGATGTCCTATGCTGAGGGTGACCCGGCGGGGGAGGGTCTGTGTGACTTGGAGCGAGCTGTGCCGATGCAGAGGAGAGCGGAGACCCAGGGACACGAGCCAGTGGTGTCCCAGGGCTCGTCACGTGCAGACGGAGCCTGGAAGTGAAACCAGCGCCTCGTGGTGTGGCGTCCGTATGTACAGTAGATGCCAGGCTGAGACCTCTGTGTGTGTGTGTGTGTGTGTGTGTAAAGTTTATGTTTGCCTGACATTAGTCCCTGTCCTGCGGTAGGCTCTTTGTGTCACGGAGCAGCATCTACCATGGCCTTTTCTCCAGGTGCTCTCCTTCGGTCTTGCTGAGCTTTGCGGTCCCATAGAAGAGCGCCCACCGCCACGTGTCCTTGGCAGCCGCGGGACCACCGGCAGCTGGGAGTCCCCAGGCTCCGCAGTGCGGGTTCCCGCTGAGCGGGCGTCCGGCCCCGGGGCTCCTGGGCAGTCTGAGTACTGCTGGCTGGACCGTCCTCTGCCAGAGCTGGACAGGCAGGTGGCTCCTTGTAACATGTCAGGAGCATGTTCTGCATGAGCATGAACAAGCAACTAACTTGATATTAACTTCTGGGATGCTGGATGCAGCTCCTTTTTAGTGTTCCTTCATGTAGCCTGATGCGGCGCTGGGTGTGCACCCAGGGCATGTGCTCCAGGCCCTCTGTGTGGTCTGACTCAGTGCTGTTGTGTACCCAGCAGCGTGTGCAGGGAGGGGCTGTGGGTGGCCTGACTCAGTGCTGGTGTGTACCCAGCAGCGTGTGCAGGGAGGGGCTGTGTGTGGTCTGAGTCGGTGCTGGCGTGTACCGAGCAGCGTGTGCAGGGAGGTGCTGTGTGTGCCCTGACTCGGTGCTGGCGTGTACGCAGCAGCGTGTGCAGGGAGGGGCTGTGTGTGGCCTGACTGGGTGCTGGCGTGTACCCAGCAGCGTGTGCAGGCAGGGACTGTGTGTGGCCTGACTCGGTGCTGGTGTGTACGCAGCAGCGTGTGCAGGGAGGGGCTGTGTGTGGCCTGAGTCGGTGCTGGCGTGTACCGAGCAGCGTGTGCAGGGAGGTGCTGTGTGTGGCCTGACTCGGTGCTGGCGTGTACCCAGCAGCGTGTGCAGGGAGGGGCTGTGTGTGGCCTGACTCGGTGCTGGTGTGTACGCAGCAGCGTGTGCAGGGAGGGGCTGTGGGTGGCCTGACTCGGTGCTGGTGTGTACCCAGCAGCGTGTGCACTCCCACATTGGGCTTGAATCTCCCAGCCTGTCCCATGTCCGGCACGTGGCTGGTAGAACTCCTTTTTAGTGAATACATCCCATGTGAATCCAGATGGCAGAGGCCCTGGGATTGGAGCCGTTCATTGTTGCTCATTGTATTCTTCATGTGTTGCATGGTGGGTATTTATTCAAGACAGGGGCCAGGTGCTTTTGTGGGGGCCAAGAGTTTTAGCCGGAAGAAAGACAATGTTTCAGCGTACCTGGAGTCTTTGGAGTGACATCTCGGATGGGCACTGCTGAGTCGGTGCACGTTAGGTTTTATCGTCTGGCGGGCTCCATGCCTTCGGTGCGGGGCGCACTGCCGCAGCGTGCTGTCTGCTGGGCCGTGCGCTTTCTCTCACCCGTGTGGTGCTCTGCTCAGCTTATTTCGGTAACTCCTAGTTTGTCTTAGCCCGTGCCTAATACACAGTGAAAAAAACCCTAACTTCCCAAGCTGGGTTCCTCTATTCTGAAGCTCTTGGACTTGACTCTTGTCCTAGCCTGTGTTCCGAGCGGATGTGGTAGCAACAGTCTCCTGGGAGCAGAGAACACATGTTTGGTCTCTCAGGGTCCCAGGGACACGTGAGGTTTTGCGTCAGCTGCGCGATGCCGAGGAATTTCAGTTTCTGGCTTGGAGGCAGGGTCCTGTCTCTGTACATGGATAGTGCCAGGTGCGGAGAGCAGGCCCAGCTGGCTGCCCAGGGGCCATGGGTGGGGTCAGGCGTGATATCTGGCTTCTACTCTAGAACATCCTCTGAACCTGGAGGGGACTTTTCTCCTGGGGACAGAGCAACATGGACATGGACTGGGCAGCTGGCGGGCCGTGCAGGGGCCTAGATGGAGTTGGGGCTCCCCAGGCCAGGCAGCAGGCTCACCCCTGGGCCACCAGGGGGCACTGGTGGTCAGGGCCACGTGTCCTAGCCTGGCTGTTGGTTGCTTATAGGTTACAGGTACTTTACCTGCTGGTCCTCTGTTCGGCGCCCGGGTTAGGTTCTCCTTAAACAATTCAGAGCTTGTCTTCCCGACAGAAAACACCTCCTGCCTTGACTGGGAGAGTTGGTCGGAGGCTCATTTTACTGCTCTGTCGTGTTAGAAGAGGCAGTGTGTTGGCCAAGGGGTGACTGGCTGATTTGTTGCAAAGTTGACTAGTGGTTAGACTGTGAGCGTTAGCTGCAGCACAGATAAACATGCATGTGAAGCATGCATGCGTGGTTTTGCAGGTATATTCTGTGTGTGTATGCATGTAAATACATGCATATGTATGTATCGTGGAAAGAAAAGCTGATTATGGATATGGAAATGGGTAAGAATATAAATAGATTATTAAGTTTTGCAATTTATAAAAGCAACTTTCTTTTTCATTTTTAGTAATACACTACGGATTTTAATGGTTTTATTAATACATTAATTCGCAGCCCATCTTAGAAAATTCTTTCCCTTTGTATATGGCAATTTCCCAAAATAAGCCAGAAGAAAAATATTGTTGCACCGTGAAATAAATATTTCTAAATAGAGCTGTGTATGAAAAGCTTCACATTGTTTTGTAAAATGTGTAAATTCTGGGTTTTGCTCGCACATGCCGTGTGTGTTTTACACGTATGTGTGTCTAACATGGGCGCCTGTGTTTTTAATACCTCACATCTCATTGGATGACATGCCCGCCTACGGCCTCATGGGGGCCAGTGTGTGCTGGGACTCCAGACCTCGTGTTAGGAGTTGCCATGGACATGGGTGGGAGAATGCCTGTGGGTTTAATGCCTTGGCGTCCTGTTGAGGAGTTGGTGCCTCATTTTCATTCTCTCCCTCTAGACAAGCAGATGCCTGGTGTCCAGAAGCTAGGCCAGGAGCACACGGCGACCCGCGGCACCCAGCCCAGGGCTCGGAGCCACCCCATGCTCAGGAGGAAGCCGCAGAGGTGCCGCAGGAGGGCCGCAGCAGAGCCGGGACCCTGCCGTGTGACTACAGATACTCCGAGGACCGCACGCCGCTGGGCCCAGAATCGCATGCGCAGAGCGGCCTCTCGGGCCCGCACGTGCGAGGGCAGGACGCGTGGCCTGTGACTGCCACGTCGCTCGCCAAGAGACCTGCCCCGCAGAGGCCGCCGCCACCCAAGCGCGAGCCCAGACAGTTCCGGGGGCCAGCCAGTGCCACCCCCGCGGGAGCGCCTGCGGCCCATCAGCTGGCTGTGCCCGGCAAGCCCCTGCCCCCCCCACTGTCCGAGGCCCTGGAGGTGCGCGTGGACCGCCTGGGCCTCTCCCGCAGCCCCCGCGCCTTGTCGGAGAAGCCGAGTGGTGCGCAAGCCGCAGACTCCCCGAAGGCCGCCGGGGAGCAGGTCGGGCAGCATGTAGGGGAGCCCCCGACCTGTCCTACGCAGGAAGCCCTGGTCCCTCCCACGGTCCGGCCCCCGCCGCCGTCTGCCATGGAGACCTCTCGCTCTCCTTCTCCTCAGTTTGCCCCCCAGAAGCTGACGGACAAACCTCCCCTGCTCATCCAGGACGACAGTTCCACAAGGTACTGTCCTCGGGCGGTGGCCTCATGCCCTCTTCCACTGCCATCAGCTCCCTTCCGACCGCGGGAGGTTGGCGGCACTTGTAGCCTGGGCAGTGTGTGAGCGGAGCCTCGTATGCGCTCCCGACGTTGGGTGTCTGGTTGGTCCTGCAGACTCGCGTGGAGGGGAAACGGCTGCAGTGGTGCTGGCTTGTGGGGGAGCTGCCGTGCCCCACACGGCCGTGAAGGAGGTCGTAGACCCTCCTCCGTCCCCTTCCCTCAAGCCCCCAACCCCTATTGTCCGCGATACCCGCGGGCACCTGCAGAGCAGGGCTGTGTTTTTTCCCAAGCATTTCCTGTGTGTAATCAGAATCTGCTGTAACACAATCGCTGTGTTCCGTGTTCTCCAATACTTCCCTGCTCCTTTTCGTTAGTTTTTCATGTGAGATAGCGATGCTGGCACCCACCTTGTCCGAAAGCAGAAGGAGCAGGGCTCTCATCCCCCTGCTCTGGTGCCAGCATTTCTGGCACGCAGTTGTCAGTGGTGCCCGGGGACACAGTGGTCCGTGTCGGGCTGGGGGGCACCAGGACCGGCCAGTCAGGAGCTCTGACTGCTGACATTTTGGCCCCTCCTGTCTGCGTGCCTTTCAAGAAGCGAGAAGCAGAAGAAGTGGCCAGTTTTGGTCTCATTCTGAATGGAGGGCAGCGGGGACGATTTTGGCCCCTGGGGTTTGAGCCGTCCCAGCGGTGTCCCTGGGCGTTTTCCGGAAGCCTGTTTCTGGGCCTGGCCCTGTGTGAGAGTGACCAGGTGGCAGGAGGGGTGCTTGGGTCCTTTGCTCGGGGTGACTACCGCTGTTGACCCTGACGTTGTGTTTGATGGAGTCTCCCGAGTGGGGCGTGGAGTGGCCCCTAGCCAGAACAGCGTGCTGGCTGACCCGCTCAGGGACCGGCTGTGTGTGTAGAACTGGAGGGGCTGTGTAGTGCTGGGGGCTGGCTTCTGCAGGCGGCAGGTGACGCACCTGCGGGGAGGTGCCTTCTGAGGTCCACCGAGCCCCATAGGGGTCACTGGGCTTTGGCCCTCGTCCTCACCCCCCCCCCCACCCGGTGCCTTTTGATAAGGATTTGATGTGATCTGCCTGCGGTAAGGTCTCACCCTCATCTTCTGCTCACTTTGAAACGAACGTTTCTTAAGCTCTTTGTGTGGCGGCCGGGACAGTTTTCAGTGATTAGACATGACCGGGAAGAGATGCTTTGTTCGGAAGTTACGTTCACCCGTGACTGTCCTGCTGCCCTTGTTTGTTTTCCTGGTACTTCTTCCCTCATTGGAAATTGCGCCTCTGCGCAATGATCC
This sequence comes from Furipterus horrens, assembly GCF_987537825.1. Classification (NCBI taxonomy): domain Eukaryota; kingdom Metazoa; phylum Chordata; class Mammalia; order Chiroptera; family Furipteridae; genus Furipterus; species Furipterus horrens. The sequence goes on along the minus strand of NW_028327187.1, from coordinate 116,177,918 downwards.
GGGTTAGTAAACGCGGCGTGAAGAGGCGGAAGCGGGGGTCTTGTTCGCTGTTGCTTGGATGACATACCCGAATTTTCTCTCCGAAGCTTAGCCACGTCTACATGGTATTTTCTCCATAGTTAGCCTGTAAAGAATTATTTTTAATCCTCATCCAAGGATATGCTTATTGATTTTGAGAGAGAGGAAGAGGGAGAGAGAGAAACATCAATTGGTTGCCTCCTGTATGTGCCCTAACCAGGGATCGAACCCACAACCTATGTGCCCTGACCGAGAATTGAACCCATGAGCTTTTGGTGCCTGGGTCCATGCTCCAACCAGCTGAGCCGCCCGGCCAGGACTGCACAGTTAGGCTTTTAAAATGTGCTCAGAACGGCGGCGTTATAAGGATGGTATATGAACACCTCTGTGAAACACGCCTGCTCTTAATCATTTGCACTGAGGAGGAGAATACGCAGTTAGTTGTTCCGTTTGCACCTGCACAGCACAGCCTTGTGAACGGGGGAAGCTCTGTCCAGCAGTGACAACGTGAGCACAGCGTTCACTTTCGAGCCTTGAGCGTGCCTTGTGCTCCGTGAAACTGGGTCTCTCAGGGTCGCTTTGCAGAAGGAAGCTTAATAAGCCCCCGAGTCAGAAGTAACTTGGGAGTTGTGGTGCTTTTGGCTTTCTTCTTTTCTTGCTTCCCGAGCACCACTAGGTGGCGCCCTCCCACCGATATGCCCTTTAACAATACTTGGGACAGCGTTTTCTCCGGTGGCCGTCCCCTGCAGGGCCTCCCAGGGTTCGATCCCGTGAGGTGCCGCCGAGGGCACCAGCTGCCATTCGGGGTGTCGGGAACGCAGCCCCGTTGGCCAGACTCTTCCTTTCCATTTTCTCTCTCTTTCCTGTGGGTGCTCTGGGTGCCTCTCCAGCTTCTTGTACTAAGAAACTATTTTCTTAAAGGAAAAGTGTGGCCCTGGAAGGGTGGCTCAGTTAGTTGGAGCACAGACTTCATGCACCACAAGGTTGCAGGTTCGATTCCCATCAGGACATGTGCCAAGGTTGTGGGTTCGATCCTTGGTCAGGGTGCGTATGGGAGGAAACCAATTGTTTTCTCTCTCTCTCTCTCTCTCTCTCTCTCTCTCGTTTTCTCCCTCTAAAATTAGTCAAGATTTGCTTGGGTGGGGATTTAAAAAAAAAAAACAAGGGAGAAGTGTGTGCTTAGTGAGTGGTTTCTAATAATCCAGAAGCAGCGCTCCTGCGTCTGTGGCGAGGCCCTGGCCTTCCTGGTAGAACCAGCCATGCACATGGAGGCCTCACGTGTGGGAATGCAGGTGGGGAGGGACCCCCGCCGGTCTCTGCGCCTGGGTGGGAGTCTGGCCTGGGTGCGCGTGCCCCATCTCAGCTGGCTTGTCCCTCGGCAGGATCGAGCGGGTGATTGAGAACACCACGGTGAAGATGGTGCCCATCAAGATTGTGCACGCGGAGAGCCAGCCCGAGAAGGAGAGCCGCCAGGCCCTGGCCCGCGCCGCGGAGCTGCCTGCGCTGCCCAGCGGGCTGGAGCGGGACCAGATCAAGACGCTGAGCACTTCGGAGCAGTCCTACTCGCGCTTCTGCCTGTACAGCCGCCCAGGCGCCGGGCTTGAGCCCCAGCCCCGCGCCCAGCCCCCCGGCGCCCCCGACGGCCGGGCCTCCCCACCCGCGCTCAGCTACGTAAAGGCCAGAGAGAGGACGGCGGAGGACCTCAAGTCAGAGGAGCTCGCCCGCGAGATTGTGGGGAAGGACAAGTCCCTGGCTGACATCCTGCACCCCAGCGTGAAGATCAGGACCACCATGGACCTGATGGAGGGCATCTTCCCCAAGGATGAGCACCTGCTGGAGGAAGCTCAGCAGCGGAGGAAACTGCTCCCCAAGATCCCCTCGCCCAGAACCACAGAGGAGAAGTGAGTGGCAGCTGCCCTCTGTGCTGGGGTGGGCCATGCAGTTCTGCTGGGCCGGGGGTGGTGGGGACCTCAGGTGTTTGTGTATTTTCATGATTGCTTTTGGGGAGAGCGGGAGTTCCTAAGGACTGACCCCGGTGCCTAGCACATTTTGCCTACTTGTGACCCTCCTAAAAGAGAAGGTCAGGTGTTTTGGACCCTGTTCCTGGGCATGGTGGCCTTGGCAAAGGCATGGTGTGCCGGAGGTCCTCAGGTCTTCTTGGTTCGAGGCCCGGGTCGTTTCTGGGGCTGTTCGCAGAGCTCTTTCCTCATAGCACCACGGTACTCAGTGGGACCGTCGTCTCCCCGCAGGGGACAGTTAGCAGTGTCCGGATACAGTTTTCCTTGTCAGTCGTGGGAGAGAGGCTCCTGCCATCAGGTGCTGATAGCGCAGACGCGCTTCTGAACACCCTGCAGAGCACACAGCATGCCCTGCTGCAGAGGGGTCTGCCCAGTGTCACAGTGCTGCGGTCAGGACCCCTGTCCCAGCAGGAGGGACGACTGATACACACCAGACCTGTTTACCGGAGAGGGGGTGCAGCTGGGTGTGTATCGTCGTGAAGGCTCCAGTTTAGATTGGCTTCGTGTAGCCCACGCCTACCCCTAGGCGGTCGTTGGCCCGCAGCGGTGCGCAGGGGCCTGGCTTGCCTTTGCTGATGTTCCCTGTCTCCATGTGACAGTGGGCTGCAGGCCCAGCACAGAGCAGCAGACGAGAAACATGTGGCATGCCAGGGGCCAGAGGAGTGGGGAGCCAGCCTGGCCGCTGCTAGGAGGGGGCAGGATGTGTCTCATGAACGTGGCACTTGGGCCGTCCTCACGGGCCTCGGCCGCTGCCAGGGACGAGCATCTCTGTCTGCTCTCTTCCCTCCGGGGCGCAGGCTTTCAGACATCCCGGTTTATGGACGTTTCCGCCCTTTTAGAAACCCTGTGCCTTAGAGCTCATGAGTGTGCCCCTGGCCAGGTATGTGTAGTCCTGACTTGTCACCTACATCTTCCTGCTCTGGCTGTGCCATCGCCCTGGCCGGTGCCCGTCCGCGGTGTCCCAGGCTGCTGGGCTGATGGCGCATCAGAGCGAACGGTTGTGGCTAACTGACGTTGTGACATTTTGACCCAGACGAGAGGAGCCAAGCGTGCCTGTGGCCGTGTCCCTGGCCACCAACTCTACCTACTACAGTACATCCGCCCCCAAGGCAGAGCTGCTGATTAAGATGAAGGATCTGCAAGGGCAGCAGGAGTCGGAGGAGGATGCAGGGACTGACTTGGATCATGACCTGTCTGTGAAGAAGGTAGGGAAGCAGAACGGCAAATGGGAACGCACTCGGAGGCAGGCAGGGGCGGGCTGCCACGCGCCACGTGGCGGGGTGTTTGTGTCGGGCTCTTGTCCAGGACAGTGATGGCCGGGGCTGTCATAGGAAGCCCTAGCGGTTAGTCTGTTCTGGACCGGGTCCTTTCCACCAGGATCTGTGCTACCCTTTGGTAATGAGACCCGACGGTCAATTAGCTAAGTGGGCCTTGGCTCAGTCGGTTAGACTATCGTCCCATAGACCAGAAGGTTGGGTGTTTGATTCCTGGTCAGGGCACATGCCCGGCTTGCAGGCTCAGTCCCTAGTCAGGGAGCCTTCAACTAAAAAAATGTCCTTGGGTGAGGATTTAAAAAAAATTTTGCTAAATAGGCACCATTTCCTTTCGTTTTAAGTTCAGCTGATATGTCCTTTCTCTCCTGATCAAAATCTGGGGAAATAACTGTGTGCCCTTCAGCGAGTCACATGTCCTCTTTGAATATCAAGTTCAAATATCTATAATCCGATGATCCTGACTCCAACAGTGGATTGTAAGGTGCTCGCTTAACAGAAAAGCACCCTTTGATCGACTCCAAGAACTCCTCCAGGCACTTGGGGATATGGCGGCAGTGAAAACAGAACCGAGCCCTTCCTTCCTGGGGGGCCTGTGCATTCTCATGGGACAGGTGGGTAGACAGCCAACACATAGACAAAGAAGTGCAAGCCCTTGCCAGGTAGCTGGGTTGCTTAGAGCGCAGTACCAATATGTCAAGGTTGTAGGTTCAATTCCCAGCAGGGCAGATACAAGAATCTGCCAATGAATGCAGGAAAAAGTGGAACAACAAATCAGTGTTTCTCTCTCCCTCCTCGCTTTCTAAAATCAATCAATAAAACAATTTTTTAAAAATGAAATGTACAACAGGAGGCCAGCAAACCATGGCCCATGGGCACAAACTGGCCCTGTACCTCCTTTGTAAATAAAGTTGTATTGAAACAGGGCCACGTGCCTTTCTGTGTGTCTGGTCCGGTGGCTTTTGCACTAGACCAGCAGAGTTGACTCCTTGGCCTGTAAGGTCTAAAATATTTACTTTCTGGCCCTTTCCAGAGAAAGTTGGTCAACTTTTTAGTAGGTCAGGTGGTGAGCAAATTCAAACAGGGTGAAGGGAGAGAAGTAGACAAAGGAATGTCATTGCTGACAGGGTCTGATCAGTTGCCTCCTGTACACACCCCGACTGGGGATCGAAACTGCAACCTTCTTTGGTGTACAGTTTGATGCTTTAACGAACTAAGCCACGTGGCCAGGGCTTGTCTCAATTTTTAATTGCTAATTGTAGGTAGAGAACACTTTTATTATTTAAATATTTCATTTATTTTTAGAGAGGGAGGAAGGGAGAAATAGAGGGAGAGAAACATTAATGGGTGGTTGCTTCTTGCATACCTCCAGCTGGGAACCTGGCCTGCAACGCAGGCATGTGCCCTGACTGGGACTTGAACTGGCGACCGTTTGGTTCACAGGCTGGCGCTCAATCCATTGAGCCACACCAGTTAGGGCAGAGGATCTTTTTAATCATTGGATTCAGTACTGGATGCAAGACTCAATACCCTCTGTACACGTAAATCTTTAAATTGGGAACTCCTAAAATAAGAAGCACACAGTTTCACATAGACGCTGCGAATTTCTGCAAAGATCTAGGTTGAGATCAGGTTTTCTGGGAAGAGCCTGGAGGGTGTCAACTTCTCTGTAATCTGGTATCACATTAAGAAGGCGAGAATAGGTTTATTTTATGTCTAAATTAAATGCCAATGATTTGAGCAGGCGTCATTGTTCTTCCCTGGTCTTACACGCCCTCTGTGGTTGGAGGATGCGGGGTCCCCTCTGTGGAGACCGCGCCGTGCCGCAGCGGCCGGAGGGCCGGGTGTGGTGGCCCTGACGGTGTGTGCACTCGCCCTGTGCCCCGCAGCAGGAGCTCATCGACAGCATTGGCCGCAAGCTGCAGGTGCTCCGGGAAGCCCGTGAGAGCCTGCTGGAGGACATCCAGGCCAATAACGCCCTTGGGGACGAGGTGGAGGCCATCGCCAAGGACGTCTGCAAGCCCAACGAATTCGACAAGTTCCGCATGTTCATTGGGGACCTGGACAAAGTGGTGAACCTCCTGCTGTCCCTGTCAGGCCGCCTGGCCCGGGTGGAGAATGCCCTCAATAACTTGGATGACGACACGTCTCCTGGTGACCGGGTATGTACAACCACGACCGCATCTGACCTGGAAACTGCGGGGTGGGGGGGTGGGGGGGGAGGTCGCTCTTCAGGTGTCGGTGTTGAGGGAGCGAATGCCTTGCAGCCTCACACAGAGGCCTGCCCACGTCTTCGTACAGGATGCTGTGGAAACAGGGAGGGCCCTCGCTTTCTGTGATAGAGAGATAATGCGGTCCCCCTGGTACTGGGCTCCATCACTCCCGCTGCACAGCATCCCTGGGTGCAGGTGGGCCGTTGCCCACTTCTTGTACAGCCGCCCCCCCCTCCCACGTTGCGTGGCCCGGTGGAGGCACCAGTCAGTGGTCAGGTCTCCAGTGCACCGGTATTGGATGAGCAGCTGCACGTGGGCCTGGGGAAGCTCAGGTTTTTAGAGACAGGCATGCCGATGAGTTCGGAGATGTGGAGGAGGTTTTTGAAGGCCCCTTTCATGTTTCCAGATAGGAGATAAGCACTCGAACAGACACATGAAGTCGCCCCCATAATGTCTGCAGTGCCAAGTAACAATAGAGCCCAGCCGGGCTGAACCTGAACTGGATTTCCAGAATCCACTACCATCCCTTCCCTTTTGGATTGGAATGCATGGGCTTAGCCTCACCTTTTTCCACCGAAGCATGCTACACCTTTGTTTCAGAAGCACCTGAGGTGTATGTGGCCACCAGGACTGGGCAGCACACCCTGGAATGGTATTTGCTCAGGGGCACTTCCCTGAATCTGCACACCCAGAGCAGCTTCTGTTTGCAGCCACTGCTGAAGGACATGCCGCTTTACTGAGCTCTTGCTCTGTTGGCACAGTGCAAAGTATCTCCTGGATGCTGGCCTGTGGCCGTGGCTAGCAGTCCTCAGCCCAGGTGCAAGGCAGGAGGTGGCTAACAGTCCTCAGCCCAGGTGCAAGGCAGCAGGTGACTAACAATCCTCAGCCCAGGTGCAAGGCAGGAGGTGGCTAACAGTCCTCAGCCCAGGTGCAAGGCAGCAGGTGGCTAACAATCCTCAGCCCAGGTGCAAGGCAGCAGGTGGCTAACAATCCTCAGCCCAGGTGCAAGGCAGCAGGTGGCTAACAATCCTCAGCGCCGGTGCAAGGCAGCAGGTGGCTAACAGTCCTCAGCCCAGGTGCAAGGCAGGAGGTGGCTAACAATCCTCAGCCCAGGTGCACGGCAGCAGGTGGCTAACAGTCCTCAGCCCAGGTGCACGGCAGCAGGTGGCTAACAGTCCTCAGCCCAGGTGCAAGGCAGCAGGTGGCTAACAATCCTCAGCCCAGGTGCAAGGCAGGAGGTGGCTAACAATCCTCAGCGCCGGTGCAAGGCAGCAGGTGGCTAACAGTCCTCAGCCCAGGTGCACGGCAGCAGGTGGCTAACAGTCCTCAGCCCAGGTGCAAGGCAGCAGGTGGCTAACAATCCTCAGCCCAGGTGCAAGGCAGGAGGTGGCTAACAATCCTCAGCGCCGGTGCAAGGCAGCAGGTGGCTAACAGTCCTCAGCCCAGGTGCACGGCAGCAGGTGGCTAACAGTCCTCAGCCCAGGTGCAAGGCAGCAGGTGGCTAACAGTCCTCAGCCCAGGTGCAAGGCAGGAGGTGGCTAACAATCCTCAGCGCCAGTGCAAGGCAGCAGGTGGCTAACAGTCCTCAGCCCAGGTGCACGGCAGCAGGTGGCTAACAATCCTCAGCCCAGGTGCAAGGCATGAGGTGGCTAGCAGTCCTCAGGCCCGGTACAAGGCAGGAAGTGTCTTAACAATCCTCAGGCCAGGTGTAAGGCATGAGGTGGCTAGCCCAGGTGCAAGGGAGCAGGGTAAGAGGCAGCCTGTGACATCCAAGTAAAAAGGAGAAAGCCGCACCAAGGAAAGGAATTTGTGCCCTTACTGCCAGGCGACATTGGAATTTGCTTCATGTTTTCCTTTGTCCATGTTCGTGAGACTTGGGGCCACTGGGAACTGAGGCCTGTGTTCTGCGGTCACAGAGGGCAACTGTGGGTGCCACATTTTGGGAATGGGGATGTTGTGTCCCAGAGCAGGACCCTGGTAAGGAGTGAGAGCCGCTGCCACCCGAACAGCCCGAGAGTCTCTCCCCCCAACGCCCCTCCCCCCACGCCCTCCTTGTCCTGGTCTCCAGCTGCCCCCACAACCTCCTTCTCCTGCCAGAAAGGTTTAGAAATCCTCCCTGAAATGCCTTCAGAATCTATTCCTTTTGCCACCATAGCGTCACAGGAAGGCAGGTAGGATCCCTAAGTCCCTTGCACCTGTGGAGTGTCTCCGAATTCTGTTGTTTTCAGTGTGTTGATTGCTCTTGTCCCGGTCGGGGCGATTTCTTTTAGCTGCTGGGAGCCGTGCAGGTGGGAGAGGCCCCAGAGGCGCTGGGCGGGAGGGCGACGGCCAGGCTGGGCCTGCAGCAGCCGCGAGTTCATCCTGCGCACGTTCTCCGTAGCTCTGTGCCGGCCCCATCAGGGCGTCCGCTGGAGCCCTGTTTTCACCCTGGTCCTTCACAGCTTTGTGTCTTCCTCTGTCCCCAGCAATCGCTGCTGGAGAAGCAGCGGGTCCTCATCCAACAGCACGAGGACGCCAAGGAGCTCAAGGAGAACCTAGACCGCCGGGAGCGCATCGTGTTCGACATCCTGGCCAGTTACCTGCGGGACGAGAGCCTGGCGGACTACGAGTACTTCGTGAAGATGAAGTCGGCCCTCATCATCGAGCAGCGGGAGCTGGAGGACAAGATCCACCTGGGCGAGGAGCAGCTCCGGTGCTTGGTGGACAGCCTGCAGCCCGAGAGGGGCAAGTGACAGGCTCGTCCCCGGTGGGGGATGGACACCGGCCTTGGCGCCGCGGTGCCCAGGAGGCCTGTGAAACGCCAGCCTGTGTGTGTGTCCTGTAGCGAGAGCCCTCCCGCAGCGAAGCGGCTGTGAGAGACGCAGGAACTCGCGTGTATGTCTGGGATGAGTTGGGGATGCTCCTGGTTGCCCTTCGGAACGCTGAGCCGAGCGGCCCTCTGTCAGCCGTTCCCCTTTATGAGCAACCGGACGTGGCGCCGGGCGGCGGGGCGTGGCGGGTGTCTGCGGTGCAGACCTCGGGCTCCAGGCCCGTAGCGCACGCGGGGGCCCGTGGGCAGCCGTCAGGGTGCCCTGCCTGCTCCAGAGCCGCTGAGCCAGCCGCGCAGGAAGCGACTGAGGGCGTCTGCAGGGGCCGGAGAGGGGAAACCCTGCCCCCATCTTCTGTGATTCCGCCGGGCCAGGGGCCGCCCTGTGTTCTCCGCATCCGTCCCACGGCGTCAGCCTTCAGTGTCTGTCGTGCAATGCTGTTCACCTGACCTAGCACAAACCCTGATGATGATGGTGATAATTTATTAACGTTTTATAGAGGTGAAGACTTCCCAAGTGGTTGCAGACCAACTGTGAAATGCATAACCTCCGTGTTAGGTTCGCCCGTGCTAAAGTGGTGGAAACGGGGAGCATGCTTTAGCACTGAGCATGCTTTAACACAGATGCACAGTGCCGATTCCGTGAATTCACCTCCCCCGGCGGCACGGGGGCAGGTGTTTCCCTGCAGCGTGAAATGACTCGGTTAAATGTGTGTCTGCTCGTCCTGTGCTTGCTAGATATTTTGTCTCGTGAGACCAATGGGAAATTTCTTAAATTACTTTTCCCCCAGAACGTGTATTGTGTGTGTGTAGGGTCATTAATGGTAACTGGCTATTTTCTGTTTTTGTCTCTTTAAATCGGTCAGCATGCCGTGAAGGCCCTGATCCATTTACTGTAAGTACCCTGCCTCCTGCTTTTCAGAGGTCCCATCGACGGTGCAACTTTGCCACCAAGTTTACAGAGTTTGTGCCCTTTTGAGGGGTTGACATTGCAAGATTCTAAAATGAGTCTATTCACGTAAAAAAAGAAAAACACACTGTCTTGCTCTCCATTTCTGGCTGACAAGTCACAGGCTGGGAGAAGATATTGGCAGGTCACATATGGGGCAAAGGGGCTATCTCCAGAATGTATCAGGAATTCTATAAAAATCTACCATCAGAAAACAAACAGCCCAGCTGGAAACGTGGGCGAAAGACTTCGCCAGAGAGGATCTGTGCGTGGCAAATAAGCACAGTGGGAAGAGGGGGAACCGCCCATGGCTTGATGATTAGTTACGTATCTCACCTAAATCATCGTAGATCAGCTGGGTCTCTTCACGGATGTGCATTGGATTAAATGCGTGGTTCACGGGGGGAGGACCCCTTGAATGAGTTCACGTCAAGGGAACATTTGGACGTTTGTTTGATGTTGGAGGGTCGTTTTAATACCCAGTTGCCCTTATTCCCATACAAGAAGTTTTCCAGCAGGTGGCGAGATGTCTCCTTGTCAGCAGTGACCAGCGCCTTAACAAAATACACACCCACACACACACACACACACACACACACACGCAGCAATGTCTTAGGACATAGGTCCAGTCCAACACTTCAGGAGCCACAGGCGCTGAGCCAGACGGGCAAGCTTCGCTAACGCAGGCAATAAGCCTCTTTCTGGCAACCGATCCACGCCCAGAAGGCGGATCCCTTCTCAGGCGTTTTCATTCCTACTAAGTTAAGCTCTGTGACTTGAAAACCTTGCCAGTGAAGTGCCCTCCTTTCCACTCGGGTGCTGGCTGTGAAAACGGGCCGTGTCAGAAAAGGTCCAGCTAGCTGGTCCCGCCCGGTCCTCTGTTCGTCTCCGTCCCTCGGGGGGACAACCACGCTCATTTCCACGTGTCCGGTGGTTCATCGAGACAAAGCTTTGATCTGTGATTCCTTCCCCTCCAGTACAGTATTGTCGTGGTTTTGGTGATATCTGTGTCAAATGCGAATAACTGAACGTGTGTGTCTGTGTGTGGCCTCTGGATGTCGCCCGAGAACTTGGTTATACATAGCAATATGTAGTAGTGCTGTGGCTGTTGACCTCCTCAGCGTCTCAGTAGCAGGGACGCAGAGATGCCAGCACGTGGATGTACATACACAACCTTGTATATAATTATATTATTGCCCAGAAACCCTGTCTGGTGCTACTGTGGGGCCCTTGGCGTTCTTGGAGGGGGGGTGGCTGAGCCCGTGATGTGGCTCCGCAGTAGCGTGCTCTGATGGTGGGTGGGCCCGGGCCCGTGCGTCACTGCGGAGAACACACACAGGTGTCATGCCCGACACTTACCTCTCAGCACGTCCTCCTGCTTGACTGCCATGAAATAAACGGTGTCTCGGAGTGCACGGCGCATGTGTCTCGTTTATCTATGTGACGACCCCTTTCTGGAACAATCAGAAAGTCTTCCCTGTAGGTCAGATTCCTAAACCATTATTGATTCGTTGAGGGATGTGTAACTGTTTATGCCAGTCGATACATAAGGCGGATCCGTTCGCAGTCCGAAAGCATTGGGGTTGGTGGGGGCGTGGGGGGGTGACATCAGGCTGCACAGCTGTGTGACCTATGTCTTATGACCCAAGTCTTGTGAGCCATTGGTGACCATGTGCAGGGTCTTGTCCCTGAGCCCCCGTGTGCTCAAGCTCACAGAGAATCATCTGTACTTTGGCATAGGCTGTCAGACTTGTTTGGGACCTGCCGAGTTGGGTACAGAGACACAGTCAAGGACATGGGCACATGTCACTTGCTCCATGTTCAGTCCTGGTGGTTGTACTGTCCCCGGTCTGCACCCTCCCAGCACCCTCTCTGTTGTCTGCATGTCCCATTAAGAAAAAATAAGGAAACCAGGGCACAGTGTGTTTATTCTGGGAAAGGCTGCATCTGAAGTCACAGCCACTTGCAGAAATGGGCCCCCCAAACCCGAGCTGTGTTGTCTGCACGCTGCAACATCTCCCCCACATCCCGCAATGTCGTGGCAGTGCTACCACCACCGAGACAGAGAGAGGGAGAGGTGACGTCACTGAAACTGTCTCTGGTGAGTTTCACCGAACCACAGGGTTCTGCAAGCTCATTGCTGGCCCCGTGAGGGCCTAGGAAGGACCAGGCTGTGAGGGAGAGGCCCTGGGGCTTAGGTTTAAACCTGGTTGTAGGACTTAACTGGTTAAGTAGCATCCTGCAGCCACGTCAAGAGGCATTGTCAGCACCATTGGCAGCCCCGGGAATGAGACATGGACTCTGGATGTAGGGGCTCCAAGAGACACAACCCCCTTCGGAGAAGGTCTTGCCAGGAATACATCGCACAAACCCCAAGGGAGGGAAAGTCTTTCAAAACAAAACCTAGCGGTTCTCTTAAAAGCTGCCAAGGTGGTGAAAAGTGATGGCAGATAAACCGATGCACAGGTCAAAATTGGAGGACAGGTAGGTACCTGCCGACAGGGAGACGCCTGCTCCCGAATGAGTCATCAGATGGCAGGAGTGATGGGACTTGGGTCTGTGGGTCACGTCGCTGTGTCAGCGCTCACGTCCGGGATCTGTCCCTGGCACTGGGGTCATGGAAGTTCTTCCCATTTGGGAAGTCTGGGGGAAGAAGACATGGAGCTCTTTGTGATCCTGGCAACGTTTTTTGGACGTCTGAAAAGTTTTGCTTATTTTTCCCCCCATTTTTAAGGGCAGTTTTCTTTTGGCCTCTTCCAAAGACCCTTTTCTCCTATCATTATAACACCTGGGATGTTCAGAGGCGCTTTAAAGTAGAGTTCCGATACACCCTGGCCGCTGTGGCTCAGTGCGTTGGGTGTCATGCCACAAAGAGAAAGGTCATGGCTTCAATTCCCAGTCAGGGACCCATGCCTGGGTTGTGGGTTGGTCCCCCGCCAGGGCGTGTGGGAGAGGCAGCCAATTGATGTTTCTCACATCCACGTTTCTCTCCCTCTCTGTCTCCCTTCTGTCTCTAAAATTAATAAGCAAGTCCTCAAGTGAGGACTCTGTTTAACTTTCATTTCCGGGTTTCCCAAACACATCTGAGCTTGGATTGCTCCCACCCGCATTTGCAAATTTAATACATCAAAGGCCAACATATCTTGACAGACAGTTCTAAGGACGGCAAGTCCTGGTGTCAATGTAGGATGCAGAGTGTTGACTATAAGGGGCTCCCGGCCCCTGGGATGGAGGGAGGCGCCCATGTCTGTCTCCTTACAAGGCCATGGCCTTCACATTTAATTTCGTATACATCATTTTTATCCAAATGAAGCCTAGGGCATGACTGATAAATACGCAAACACGCATGTGTGCGTGTCCATAGCTAATGACATATGTAACCCTCCTTGTGCACCAGGTACATACGGGGCATCTCAGAATCTTGCCAGGAGCCGCCCACCAGGGACGGCACAGCCAGCATTAGATGGCAGGTCTCGGCTGGCTGCATGTCCATCTCTCCCGCGGTCCCTGTCCCCTTCTACTGGGAGCAGTGACGTCCCTCAGATCCTTAAAGGGCACTGTCGCATCCACCCAGCCCTGTGAGGTGACGCTGAGACTCCCTGCAGGTACTGTGCAGGGACCAGGTGATGCGCCACTTATCTGCCCCGCCCTCCGCTCTGTCCATCCCCTCCCTCCCTCCCTTCTCTTCCTCCCCATTCCTTTTTTCTATTCATTTTTATTTTTTAAGAAACAAGGTTCTAGGATCACATATTTTTAAAACCTGCTTTTGACCGACACCATTAAAAACTTGTCCCCTTCATTATCTTCGACATCATGTTGAACTCCTGTGTAGGACGGCATTAGAAAGACTTAAAATGGTTTCCTGAACATGTCCTGTCAAGGAGGGTTTTAGGGTTCTTTTTCTATTTCTCCCTGTTGTAACCTCAGTTATTAGGTTCATTGTTTTTTTGTTGTTGTTTGTTGGTTTTATGAAGATATTTGTAGGCATCTCTGTTCATGTGCTTTGAATAATTTTCTCATCACAGAAACTAAGCAGAAGATTCCAGGGGGCCTTTGACCCCCATGTAAATTTACCCCTGATGCTGGCTGCTGACCCCGGGGGCCTTTGTGGCAGCCTCACTGATAAAACCCCGTTCACCGCCCGCCCCGGTCTCAGCAGCCAGCTTCTCACAGTAGCGATGATCTGACGTATTCCTTCCTGTCTTGCTCACACACACCATGTTCCAATAACTGGGAGGTCATGTCCCCCACCCCACCCCATGAAGGGTGACTTTCCTAATGTGTGATCTGTCACCGGTCTTTCCTAAGTGACTTCCACCCATTGGTGCCACTTCTGCTGACACCTGCATGATATGTTGTTGTGGCTGATTTGAGGCTGTTACTACATCCAGGTGGTACCTTAGACACCATTTCTGGGGGTTAAGAGTGTGACTAGACGTGGCTCAACCCCTGCCTGGCGTGGCTCAGTGGATTGAGCACCAGCCTGTGAACCAGAGGGTCACCGGTTTGGTTCCCAGTCAGGGCACAAGCCTGGGTTGGGAGCCAGGTGCCCAGTTGGGGGCTTACAGGAGGCAACCACACATTAATGTTTCTTTACTTCTTTCTTTCTTTTTAAATTTTAATTTATTATTTTGAGAGAGAGATACATCAATGTGTTCCACTTATTTATGCACTCATTGGTTGCTTATTGTATGTGTCCTGACCGGGGATCAAACCTGCAACCTTGGTGTATAGGGACGATGCTCTAACCAACTGAGCTACCCAGCCAGGGCTGATGTCTCTCTCCCTCTCTTTCTCCCTCCCTTCCCCTCTCTCCAAAAATAAATAAATCAATAAATCTTTAAAAAGACTGATTACAAAATAAAAATTAAAAACAACACACGGCTCAAGCCCAGCAGACCCTGAAAGGATTCTGACGGGCGATTAATCAGCCTACCCCCACCCTGAAAAGTGGACCAAGAGGGGGACATATTCAAGAGAAGCCAGGACTGGTCGTTAAGGAAGGTGGGTGTCGTCAAGGTGCTCGGGGCCTAGCAACGGGAATCCTGAGGGTGTGGACAATGGGGGGTGGAGAGTGATAACAGACCAGAGGCTGCGGAGAGGGTCAGTGCTGCCTGCCTGGCCTGCGGTGTGGCTGACGCGCGTCTGCCCACAGCGAGGAGCCACTGGGCGGCCAGCTGCGGCAGCGGGGCCGGCCCCAGGGTCCGTCGCCCCCGGCGCAGACGCCTGCTTCCTGGGAGTTGTGCCCCCGGTTGCCTGAGGCTCAGCCTGCTTGTGAGGTGGGTGCTGTTGTTTTCAGATAGATAGGACAGAAATGTACCTTATTACCATTTGTAAGTGTTAGTAGGGACCTTCACTGTGTTGTGCTACCCACAACAGCAGACCTGGCTCATCTTCTCAAACTGAAATCTGTCCCCATTGAGCCCCACCTCCCCAGAACCCCTCAGCCCCTGGCAGCCATTGCTGCTTTCCTGTCCAGTGACTTTGACTGGCCTGGGCACCTCGTGTGAGTGGAAGGATGATGTATTTGTGTCTCTGCTACTGCCTCATTTCACTTGGCAGGATATCTTCAGCGTCCATCCCTGTCATGGCATGGATGGAAATGTCCTTCCTCTTCATGGCTGAGTAATACTCCCTAGTGGAAACAGACCACATTTTCTGTATCCACACATCCATTGTTGGACACGGGGTTGTTTCCACCTCTCGGCTATTGTGAATAACGCTGCTGTGAACATGGGTGTGCAAATAACTCGAGTCCCTGCTTTTGCTTCTTTTGGGTATATATCTAGAAATGCGATGGCTGGATCTTCAGAGTCATTCCACAATTCATTTTTGGGCTCTGTGTTGTATTTTCTCAGTCCTTCTTTGCTGTATTTTCACTCGCCACACAGTGTTTGTTTCCCTCCCTCTCAATGCTTATTGGCTGGATCTGTGTCTCTTTTACATTTGGATGCCCATGCCTGGGTCTCTTCAGACGTAGATTCAGGTGGCGGCATGTGAGTGACGACACTCACCTGTGGAGACAAAAGCAGGTAGAAGGATGTGACCAGCCACTGACCACAGCGTCCTTCCCTGCAGACCGTCTAGTCCCACTCGCAACCTCGCAGATCCTGTCTTCATTCTGTAGCCTGTACACAGGGCCCTCCTGTGGTCCTCACGCATCCTCCATCCTGTTTTAAGTTATTGGTATTTCACTGCCCTGGTTCAAGGTCATTCGCACACTCCACAAAGTCCACCTCTCCCAACTGCTTCTCTGCCTGTGCCTTCTTGACCCTGTTCCTCTTTTTCTTTTACATTCTCCAATTATTGGACAGCTGTGTTCCTGCAAGGTCATCTCCTCATCTAGTGAAAACAAAACCTGACTGTCTCTGAGAAGAGGCAGCCTTGTGCCCTTGTCCCCTCCACCCCTGAGCTCCTAGAGACGCTCGTCTGAGCCCTGGACCCCACAGAACTCAGGCACCGTGTGAGGTCTACAGCTCCCATGTGATTGAGAGCTGGTGTCTCCCAGGACACTGCACAGACAGGGTCTCCAGCTTAGGGAAACCGTTTCAGAGTTCCTAGAGCTGGGTTTAATTCAAAGGATGGACATCACCAGACTTTTCAGGTTAGGAGCCAGTGTCTGGTTAGGTACTTGTGTTTTAACCACCATGAGGCCAGAAAATAACCAGAAGACTACAGTTAAGATCAATTTGAAAGTTTCCCTTGTCCCCCAAGGTTCCTGCACCCTGAGAGGGCGGAGTGATTGCAGATGCAGACAGGCAGCCACCAAAGCCAAACAGACAGACAGTAAGAAGTGCTGTTGCTGGTGGGATTGTCAAATGGCGCAGCTGCTTTGGGAAATGGAGGGAGGGGGGCTTCCTCAAAATGTAAAGCAGTCACCTTGTGACCCAGCAATTCCGCTCCCAGGTACATACCCAGGAGAAATTAAAACATACACCCAGCCCTAGCTGGTTGGCTCAATAGGTTGAAGTGTCGTCCTGTGCACTGGAGGTTGCGGGTTTGATCCCCAGTCAGGGCAAATGTGGAATGTTTGATCCCTGCTTGGGGCGTGTGCAGAGGGCAACCGATTGATACTTCTTTCTCACATCGATGTTTGTGTCTCTGCATCTCCCTTCCGCTCTCTAAAATCAATCAATGTGACCTCAGGTGAGGATGAAAAAATAAACACGTAAAAAATAAAATTAAAAAAGTACATCCCCAGAGAGACATACACATGAATATTCATAGCTGCATCATTTATAATAGCCAAAATAGGTCAGCGACAGTCCATCCACTGCTAAATGGATCCACACACTGTGGGACATGCACATAGTGTGCTGTGTGATTGCGCTGTGAAAATGAATGAACCCCAAAATGTGTGGATGAACCCCCAAAACATTGTGGTCACTGCAGAGCCAGTCACAAGGGTTGGATAGGCGTGTTTATCCAGAGTGTCCGCCATAGGCAGTTCTGCAGGGACAGAGAGCAGGTGGGCGGTGGGGGCAGGGGGGTGTCCTGGGGAACCTAGGAGGGCAGGCGGTGTGCCTGCTCTCAGGTGAGAAGAACATTCTAGGATGAGAGAGCAGCGATGTCTGCCTGGTCTTATGAATATGCAGAAACCACTGAATTGTACCCTTGCAAATGCTGGGTTTTGTGTGTATGAATTATGTGTTGAGTAAGCTGTTTTGAAAAGGAAAAGCAACACAGCTTTGGTACAGATGTACCCAGGTGAACAGCTTCTTGTCTTGACAGTTCTCTGAGGGGGTCTTGCCTTGAGCAAATAGTGCACAACCCACAACATGGCTCTTCTTTCCACTCAGCTCTGCATCGCAAGGGCTCCTTATCCCAATATTTTCTTAAAAGGTTTTAAAATGCTAGGTATGTGTAGTTTGCACCTGGTACGTAAGTGACCCACAGCAGTTAGATGAGGGGACATCTAGGCCAGTGGGACAGCACTCTTGTCAGTCCCCTGGCCTTGTCAGTGGTGGGCGGGAGGTGGCCCGTCAGCAGAGAACAGGCCAGCTGAGGGGTGAAGGGGATGTCGTGGCTCTGGGGTGAGACTTCCCAGAGCGAGGGCCGGAAGCCTTCTCTTTTGGAGCCAAAAGCTAACGTGTGAGTTTCTCCACCACCCTCACAGTGGGTCAAGGGGCTTCATGAGACTTCTCTCAGGGAGAAAGTGGTCACGTGCCTCGTGGACACATGGCATGGGTGACCGCGATGCTGGCATTCTTTGTTCGGAAGTTCTGAGTCCAGAGGTCATCAGCACTGGGTAGGAAAGAGTTGTCCAAAAGAAAAAAACCTTTTTAGGGTGAGCATCGTAATTTATGGCAGCACTCGATCCGCAGGGATTCCTCCGGGTCTTCCGTTCCTTCTGTCTGTTGCCACGCCTGCCCCCTCACAAACCTCTCCTCCCCACTCTCCCTGCCTCAGAAAGCCACCTAATAGGTGGACACATGTCTCTGGAGGTCCTTATTCCATTGGGTCACTCAGTAGGATAGCCAGGGCTTCAGTAGAAACCTGTTTCGAAGGACCCGATTTCAGTTCAGGACATAGCGACTCCTCTAGGTTTCTTTGCCAGCCCTGGAGAGCCACAGAGCCCTGGAGGGGAGCCTCTGGAATCTCTGGCCCATGCCTGGGATGTCACAAGGTGCCCGGGATGTTCACTCGGTCGTTAAGTTTGATGTTCTTCCTTGGATTGTTCTCTTCTCTGTCTCCTACAAAAGGTGGGTGGGCTTGAATGGTCCCTGGTCCCTTGGTGACAGACTGAGCTGGCTTGAGTCTGTGGCAGCAGAGCCTGCGTGCGCTCTCTTCCATGCACTTGAATTTGCCCTCCAAGAGCATCTTCTATCCCCTGGAGCATGTTCGTCCCGCTCTCTGGCCCTCAGCCCAGCAGCCGGCTTGCAGCCGCTTGCTTATGTGTCTCTCTCAGAACAAACGCTCCCCATCACCCGAACGCGCTCAAGCCGACTGTCACATTCCTGCCACTGCTCCAGTTCCTGTGTTCCTTCCAAATAATTTGTTTGAGATTATCTGGTGCAAAGGAATGAGCTTTATAAATATGCATCTTCCATGACTATCTGGCCATAAGAAAGGATCCTGGTCTTGAAGGTCCTGTGCCATGGGACCCCCAGAATAAAGTCTGAACCTCTCAATGCTCTCCATGAACTGGCTTGGTGCCCACGTCTGCTCACCCTTGACCCCTTTCTGTCCTTGTATCCCTATACATCACCCCAGTTTCTCCTATGGAATAAAAGGAACAGCCTTTTACCTTAAAATATAAAAGCAAAACAAAAATCACTAGTAAATCCCAGTTGTTTTATTCTCCAGTAGATTCTATGATGGGCAAAAATAAGATCATGGTGCATGTGTTTTCTTATGTTCATTACTATTTTTTTAATCCTCATCCGAGGATAGAGAGAGAGAGAACTATGTCAGTTGCCTCCTGCATGTGCCCCAACAGAGGACTGAACCTGTGCCCTTCTGGTGCACGGGACGATGCTCCGATCCACTGAGCTTCTAATCCCCATTGTAAAATGTGCCCCCCCAGAGGCAGTTTCCCATGTTACTGAACACTCCTTTACTGTCACGTCTGCTACGTACTACAGAGAATGAGTTACTTTAATACCCACTAGGTGTTGCAGTGTATTTATGGGCCAGAGTTAATCTTCCATCACTTCACAAGTGTTTTATTTTTTTTATTTCAAAACAATTGTGGTCATGACAAATATCTGAAAGGATTGCACAGCCACACATTACTTAAAAAAGATCATAAACTGCCCTGGGTGGTGTGTTCCAGAGGGTTGAGTGCTGGCCTGTGAACCAAAAGGTCGCTGGTTCGATTCCCACTCAGGGCACATGACCGGGTTGCGGGCCAGGTACCCAGTTGGGGGCGGGTGAGAGGCAACCAATCAATGTTTCCCTCTCACTTCAATGTTTCTCTCCCCTTCTTTCTCCCTTCCTTCCCCCTGTCTAAAAATAAATAAATAAAACTTCTTAAAAAAAGTGTACTCTGTGGTCATGAACACGGTGTTGAGTGAAGGAAGCCAGCCACACAGGCGTGGTGGCAGCAGGAATCCTGTCTTGAAAAACAGGGAGAACTGAACCAAGGTGTTTGGGGACAGTTGCTGAGACCAGGAACTAAAGCAAGGGAGCGGTGATCTCGTATCTCTTAAGCTGAGTGGTGGCAACGGATATGTTTGTTGTACACTTTGATTTTGTGTGCAATTGTTCACCATGCAAATAGCTTTTAAAAGATACCCATAACCCCTCTAGGCCAGTTAAAATGTCTTTCTGACTTAGCACAGAAACTTCCAGCTCTCTTCACACCCATGATCTGGTTGTACATACACCTTGGCGACATGCTGCTTGTTCGTGTGTCTAGTGTGTACATCTTCCTTTGGGTCACATATGTTTTAATGGCAACAGGAAAATAGAGCCCTCCTACGTAGCTGGTGGGCATGCGGGACGCTTCCAATGGGCAGTTTCTACAATCACCTCAAAAGGGCAGCTGCTTGGGGAGGCAGCTTAGCACTTTGTTCAAAGTTAAGCACACATGCTATGACCCATGGGACTCACTCCTCAGTCCCTGCGCTCAACAAATGAGAATGTTTAGGGTCATTTAAGGTTTTCTACACAAACGTTCACCGCGGTGTTATTCGTGAGAGCCGAAATGTAGAACTGATCCACACGTCCCCAAACTGCTGAATGAATGAACAGACTGGGGTACATCCATACACCTGAACCCTACTCTGCAACGTGGATCAACCTGGAGGAGAATGTTAGGCAAAGTGAGCGAGCCAAACACGAAATATCCCACCTCGTGCGGTTCCAGTTATGCGTGTCGTGTTGGCATAGGGCGCGGCGGTGTGGATTTAGCAGAAGTCATTTAACCAGACCTTATTGTCGGCCTGGAAGTGGTTCCTCATTTGTTTGATATTGCGAACAATGCTGCGATGACTGTCTCTGTCACTAAATGTTGGCAGCTGATCTTTGCTGTGTCTTTGCACAAAGGCCTGCGTGAAAAGGGGGTCTATGGGAAGGTTTTTGGTACATACTGCCCAAGGGCCCTTTGCAGAGTCTGCTGGGCCTGCACACCCACGCGCGGAGCCCAAGGGTCTCATGCCACCATTGTGCAGTGAGGCGCCTGCCTGCTCCCACGGGGGGCAGTTTGTTCCAGGCTTGTGGGAGTAGCTCTCATGAAGCCCTGTGTTCATTTACAGATCCCCTGGGGACGTGGCCGCCATGAGCTTGCTGGTCAGCAGCGCCAATCGCCAAGTGGCGGCTTTTGTGGTCGCCACTGTGGCCTGCGTGTTCTCCATGCTCTCCATGGGCCTGGCGGAGTGGCGGGTGTGGCACGTGGACCACACACCGCCCTTCCCCCCTGGCCTGGCCTGCGTGGGCATGTGGAAAGTCTGCACTTACCACCACAGCAGCTATTCCAAGAGAGACTTCGCCTGCCACCGGTACAGCTACGGAGACACCTTCCTGCCTCTTGATATCCGCGTGGCTCAAAGTCTCCTGCTGGCCGCCGGCCTTCTGGGGCTCCTGAGCAAAGGGCTCACCGTGTCTGCACTGAGGAACGTGTGCGTGGGGAACCAGCAGGAGGACGCCACCCGGAACCTCTTCGTGGCTGCAGGGGTTCTGAACCTCACCGCGGGGGTCTGCATCTGCACTGCTGTGCTGTGGAATTACAGCTCCGTGATGGGGGCCGAGGGCATAGCCTTCCCGCCGTCCTTTGCCTTGCCCTTCAAGCCGGAGACACAGGAGGTGGGCAGTGCCTCTGCGATGGCAGCGCTGGCCGCCCTCCTGATGCTGCTCAGCGGGCTGCTGGCCCTGTCCTACAAACTGGTGCCCGACACCCAGGTCCATCCCGTCGTCTGCGAGGTATGACATGGCGCACGGGCCCTGCAAATTCAAGGCCACCAGGAGTTTGCGGGATGCCCTACAACACATCCCCAAAGACTCGAGACTGTGGCCACGTGGTCGGGTCACCTGTGTGCACATCTGCCTCCTGGATTGGTTAAGGCCCTTTCATGGAAAAAAGTAAAAAATCCCGAAAGACCCATGGTCTCTTTGTCTGACTGAATCTGAATTTTAATGATTGTGGAGTGAATAATAAGAGTGTCTGAGAATCTCACATCTCCCTCTTAAACATCGGCGAGCAACAGCTGACCTTAATTCCTGCGGCATGCCCATAACATCATCTCTGTCCATCTTATACAACTTTCCAGCACGGGCCGAAGTACAGTAGTGTAAGGAACTCCCCCATATCCCTCACCAGAGTCAACAATTACCACGATTCTGCCATATTACCTTTATCTGTCTTTCTTCCCCTCTCTTAATCTGTTTTTATTTCTCCAAAAGACTTTATTTTTTTAATACTTTACTTTAGAGTTTAGAAAGAGGGGAAGGAAGGGAGCAGGAGAGGGAGAGAGACATCAATGTGAGGGAGAAACATCGATCAGTTGCCTTCCGGAGGAGCCCCGACTGGGGACCTGGCCCACAACCCAGGCATGTGCCCTGACAGGGAATCGAACTGGTGAGACCTTTAGGTTTGCAGCATGATGCACAACCCACCCTGGCTGGTATGGCTCAGTGGATTCAGCTCTGGCCTGCGAACCAGAGGGTTGCCAGTTCCATTCCCAGTCAGGGCACATGCCTGGGTTGCAGGCCAGGTCCCCAGTTGGGGGTACGCAAGAGGCAACATCACAATGATGCTTCCCTCCCTCTTTTTCTTCCTCCCTTCCCTTCTCTCTAAAAATAAATAAATCTTTAAAAAAAATCAATAAGTAAAGCTTTGTAACTACCTCCTGTTCTTACAACAAAGATTCTCAACTGGGGCCGCTCTGCTCCCCAGGGAATATTCACCAGCGTCTGGGGACATTTTTATTGCTTCACGGGAAGGCAGGGGTGGGTCGCATGGATAGAGAGCAGGTTTGCTGTTAAACAGCCACAGTGTGCAGGGGCCTCCACCACGCTGCAGCATCAATGTCACCAGGGCTGAGGAGGGGAATCTTGGAGCTGCAACCTTGGATGGGTGGGGAGGACTATTAGTCACAGATGCCAGAGAAAGTGACGGCAACCAATCACCACGGCTCCCACCGGCAGGTCCCTGTGTTGGGTGTATTTGGTGTTTTTTCGGCGGTGGGGGAACAAAATCAACTTGTTTTACTCCAGGCTGGAAAAAAAGGTCTTAATATTTTTATTAGGATCATGCTAAGTTTATGTTAGTTAGGCAAATTTGACATACTCATAATATTGAGTCTTCTTCAAGAATGTGGGATGTCTTCCCTTTTATTCCAGTTCTTTAACGTGTCTTGAGGAATGTTTAAAGCAGTTTTCTTTGCATGGGTTGTTTCTAGAATGGAGACGTTATGAGAAAAGTTACTGTACACAAGTGCCCTTGGACTTAACATGAGTGTGCACATCAACCTGTGTCCTAGACTTAACATGACTGTGCATGTCCACCTGTGCCCTAGACTTAACATGAATGCCAGTTTTCATCGTCCTGGATGCTGTGCAGTAGAATTGCTGGGGCGTGGTAAGTCACCCTCAGACCTTCAACCCGTATTTACTTATTCATTCACCATCTGTAGTTGTGTGTGGATGGTGGTGGTATTTCTTCTCTTTTGGTGATGATTAATAGAACGATTAAGATAATCGTTACAAAACTTGTATTAGAAGCATAGGTCTTGTTTATACAAATCTTGGTAAACTGCTCCCAGAACCCCATGCAGTAGGCCTGACCTTGTGAGGAAAAAGTGTGTTTTTCTCTCGAACTTCATGGGTGGTCCAAGGAACTTCCTGGGTAAATGGTAAGCCCCCCTAACTACGTCAATGAGTTATGTTCCAAAGTTACGCTTAAGGCCAACTCAGGAGAGACAACAGCCGGCTCCTTCACTTGCTGATGGCTTCTTTCAGCAAATAGTAATTGGATGGCTTTTGCGTGAGACGTGTCTGCCTCCCACAGCGTTCCATCAAGAACTTTGGGGATGTAACAGAGACATGCCACAAACATGGCTCACAGCTCTTGTGATGTTTCGAAGGAGTCCATCCAGAGGCATGAAAACAAGGAACAGACAGACAGTGACCAGAGGGGAGGGGAAGGGGGAAAAGGGAGGGAAAAAAGGGAAGGGTCTAGTCAAGGAACTAACGTAAATGACCAGGGACATGGACAACGGGGCGGGGACTGACTGTGGGGGAGGAGGGAGGTGGGCGGGGCAGGGGAGAGCAACGGGGGAAAGATGGGACACGTGTAATAGAACAACAATTAAAAAAGAAAAAGGGAAAAAAAAGAAAAAACACAAATGAGCAATAAAAAAATTGTCCCTATAAAAACAAACAAACTCTAAACAGATGTAGGTTAGAAGTTAGACACACTCGCTTTAATGTCTGAGTCGCAAAGGAGGGTCACGTGGCGTTCCCAGGAGAGAAACCAGAGGGCTGACGTGGAATGTCTCTGAGAGCGCCGTGTTGGAAAACAATTTCCGCATAAGCCTATCAGCTACTTAAACATGTGATCTCAAAGCAGCGCCTATGGCTCCAGCCGGGTGCTCTGCTGGAATGTTCAACGGACCCTTTGTCTCTTTGGGGTTTAAATTGAGTTGATTGAGGGTGACATCGGTTCACAGAACCATACAGGTTTCAAGTGTACAATTCAACAGGACATCATCGACACACAGCATTGTGCGCCCATCACCCCAAGCCAAGTCTCTCTCTGTCCCCGTTTTTCACCCTTTGCCCGCCTCCACCTACCCCCCAAATCCCTTTTCCATCTCTGTCTATGGGTTACGTGTATATGTGTTTTGGCTCACCCCTTCAGCTTCTTTCATTCAGTCTGCCTTCTCCTCGCCCCTCTGACAGCTGTCAGTCTGCTCCCTGTATCCACGCCTCCGTTGGTATTCTGCTCGTCAGTTTATTTTGTTCATTACATTCCACGTATGAGTGAGATCATGCGGTACTTGTCTTTCTCTGATGGGTTTGTTTCACTTAGCGTAACGCTCTCCAGGTCCATCCATGCTGTCGCAAAAGGTAAGATTTCCTTCCCCCCCTTTTTTTTGGCTGCGTGGTACTCCGTTGCGTAAATGCACCACCGCTTTTTTATCTGCTCATCTACTGATGGGCAGTGGGCCTGTTTGCAGATCTCAGCTGTTGTAAATAACACTGCAATGAACTGGTTTGTAGGCAACAGATTCTTCCTCCCTGTTAGAGATTTTGTAAAATCGGGACAGCATTCTTTGGCACATGTCCTTTCCCTGATGGCCATTATTTGCATAAGGTCCTTAGAACTGGGAGGAAAGCCCAGCCTTTTGCACTCAGTGAGAGGCCCCGGCTCCCTTTGCATGTGTGTGGAGGGAGTTGCAGGGTGAATCCCATCTGGAGCTGCAGGGCTGGCCTGGGACTGAATCTTACCCATTCCCTGCGCAACCAGAAGAATGGCTCAGACGATGGCTCTTAGGTAAACATCTCCGGTCCTCCAGTGAAATCCTGCTCCCTAGTAGGTCTGTTTAATGCCAACCTTCCGGAGAGCGTTAAAGGAGGACATGTGTTTCTTAAGTGGATCAGACCACGGGTTACTTGGGGGGAAAAAGAAGCCATCAGGAGACACACTTATTCTGAAGGTCACTCGAATCATTATGGTGCCAGGGGTGGCACGTTCGCCACAGTGGAAAGTGACAGAACTGGTTGGGGTGTGGAAAGTGGTCTTTTGATCCTCTTCCCCCTTCAATCTCAACACACAGCAAGATGATGGATCATAAAGGCTTTAGGCGCAAAAAAACAAGGCGAGCCCTGGCCGGGTGGCTCAGTGGTTTGGAGCATCATCCTGTAAACCAGAAGGTTGTGCGTTTGATCCCCAGCCTGGCACCTTACCTACGTTGCGGGTTGCATTCCCAGTAGGGGGTGGGTACAGGGGCAGCCAATCTATGTTTCTCTGTCACACTGATGTTTCTCTCTCTCTCTCTCTCTCTCTCTCTCTAATCAATAAACATATCCTCACGTGAGGATTTGTATAAAAGGCAAGGGGACTGATCACCATGGCAGCGTCTGCTTTGGGGTAGCAGGCAAAATGATTTCAAGACCTTCCGAAGGACTTTTTGGAAAGATTTTTTAAGGGCTACTCACTTTATTATTTTTTTTAAGGAATAAGGCAAGAGAATGTGTCCTGTGCCTTTTCCTTCGGTGCAATACGATGCCCGAGGGCGTGTAAAGGCTGGTGGGGCTTCTTTCATTGTTTCTCCCCCTCCTAGAAATCTCTTCAAGGTGAGCAGGAGCCAGAGGGTGCCCCAGGGTGGACGCAGAAATGGACACAGGCCAGGACAGGCGATGGTGAGAGCAGGGAGGGAGCCGTCCCTGGTGAGGTGACCCCAGAGGGAGACAGAGCAGGGCCAGCGGCACAGGTGAGTGGCGGCCATGCCTTTATCCGCCCCAGCTTTCTCCTCAGGCCCAGCCTGGACTCCAAGGAAACACTGGACAAGACGGCTGTCAGAATGCCCAGTGGGTCGTGTGATTCAAGGTTCCTGAATTGACCTTTCTGTGCCTGGCAGCCCCAGTGCAGCCTTGGGACACGTGGAAGGTTGGCTTGAGCAGCAGGAGGCACGAAGCGAAAGGGTCTCGCACCTCTCTTTTTTTTAAAAAGAACTTATTTATTCATTTTCAGAGAGAGGGGAAGGGAGGGAGAAAGAGGGGGAGAGCAACATCAATCGGTTGCTGATATTACGTGCCCTGACGGGGGACCGAACCCACCACCCAGGCACCAGCTGTGACCAGGAATTGAACCGGTGACCTTCCGCTTTGCAGGATGATGCCCATCCCACTTGGTCACAGGGGTCAGGCCAGATTTCTCTTATTGTCAATAGTCTTTTGATGTGAATAACTGTCACCCACTATTAGTACGGCCAGAAAGCTGTGTGCCAACAGTCAGGGCTTTGGAGCCCCACTTGGGCATTTCTATCTGTGTCACCTTGAGCAATTTACGTAACCTCTCTGTGCTCAGTTCTGTCTTCTATAAAATGGGGATCATAAGTGTCTATCTATCATGGGGCGGTCGTGAGGACTGAATGTGTTACTATCCATAAGGTGTGCGCAATAGGGCATGACCTATACAAAACACAAGATACACGTGGGATAAATCTTCGGTGAGGGGCAGGCATTTGTTGGCTTTGTTCGGAGCCCCACACTCTACCTAACTATACTTCTTCTACTGTAGGTGATTCGTCGCCTTTTGGGGATCGTTTACTGTGAACTGCACCTTCCCCTCCTGTTCAACATTTCCTACTGCCACGAACAGTATCTGCTGTGCTCCGGTCTTCCTTCCATACCTACAGCTGGTAAAATTTTAAAATAAGATACACAGAGTCTTTTAAATGTAATCTTCAGGGAAAAACATGTCCCCACCCCACCCCCGTGGCAGGCACAGACCCACCGAGACATCCCCACGCTGGCATGGATTCCTACAAATGGAACATTCTCCTTTCTGCCCCCCTTACTCTGTCAAAACTGTCTGGTCCGGGGCTCCATTCCCTCAGCCCTCCGCAGGCAAGGAGGGGTTATTCCTGCAGAGTGAGGTCATCAAATTGGCCGACACCCCCACCTCATCTTGGTCAGGGAACTTCCCAAGTGTAAGACTCAAGGCACGTTGCCCAGATCGTGCAAGAGTAGACATCAGGCTTCACGGCAAAGAGGTAGAGTTTGCAGGTCCCTGAGTTCCTCTGCGTGGGCAGGTGCCTAAGGCACCCCCCTCTGAGCAGACAGACTCTCCTCTCTGCTTTGCGGTAATCAGCAGAGAGAGAAGCCCTGGGCATGCTCTTTTCTGGTTAGCCCAGCAACTACTTTCAAGGGTTTGAATCAAAAAGAGACCTAAATAAGTCAATCCACAATCTCGAGTTTGCTTCCTGGAACGTATTTGCTTCAGGCAAAAGGTGTCAAAGTCTTTTTAACTTGCACCCGAAAGAAGCCAACATCTGAAGGTGGAGTTTTGAGCAGGTGATGGATTAAAAAAGTGAACAGGCATGATTTGTTGTATGCAACATATTATATATCTTCTAGGTCACATTTATTTTTAATTACAAAAGTACATATGGTTTTTTTTTTCCATTAAAAACCATACAAATGACAGAAAAATATTTAAATACGAATGAAAGTCTACCCCTCTTAACGGATTTGCCTAGAATTACTCCTTGGTGGGCATCCTTCTAAATTAAAAAAAAAAAAAATTTATGTACATATCTATTTGTATAAATCAAGAAAATTATACCTGTTTTTCTTTTGACACAAGTGATTATACCATACATGTTATTATTCACTCTGAGCTCTTTTTGGTATAATACAGAATTTCTTCAGACAGTTCATTCTTGGTAATGGCCACTATAATCCTGGATGTAGCATAATTCAGTTAAGCATTCCTGTATTAACAAACATTTAGGTTATTTCCAACTTTTCTCTATAACAAACGGTGATAAAATGAACATTTCTCCACATACATTTTCACAGCTCTTACAAATGCCTCCGTATTCTTGCAATCGAAGTTGTTACAGAAGCGGTATGAACACTTGAACTTTTGAAAGTTATTGTCAAATTGTGCTTCAAAAATGCCTTGCAAATCAGTACTGTCACCGTGGCCCCAGATTTCTCGGCATCTTTTATTCTTATGTCAAAAATTTAGAACACTAACTGAAGACCAATCCACATGTAAAGCACTTAAATATAACTTGTAGATGAGAAGCACAAGATGTAAACATTTAGCATTCCATGCGTGGCTCACTGAGTCTGTGTTTCTTTTTCTCTTTGCTTGTTCCTGCCTTGACTTGGTGACGCCTTTGCCTCGTCTTCAGTGAACCTGGAACGATGACTCTGTTCTGCATAAGGTTGGCCCTATTTCTTAGTTTTGTGTCCTGGGCTCTCAACTTAGGCATAGCCAACAGCAGAGCGTGGCGCATCTGGGAATTTGACAGCGACCGTATTCCCATTTATGTACATTGGACTTTGGGAAGGCTGCTATCTTGAGAGAATTAATGTGTCTGGCCACGTGCTTAAAGTTCCCACATATGTCATGTTCAACGAGACGTGGACGATCCCAGCTGAATTCTACTATGGGAAGGAACTGATCCTGCTGGCAAACTTTTTCACACCCGTCACTCTGATGTTTGGCTCCCTGGCCGTTTGGGCCAGCTGCATCAAGGTCCCGTACCCAGATTTTCTGAAGGCCTGTTACAACATCTCGGCCTTGTTTATATTCATCAGCTATTTTTGTGTCGTTCTAACGCTTAATTGGAATTTTACTGTTGATATTTATGGCAACACCACCTTTGACTTTCCACCTACATTTCCTGTGAACAAAGACATGATAACACATAAGCACATCTCCTATGTGTTTCTGCTCGGCTTCTTATCTGGTTATCTCGCAGTAGTGAGTGGCGTGATATTCTGCAGTGGGCGGTGTTCATTCTCACGGTGACGGTGCCATCGAGTGAAACTCGTACTTCCGTTGACAAATTCAAAGGAAGTCTGAATAAAGGCCTTCTCTTTTTCAATGGCTGTGGGCGATGGTTTTCTGAAGGACATTTCATATGTACGCATCCTATTGTCATCAGCCAGCCATTCCCAATAAAACAGACTTGGTTTCCCAGGGTGGGTGTGAAGCTTACGTTCTTCTCTTCTGCTCTTTTCTGCCAACCTATTCCTTTCTTTGAAGCTTTTCAGGTCCTGAAATCTGTAGGCAGATATATTCTGTAAAGACTGTCAACCCTCAAGGGCAGTGAAAAACACCGGCATCTTGGGTTTGGGCACACAGGTACAGTGCCAATGAACACAACCAACTCTGAGTTTATGAACAAGCTCGTATATGATCTTCACATGTAGAGCTCAGAGACCGTGAAGACAACCTAACTGGTTAGGTGAGGGCAGGGTTTCTCCACCTCAGCACTGTTGACCTTTTAGGCTGGGTTCTTTGGGGCCGTGGGGCCATGTGTACATTGCAGGATGTTTAGCAGCTTCTGTGGCCTCTACCCAGCAGACAGTGGTAGTACCCTTTCCCTCCAGTTGAGACTGAACAATGTCTCTAGACATTTCCCAATGTCCTCTGGGGGGAGGCAGATTTGCTCCCCATTGGGACCTGCTGGGTTAGGGTAGCCAGTGTTCCTGGCTAATGGACGCTACGGCATGGTGAGAGGGTTTGGATGAAAACCAATTATCGAACAAAACTGCACAGGCTCCGTACACTTTTGCATCCATTTGCCTGGGTGTGTGGCTGCCGTTAACTCAAAGGTCTACTGGGGGTGATTTTGCTTCCCTCTCCCAGGGACATTGGCAGTATTACTGAAAAGTGTAATTAAAAAGAAATGTTTTATCTTTATTTTCAGAGAGAGGGGAAGGGAGGGAGAAAGAGGAAGAGAAACTTCAATCGGTTGCCTGTCATAGGTGCCCCGAACAAAACTGCAACACAGACGTGTGCCGTGACCGGGAATCGAACTGGCGACCTTTTGCTTTGTGGGACCATGCCCAACACACTGAGCCACACCAGTCGGGGCTGATAATTTTAATTTTTTAAAGTACATTTTATTGATGATGCTATTACAGTTGTCTCAATGTTCCCCCTTTGCCCCCCCTCGACCGGTACCCCCCCCTTCCCTCCAGTAATACCCCCATTAGTTCATGTCCACAGTTTGTGGATGTAAGTTCCTTGGCTTCTCCTTTTCCTATACTATTCTTAACTTCCCCCTGTCTATTTTGTACCTATCAATTATGCTTCTTAGTCCCTGCCCCATTTCCCCATTTCTCCCCTTCCCCATCCCAGCTGATAACCCTCCATATGATCTCCATACCTATGATTCTGTTCCTGTTCTGGTTGTTCACTTTGTTTTTGTTTTTATTTTTAAGATTCAGTTTTTGATAGTTGTGAGTTTGTTGTCATTTTAATGTTGACAGTTTTGATCTTCTTCTTTTACTTTTTAAAGTATATTTTATTGATTATGTTGTTATAGTTTCCCAACTTCTGTTCCCTTTGCTCCACTCCACCCAGTACCCCCTTCCTTCCAGCAATCCCGCCCCCTTAGTTCATGTCCATGGGTCATGCATGTAAGTTCTTTGGCTTCAACCTTTCCTATATTACTTCCCCGTCTGTTTTGTAGCAAGCAATCATGCTTCTTAGTCCCTGCACCATTTCCCCACTTCTTCCCCTCCCCACTCCCAGCTGATAACCCTCCAAATGATCCCCATACCTATGATTCTATTCCTATTCTGGTTTGCTTAGTTGGGTTTTGTTTTTATTTTTTAGATTCTGTTGTTGATAGTCGTGGGTTTGTTGTCATTTTAATGTTCATAGTTTTGTTCTTTTCCATAAATAAGTCCCTTTAACATTTCATATAATAATGGCTTGGTGATGATGAACCCCTTTAGCTTTACCTTGTCTGGGAAGCACTTTATCTGCCCTTCCGTTCTAAATGATAACTTTTCTGGATAAAGTAATCTTGGTTGTAGGTCCTTGCTTTTCATCACTTTGAATACTTCTTGCCAGTCCCTTCTTGCCTGCAGAGTGTCTTTTGAGAAATCAGCTGATAGTCTTATAGGCAGCCCTTTGTAGGCAACTCTCCACTTCTCTCTTGCTGCTTTTAAGGTTCTCTCTTTATCTTTCACCTTTGGCATTTGAATCATGGTGTGTCTTGGTGTGGTCCTCTCTGAGTCCAGTTCACCTGGGACTCTGTGCTTTCTGGACTTGTATGTCTATTTCCTTCACAAAATTTGGGAAGTTTTCCTCCATTATTTTTTCACGTAATTTTTCAATTTCTTGCTTTTTCTCTTCTCCTTCTGGCACCCCCGTGATTTGGATGTTGGCACGTTTAAAGTTGTCCCAGAGGTTCCCAAGCCTGTCCTCATTTTTCTCAATTCTTGTTTCCTCATTCTGTACTGGTTGGCTATTTTTCTTCTTCTTTATGTTCCAACCCATTGATCTGAACCCCGGTTTTCTTCCCTTCACCACTGGTTTTGCGTGGATTTTCCTTTGTTTCACTTAACATAGCCTTCACTTATTCTTATGCGTTTGCCATACTGAGGCATATCTGTCAAGCCTGTGAGCATCTTTATCACCAGTGTTTGGAATTCTGTGTCTGTTAGGTCGGCTATCTCCTCATCACTTAGTTCTCCCACTGGAACCTTGATCTGTTCCCTCTTTTGGGCCATACTTCAGTGTCTCCTCATCTTGACAGGCCCCTATGTCTTAGGTAGAGCTGTTGCTCCTGTTGTAAGGGACGGAGCCGTAGGGATTCATCAGTACAGGGCGACCCATTTCACCACGTTGTGGCGCTGTATTTGGGGGGAGGGGTCTGAGGGGGAACAATGCCGCTTGCCCAGCACTCGCCCCTTTTCCAGGCACTTCTCCCACTTCCGTAAGGGCCTGGTGCCTCTCTAGCTGTTGCCCTGGCTGTAGTTCCAGAGTGGGTGGGTCTGCAGATGTTCTAGGACCGTGGGGGCCCTTTGAACAAGCGGACTCTGCTGAGAGACTGGCAGTTTCTTCCTCTGCCCCAACCCCCACTGGTCTGCACAGTCAGAAGCAATGAGGCTTTATTTTCCCCAGTGCTGGGACCGTGAGCTGTGCGGTCTGGTGAGAAGCTGGAAGCGCTTCTCAGGTGTCTCTCCTGACTTTTTAGAACATGCTGCTGCCTCGGTTGCTGCCACCACCACACCGCATCCTCTCTGCTCTGGCTCGGCCCCTCCTACCTGTCTGGATGAGTATTTCTTCTTTATATCTTTGTTCGTTGGACTTCCACGCAGTTTCATTTTCTGGAACTTCAGGTTGTTTCTAGTTTTGAGGTAGCTGTGTTCCTTCTTAGTTGTGGAGGGAGACGCAGTGTGTCTGTCTATGCCTCCACCTTGGCCGGAAGTCTCTGAATATTGTTCTTTATTTCACTTTGTGTCACCTTCATTTCTTCCTTTATTTTTTTGCTGTGCTCTGTGAGTTCTCTGAGTACCCTTATCACTAGTGTTTTGAACTCTGCATCTGATAGGTTGTTTATCTCTGTTCTGCTTAGTTCTTTTTCTGGGGTTTTGTTCTGTACTTCCATTTAGACCATATTCCTTTGCCTTCTCAATTTGGAAGCCTCCCTGTGTTTGCTTCTGTGTATTAGGTAGAGCTGCTTTGACTCCCTGTCTTGGTAGCATGGCCTATGTAGCAAAGGCACCTGTAAATTGTGTGGGGAGGAGCCTTAGGTAATTGCCAGGGTGGAGCCACCCGCTTCACCACTTTCTGGCTCTGTTTGTGATGAGGGGCTTGGAGACAGGACAACACCACTGCCTGGCTTCTGGCTATTTTCCCGGCACTCATCCCATTTCCAGTCACTTCATCCCCTTCCTGTATGCAATTGATGCCCTTCCGGTTGCTGCCCTGGGGTTTGCACACGTTCTAAGAACATGCGGGCCCTTTCAGCGGTGAAAATAGGGCAGTTTCTTCTGCTGCCCCAACCCCCACTGGCTTTTCCAGCCAGAGGTAATAGGGGTTTATCTTCCCGGTGCTGGAACCCTGGGCTGTGCAATCTGGCCTGGGGCTGGGATTGCTGGCTCCCAGGGTATCCCCCTAATTTTTACTCACCACATATAAATATGGGACTGTCCATTCTGCTGCCCCTGCCACTTGTCTGAGCCACACCGCCTCTCTGCCCTCTCTCCATGACTCTGCCCCTCCTACCCATCTGGATGAATGTGGCTTCTTTAAATCCTTGGTTGTGGGACTTCTATGTCATTCAGTGGGTTTCACATTGTCCTGGAAAGTGAAAGGTTGCCAATTTGATTCCTGGTCAGGGCACATGCCTGGGTTGCAGGCCAGGTCCCTGATGGGGTCTATACGAGAGGCAGCCAATCGATGTTTCTCTCACACAGTGATGTTTCTCTCCCTCTCTTTCTCCCTCCGTTCCCCTCTCCCTGAAAATAAATAAATAATATCTTTTAAAAAACCGCAATACCCTCCAAGTGCTGAGAAAGTAACGGTCAACTACTAATTCTATACCTACTAACCCGTTGCTCAAGAATAAGGACAAGATGAAGACATTTTCAGATAAAGAACTTACAAAGGGGGACACTTTGGGAAGAAAGTAATTGGACCCAGAATGAAGAAGCTGAAACCAGAAACGATGATGAAGACAAATTGGTGAACATGTGGGTAAATCTAAACCAGCACTAGTTATAAGTTTTCAATGTGTGTATTATTAGGAGCCCACATATGACATGTACTGCAGGAGAGAAATAATTAGGGCTAAACCTCTTTAATGTCCTTGTTTATTCTGAGTCACTGATTAGACTTGAAGTGAGTATATACGTTAAAATTTTAAGGGTAACCATTGAAGAGCATGAAAAGAAATGAAAGGTGAAGGACTGGAAAGAGACACAACACTGTAATTTTTCAGAGGCAACATGATTATGTAGAAAATCCAAGGGAAGACTGCACAGTCATGATTCCATTTATAGGAATTTTCCAGAACAGGGACCACTATAGAGGTAGAAAAAGAGCAGTGCTGGCCTGGTGTGGAGGAGGGCATGAGGAGTGACCGCAGATGGGCACTAGGGGACACTTTGCCCTGACAGGCAGGCTCTAAAACTGGGTTGTGGTCATGGTCCTATTGTTATAAAAATTTACTAAAACTCTTCAAACTACTCACCTTCAATGAGTGCATTTGAGGGTATACAGATTAGATCTCAACAAAGATGTTTAAAAATAAAACCTGACTAAATTCCTATAAACCAGTGACAGCTTTTTTCAATGTGTTTTTGAAAAACGATGGTATTTACAATGGTATGAAAACCACTAGTGGTCCAAGGAATCCATCTTAAAAGATGTACAAGACTTACATTGGGGGAAAATACCCTTATTTAAAGTCACAAAAGACGAGTTAACCCATAGAGATGACCTCTCTTTTATGTGGAATCTAAGAATTGCAAGTTGCTTTAATGCACTGTATTAGAACTTCAAATGGAGTAAAGGTGGTATTGAAACTTAAAAAAAAAATCTAAGTAAAGAAAAAATTAAAAGCCAAACTCATAGATACAGAGAACAGATTGGTGGTTGCCAGAGGCAGGGGGTTGGCAGAGGTGGGAGAAATGGGTGAACTGTTTTGGTTATTTTTTTTGTAGATTATGTGCATGAATGAGTTGACTCAGTATGTGAGAGCAGGGGGTATAGCAGAACTCTCTGTACTTTTGTTCAATTTTTCTGTGATCCTAGAACTGCTCTAAAAAACAATGCCTATTAAAAGAGAGAGAGAGAGAGAGAGAGAGAGAAAGACACTATCATCTGTCACTGTTAGGAGAGAATCTTCCAGTGTCTCTTCATTGAGTCCTAAATAATGTTCAGGTCCCTCAGCCGGCCATGGGGGGTTCTTCATGGCACCGGTCCCAGTGCCCCTCCCTGTTCCAGTGTCTCCCACTGGACTGGAGTCTCTGCATCGTCTTCTCTGTGCTCTCCTCTGCACCAGCCCCCGACCCCCCATCCTCCCAGGTCTCCAAATGCTCCTCCGCCTTTGGGGCTTGGGCACCTACCATTCTCCCTTGGACTGCTTCACTTCTCTGCGGTCACAATGTCTGCCAAATGAGAGACAAAGCCACCCCTCAAAGTCCTACCATCTCTATTCCAGTTTGAGGTCATGGTTCTGTGAGAATTCTAAGAAAATATAGACACGCATTCAGTTCATTCATTGCTCAGTCATGAACTAAGATCAAGGAGATTTCTGTTTTCTCACTTTCAGAGGGAGCCTCGAAGGAATCTCCCTCTCACACACACAGACACACCATGTCTTTCTCTGAAAGATGGAAGAAAAGGAGAAGAGGTCTTGACTGCTGGGAGGAGGCAGCATCTTGCCAGGATGTAGTTATCCCACACCCAGGCCCCATTCCCAGTTTCCAGATGCAGCCTAGAGGATGGACAGCCACAGCCAAAGGGACACATCAGGTATGATTGTATCTGTGGTTTTTTAGGAGACCTCGGTCCTTCACTCCGATGCCGAGGAGGACAGCGAGACTATTTCTGGTGAGTCCCAACCAGGGATGCAGTGCAAGAATGCTCAGTCTGGGTCAGACTGTATGATAGGGTGAAATGCCAGATTTAAATCACTCTACTGGGACATTTTTATTCAGTGGTTTTCTGGAGTCCTATATCCGACACGGGCTTTCTCACTGTCGTGAGGCAAATGTAAGGAAGCCCTGACTGGGCCTGGCTGGTGTGGCTCACTTCCTTGGAGTGTTGACCTCGAAACTGAAGGGTCACAGGTCCGATCTCTGGTTGGGGCATGTGGCTGGGTTGTAGGTTTGGTTCTCAGCCGGGCCAGTGCAGTGGGCAGCCGGGGAAGCAACCAGTCGATGTTTCTGTCTCACATTGATGATTCTCTCCCTTTTTCTCTCTCTCTCCCTCCCTTCCCCTCTCTACAATTAATGAGCATGTCCTTGGGTGAGAAAGGAAGGAAGGAAGGAAGGAAGGAAGGAAGGAAGGAAGGAAGGAAGGAAGGAAAGAAGGAAGGAAGGAAGCCATGAGTTTTGAAAGCCAGTGCAAGAGCTTTGAATACACCCGTGTTTGCCTCTTAAAGCGAATTAATGAGTTTCTTCTGAGAAAAAACTGTCAGCATAGGTCTAACCAAGACGGCAGCATTATTCTTGATCATATCCGTGGGCCAACGTGCCCGCATGGCTGATGGCCCAGCATGGCCTCTCCACCCAGGATGTGCACTGCCTTGAGCAGATCACAAAATAACTAAACACCTCCAGCACGGCGCCCTGGTCTTCTGCCCCAGGGGCGCTTCCTGCGCGCATATCAGCGCCAGGATGTGTCTAGTCAGCAACGCTGCTCCATAGAGCCCTGGACAGTGGAGCTCACAGCTCGCTTTCCAACTCACTGTGAACCCAGAATGAATCCAGCCTCAGAGGTGGGCAAAGCTTAGATCAGTAACCAAAGGCTTTGGCAGTTATTCTTGTGAAGCACATTGGGCGTCCACCAACTGCTGTCTTACTCTCTGAGCCCTTACTTGGCAAGCTGAAATCAAGGTCCATTCTGTTCTTCATGGCAGACCCCTCGGGTTATTCCCCATGAGCCAGGATGATGCAGGCAACCTAATGCTCAAAGGGTTTGAACGGGGTTGACCTTGATATTCAGAGACGTACAAAAGTATTAATGACAAATTTTGCAAACAGTGATACAGTGTACGGACATCGGGAGCTACTGTGATACGGATTCAACTGGCCGATCATTTGCCTTATGCACGAAGATTACGCAATGCCTGTTCAGGGCCTGGTGCATTGTATGCCTCCATGAAGGCTGCTCCCATTCTTCTCGACCCTTCCCTGCACTAGGCACTGGGAAATGGAAGACTGGGGAAAATCCAAGCCTGGTGGGAGGATTCCAACTCCGTTACTTGTATTCCAAAGGTGGCACAAACCGAGGCTGAATCATAAGCTGCAACGGTTGTGGTCCAATTGCCTATTGTACTAATACTAGTTTTCTTTAAAAAAAAAAATTGATTTGAGAGAAAGAGACTGAGAGATTGATTTGTTGTTCCACTCGTTCATGCATTCATTGGTTGATTGTTGTATGTGCCCTTTCTGGAGATTGAACCCATGACTTGGGTGTATTGGGATGAATGAGGCTCTAACCAACTGCGCTACCAGGCCAGGGCTGTACTATTTCCTTAAAGGGGGAGGATATACCAATAGTGAGAACAGAATCTTCAACTGTGTCTCTTCCAAAGCAGACTGAAAAGCAATGATATGAAATATGACCCACTCGTTGTGGTCACTATTTAAAAATTCCACACCCAAGTACTCCAACTCCTCATTCCTACATTCGAACAAGTAGCATTTGTTGAGGATTGCTGATGTGCCAGGTATTGTTCTGAGCATTGGGGAGAAACATGGTCAAGGTTGTAGTGTTACAGAACCCCTGGGCTGCTCCGATTGAAACAGAACCCACGGGCTCTTTAGTTAGGGGCCGGATTGCCCACCACCAGAATTATAACTCTCAGTACCAGAGTTTACTGAAAAGAAAAAGAATCGTTTATTTAACAGTTATATAGGTCTAGATTATTTGCGGATTTCTGCTGTTAAGTCTTATGTTCCTTAAAACACCCATAAACACATATCCTTGCCTCCCCCTACCAACCAGGCTAGTTTTAGAAAAGTCAGAAACACCGTTTCCCTACTTTCCAAACACAGTTCAGCTTTACCAGTAGCTGCCAATCATTCATTTCTGACTGGGGAGACCTCGTCTGCGTTATGGGGTCCACCAGCTTTTAACCCAGAACCTCGTGGATTCTCAGCCTCCTTGTAAACTGTATAGTGAGTCCTTTGTAATCCACATGGTCAGTCTGTTCCTTTTCAAAGCAGCAAGGTACGTCCCTTCCTTAAAACTGCATCGTCAGTCCCCGTTAAATCCGCACGGTCAGCCTCGTTAAAATGTCTGCCGCTTATTTTTAAATCCCTGACTGCGTCCTGTGACGCGTGGGCATGGTCCCCAGTTCTGACCGTTCATAGAACCTCCTGCAGGCTCTGTGTGCTCTTTCCACACCATCCCCGGGTCCAAGCCCCCTCCCAGCTCCCTGAGGCCTTGGATGCACTGAACCATTTGCATAACAAAGCCACCAGCCACCAGCCTCAGGCATGTGAGGAGGGTGTCCTGAAAGCTGCTTCCTTCTCCCCATCCCCCAGCCGCAAGCTCTGCGGGTTTTTGGACACCCCTGTGACAAGGGATGGGTCAAGGCTCTGGGATCAATTCTTAGGGCAGAATTCAGGCTTTGGGTGACTGGTGGAGGGAGGGATGGGGGGGCAACCATGGACACCATTTCTGGACTTGACCCGGAGGAAGGAGCATCGTGACCAGATTAGGATTTCGGAGAAATTCTTCAGGCCACGGCTGAGAAGCGGCTCTTGTCACAAGTTTGTGGTGACGAGGAGTAAGGCTGCACTCATGTGAGAAGGTATGAGTGCTCGGGCTTGTTCGAGGAGCTTCCAATGCCCCCTGTTGTCCCAGCCGTCCCCTTCTGGCTGACCCCTCTGGGCTGTCCCCTCTGGGCTGTCCCAGCAAACGTGGCCCAGTGCCAGGAGCCCTCTTGGCACATTGCCCAGCAACTAAGGACCCAGGCTTGGAGTTGGAAAGGGCTAGGTTCAAATTCTGCCCCTGCCGTGTAGGAATCACGGGACCTGGGGCAGATTGCTAACCCTTTGTGAGCATCAGTTCCCTTGATAATGGTAAGATGGCCTCATGGAGGTGTGGCAGAGTGAAAGGACCATGTGTACTAGGGCCCAGTGCCGGCCCGTAGGACCAGCTCAGCAAATTGTCCCAGCTCTCATGGGTGTGACCAGCCCCATGCATGGGACAATGGCGGCCTTGGGACTGAAGGAGACTAGGCAGAAAGGGCTCTAGGGAGGGTGGACTTGTGAAGCCACCCTGGAAAAGGAGTAGCCAGTAGCCAGGGAAGGGGTGAGGGGACAGCCGCGGCAGGGGACTGTTCCCAGAGAGGAAGAACAGCTTGTGCGAAGGCCCAGAAGTACGAGCCTGCCTGTCGGACCCAGGAGTGGAGGACGTGGGTGGGATTGGCGAAGGACGTGGCTGGAGACGGAGCCCTGCAGCCTGTCCTGCTCCCCCGCGGCATCCCGAGGGCTGAGGGCAGGTGGCTGGAGAGCCACCGAGCTGGGGGAGGGCGAAGCTGGGGCGGGACGGCAACGCAGAGGCGGTGGGGCTGAGCCACAGGCATGGCAGCCGGCGGAGGGAAGAGGGACAGACCAAGGAGGCAGAAGCACCAGGACCGGGGAGCTGTTGAGCAGTAGAGGACAGGCAAGTGTGGTGAGGAGAGACAAAGCCCACGTGTCCCCCCCTGAGCAGCTTCTGCCCTCACCAACCTGTCGTGTTGTGCTCGAGCTACCGAGACCATTCAGCACTAGACTTGGGAGACCCTGACTGATGGACGGACCTAAAGTCTCCCCTCGCCTGGCGGCTCTGGACTCGCCAGTTAGGGTAGCTGTGATCAGACCGTAACTTCAGAGGGTGTGTTTATAGATCCCAAACCGAGATCCTTAACCGAAACGCAGACAAGAACTGCAGGGAGGTCATGGCTGGGCCAGTGAATGGGACTCGGCCAGGATGCTGTTGGACTGGAATCGGGGGCCCCCCACAGCCACAAGGATACCCACCGCCATCTTGGTTGCATCACCAGATCACTGAGCCAGCGAAGTTGGTTGAAAGAATCAGGAAATGGCTTTATTTTTCTCCTAAAATTACCGGATGAACCTTTGAAACATGAGGCGAAGGGCAAGAAGGCAAGTACAAAAGGCCATACCGATAGGGTCCCATTGGCAGGAAGTAGCACAGATATGGCAAATTCAGAGAAGGGGACGGTGGCTACTGGCCACCAGGGGCTGGGACGGGGACAACGGGATGCTGAGCGACTGCTCATGGGGGCGAGGTTTCCTTTCGTGGTGAGAAAACTTTTCTAAAACTGAGTGTGGTGACGGTTCACTGTGAATATGTGTATGCTAAGACAACTGAATCATGCACTTTAACTGGGTGAGTTGTGTAGTACGTGGCTTTTAGCTCAGTAAGTTGTTATACGATCTATCCATCTATCATCTATCTATCATCTGTCTATGCATCCATCCATCCATCTATCATCTGTCTGGCCAGAGATGCACACTATTACATCAGTAACTCCTGATAAACACTGTGTAAACTAAGAAACAAAAGACATAAAAAAAAAACACTTAATGGTTTCTATCTTAAATGAACACTTGCATTTTTAAGAGGGAAACATTGATACAGTTTCTCCTAACTCTGGTATGGTGGGAGCCTTTTTAGAATGCCTTGTAGGGCTTTTGCAAATGGCTAGGGTTACCCCCCTGAGCCTCCGCTGACCCTGGAGTCCCCACGTGTGAATCACTGCATTAGAGGAATTCTCGGAAAATAAGGACTCAGGCTCAAAAACTCATTATTAGCACTGTTACACAAGATGGTTCTGGAAGTTCTGGCCAGGGTGATTTAAGTCAGGAGACAGAGTGAAGAGGTATGGCCGTCCTAGAAGGGGGCATGAATTATTGTTCAGGTGCACTGATATAATGCTTTAAAAAGCCCCAAAGAATGCTGGGAACAGCTATTTCAGTCGCCAGAAAGCTCAGGTACACAGCTGGATGCGAAGTGCACAACATCAATGGCCTTTCATTGTCCCTACTGCACTCACTTCGAAATGAGAATGGAAGCAAGGTCCTTTCACAAAAGCGACAAACTCAAAAACCTAGCAGTAAGCGTGATGTCCTTCATATAAGGATGTTCATTGTAACACATTTTTTTTTTTATTATAACAAGGAAACAAAGACAAACCAGAAACCAGTAAGTAGTGATAGAACTTGGAGCAGCCAAAGTCTGTGAACAAGGTCAAATTACTAGTATTGTTTTCTAAAAGAGGCTTGATGTTAGGTAGCAAAGCAAGAATCGAGTATCAAAACCAAGTCCAAGTTTAGCGCCCAAATAGCAGAAGAGTAGACTTTATACGGAAGAACGACGGCACCTTGATCTTTCTATCCCCCTGCCCAGGAGCTCAGAATGCTAAACCAAGGGCAAAGTGAGATTATCGGTCATTTATTCTTTATACTTTCCTGGGTACTCTAACTTTTCTATTATGAGCATGTGTTAATTTTTAATGTTAGATTTGGTATCTTTATCAATATATAAAAAACGATTTTATAAATTATTCTGCATTCATAAATCATTCCTCTATTTTTCCACTGGATGGCAGCATAAGCGC
Organism: Furipterus horrens; assembly: GCF_987537825.1. Taxonomy (NCBI): domain Eukaryota; kingdom Metazoa; phylum Chordata; class Mammalia; order Chiroptera; family Furipteridae; genus Furipterus; species Furipterus horrens. Next base: position 116,136,910 of record NW_028327187.1, on the reverse strand, counting down.
ATGAAATAAATAAGAATGGTTTCAGAGTATTTGGTCTGCAACTGGAATTATTCTACGTTTGTAATGCATTTCTCTATTTTTCCACTCGGTGGCAGCGTAAGCACATCAAATATATAGCAAAAATGCTTTCATGGCATTTGCTCAGAAATTGAATGAGTCTATTGTTTAATTCAGTAATTAATTTTTAAAAATATATTGATTGATTTTAGAAAGAGGGATAGAGCAAGACATCAATTTGCTGTTGCACTTATTTATATATTCATTGGTTCATTTGTGTGTGTGTTCTTTCTGGGGATCAAAACCACAACCTGTGCATTTTGGGATGATGCTCTAATTAAGTGAGCTACTGGCAAGGGCAATATCTACTAAATTTAAAAATGCTTGTAGCCATTGAGCAAGGCCCTGTTTGGAATTTACACTATAAATATAGTTATGTGGTGTACTGAGATACACACACACACACACACACACACACACACATGTTATATATAAGACTTTCATTGAAATGTTTTTTTCATAGCAAATACCAAAACAAAAAGCAAAAACAAGAGACAGAACTTGAAGCAACCAAAGGCTCTGAACAGAGTCAAATCATTACTATTATTTTTAAGGAAACTTGATGATAGGTGAGCAAAGAACGAATCAAGTAACAAAACCAAGTTTAAGGTTTGCACCCAAATAGAACAAAAGTAGACTTTATACGGAAGAATGACGGCACCTTGATCTTTCTATCCCCCTGCCCAGGAGCTCAGAATGCTAAACCAAGGGCAAAGTGAGATTATCGGTCATTTATCCTTTCTTTATACTTTCCTGGGTACTCTAAATTTTCTGTTATGAGCATGAGTTAAATTTTAATGTTATATGTGGTATCTTTATCAATATGTAAAGAACACATCTGGATTTTATAATTTATTCTACATTCATAACGCATTTCTCAATTTTTCCACTGGATGGCAGCATAAGCACATGAAATAAATAGCAAAAGTGGTTTCAGGGTATTTGGTCTGAAACTGGAATTATTCTGCATTCGTAAAGTATTCTATTTGTCCACTAGATGGCAGCATGAGCACATCAAATAAATAGCAAAAATGGTTTCAAGGTATTTGGTGTGAAGTAGAACGAGCCTGTTATATAGTTCTGTGATTTAAAAATTTAAAAATTTATTACTTGATTTTAGAGAGAATGGAAGGAGAGAGAACTAGAGAGCGTGAGAGAGAAAGTGAGAGGTTGGAGAGACAAACAACGATTTGCTCTTTCACTTATTTACACATCTATCAGTTGATTCCTGTATGTGCCCTGACTGGGGATCAAACCTACTAACTTTGTGCATCGAGCTGATGCTCTAGCCAACTGACCTGCCCAGCCAGGGCAGTATGGATTAAATTTATAAATGAATGTACCCATTGAGCAAGGCCTAGTTTGGAATTTACACTATAAATATAGTTATGTAATTTTACATTTATATATTACATATAAGATTCTCATTGAAAAAAATTTTTCATCCTAGCAAATAGCAAAACAAAAACCAAACACAATAGGCAGAGCTTGAAGCAACCAACCTCTGAACAGGGTCAAATTACTAGTATTTTCCTAACAGCCTTGATCATATGGGACCAAAGCAAGAATCGAGTATCAAGACCAAGTTCAAGTTTAGAACCAAAATGATAGAAAAGTGGACTTTATACAGAAGAATAACTGCACCTTGATCTTTCTAACCCCTTGCCACACCATTCAGAATGCTGAACCAATGCAAAGTGAGATTATCGGTCATTTGTTCTTTCTTTATACTTTCCTGGGTACTCTAAATTTTCTGTTATGAGAATGTGTTAATTTTTTATAAGTTATATGTGGCATCTTTATCAATATATAAAGAACACTTCGGGATTTTATAAATTATTCTACATTCATAAGGCATTTCTCTATTTTTCCACAGGATGGCAGCATAAATACATTAAATAAACAGCAAACAAACGGCTTGGGGGTTACTTGGTCTGAAATTGAATCTGCCGATTTTATGTATAGGTCAGTGATTTTTGACGTGTTATTGGCAGAAACAAATTATTCCTTAAATTGTTTATTATTCTGATAAAATGATTACATATTCATCATAAAAATTGACATATAGGAGAATACATGTCACCTGTAGTCATAGAGCTCAGATACAGGCAAGGCTGACAATCTGGTCTTCATCTTCATGGTTATGGATAGATATGTGGTGAAAAGAGAAAGCTGCACAGTTTTAAACACAACGTGCCCTGTATTCAACTGTTTTCTAATCTATGTTTTCTCATCCAATGTCTCTTAAGCATGTCTTTGTTTCCCTAAATTATTAGATATGGTGGTTTTCAAAGTTTGCCTCATGTTCCAGCCTCTGGACACATTGTAACATTTTACTGATTTCAATTGGCCAGTTAGGCTTTTAAAAGTGGCTTTATATTATAAAAAGCTTTCCCATGTACAAAATACCCATGGAAAAATATAATAGTCACCCAATTATCAGTATTTAAATTTGATACATTTTAATTTTTACTATCTTTGCTTCAGATATTTTTATGAAAGAAAAGTTTACAGGTAGAGTTGAATGTATCTCCATCCAATTAATATGTATCCTTCCAGTTGGTTTTTAATGTTCCCATCTTGATCTCAGGCTTTAATTTAAAAGTTTGTTCCATAAACAATATAGGATTGTTTGAATGCTTAAATTCTACACATAAATATAATCACGAGTGCACATTTGTTATTCACTTAACATGATTTCAGGATTTACCCGTGTTGATATAGGCCTGGTTACTTTTGCCTGCTCTGTTATCATCTCTAAATATAGTTGATTAGCCCTCCCCTATTGGTATGCATTTAGGTTGTTTCTAGTAATTGGAAACCACTGCTTTTGTGACGGGGCAGGTGTGTGTGGTTGGTCTGGGGTCTGTGTGTAGAGAAGAATGAACGACTCATTCAAGAGGGTGAGCCTCTTCTGTTCTGCCGCGTACTGCGGAGGCACCCTGCCAAACGACTCCAGTTTATAGTTCAGCCAGTCGTGAAACGAATCCCATTTCCTCACATCCTATGTGTGGTATGAGGCACGGCTTTCTTTCAGCATCTTCAAAGTTAAGCATCTTTTCATGCTCATTAGCCAGCGAGTTCTGTCTTTTGAGCATTTCCAATCTGCAGCCTTTGCTTATTATCCACTTGGGTTGTCTGTCTTTTGTCACTGACTTGTACAATAGATTTTTAAAAACATATTTCTGGTTCAGATGGGGTCTCTACAGGAAGCACATGGTATGCACAAACCCAGTAATTTAAGGTGAACTTAATGGAGGGCCTATTTACAAAAGCAGGGGCAGGTTCGGGGCAAGCGAAGAGGGGCAGTACAGTATACAAAGTGGGCAGCGGGGAGCAGTGCTCACCATCTCGGGCCTGAAGTGGCTGGGCAAGTGTTGGGCAACAATTCTCCTAGGGTTTCTGGGCGTTTTCCCCTGGTCAGGCTCTTCTGGGCAAAGGGCGCTGGGAAGCTTTGTTCAAAGATGATTGGATAGCAGGCAGCCTTGAGAGCTGGAGATAGTGGACATAATAAAGATAAAGAATGTGGCCCTCGGGGAGACACTGCATGATCCTAAAGCCTTTTCCTTCCCATCCGGGAGAACTTTGCTCACCTCCTGGGGAAACAGACCTGGAGAGCCCTCCCTTCGGCCCCTCAGGAGATTTGCTTGCATTCCAGATGGCGGCATCCGTCTGCAGGGGAGGATGGGCAGGCCTCCGGCAGTCCTGATAACAGCCCGGTTTGCTAACTCAGTGCTCCTCTCCCGCGCTGCCTCCTCCCACCCAAGCAGGTGAACATGAGGCCCTTGTCACGTAGCCCTGTGGGAACTGGGAAACTGGGTACCAACTCAAGATATCGCTCTGGCTGCTGCTTTTTGCTATAACAGCCTGTGCCTCTGACCAGGGCTCTGGTGCCTTCAATCAGGATATGCCCCTGAAACTGGCCAGGCTGACTGGTCAGCTTGCAAGAGGGCACACCCCAGAGCCCTCGTAAGTTCTTACTTGACAGAAGTGAGCAGAACCCAGGAAATGGAGCTGTGTTTACAGGAGCTAAGTTTCTGTGGTAGGACCCAGCCAGCTCTGTCTGTAGGACAGGGGCCAGGGCAGTAAGCACACGCCACCTGCCTCTGGGCTCCCCCAGGTGCCCCACCTGGAAACCAGAGGGGACAGGACCACCCGACTTAGTTCACACAGGTCAGCCTCGCAGGTGCCGAGCAAGTGGGACGGGTATAGAGGTTGGACAGGGGCACCGGAAAGCCGCTGGGCACAGTGAATGCTTTGGTGCTTTGCAGATTTCCTCTCCGGCACCGTGGCTTGTCTTTCCTACAGAAAGAGGGTCTGCCCCATATTGGGTTTTTGATATGTGGTCAGCCTTGCTGTATGTACTTGTACCTGGTCCATATCGGTAAATGTTCCATGTGTGTATTGACTAATTGTTGTATGCTGGCTTCTGTGTACGTCCGCTAGCTGAAGATCAACGGCGAGAGTAATAGTGACTAATTGGAGCAGGGTGTGTGGGGGTTGGTTAAAAAAAAAAAGAAGAGTGGAGCTACAATGCGCCACAATGACAACAGGCAGGAGTTTCAGCGGCTGCCACGCAAATGTCAGAAACCACGGCTTCTCTGCGTCAGGCACTAGGAATACATAGATCTCTGTTCATCAGGAGTCCAGATGTGGCTGTCCTCAAGGTTGGTGGAGTCACCAGCTTTGTGATGGCATGATGGCCCTACAGTTGGCCATTTCTCTTCTCTATTGTTCTTATTTTAATCACGTTGGGAGCAAGGCATTTGTAGCCATTCCCGGTGCCTCATCCAACCTTGACAATGGCAAGGGAAAGAGATAAATATTATTGTTGGACGACTCTCTTAAAAAGAGAAGAAACTGCTCCCAGAAGCCCTCCTAGCAGGTTCCTTTCTTCTCTCAGTGGCTATAGTTGGGTCACACTAGCTTTCCTGAAAACATCACCAACAAGGCAGAAGATAACAAATTACTCATGTTGAGTTGATTCCTGAAGCAGGAGAATGAGTTGACAGTCCCTTCCAGAAATGTGCTGTGCAGTGTGTGGGCAGGGGTGTGTGTGTGTGTGGCCACCACGAGCGACATTTGGACTCTTTTAGGTAGAAAGGTGAGTGAGTGGATGCTGGGTAGATAGACAACCCAAAGCCTTCACTACAGAGGTGACCAAATTAAAGCTAACTCTCAAAACTCCATGGTAGAAAACAAACAATTCCATTGGGAAACAAACAAAAGACACGAAGAGACATTTCGCTGAAGAGGATAAACAGATGGCAAAGACATGAAAAGATGCTCAACATCATTAGCCATTTGGGAAACACAAATTCAAACTACAATGAGATATCATTGCACAACTATCAGAAAGGCTAAAATTAAAATTAAAAAAAGTAGTGGCGACAGCAAATGCCAACTAAGATGGGAAGAAACCAGACCGTTCATACATTAGCAGTAACATGTAAAGCGGTACAACCACTCCCTGTCTAGTTGGGTCAATGTCACATCCTTTATTCCTATGATGGTTTTAAAAGCCCAGCCCTTAATAGTGAGGGTCTGTATTGCGATACAGTCCCCTTCCAACCCAGGGAAGTAACGTTTCTCTCTAGCTGGTTTGTGTATTTCATATTTGTATTATATTTTATACAACATGTCTATGTATTTGCAGAAATATGAGGGGCATGGGATGCATTACTCAATCTGCCCAATTGCCAGAACTGAAAGTTGTAGTCTGTTTCCAATTATTTAATATTATAAATAATGCTAAGATGAATATCCTTGCCCATTAATCTTTATGCACATCTCTGGTTATTTTCTTTGGAGAAAAGCCTAGAAATGGTCAGAGTATGAACATTTTTAAGGTGTTTGATATATATAATGTCCCATTGCCAACCCCAAAGAATGCCCCACTTTACATTCCCTGTGAATTCCTGTTTTCCTGCACCCTCTCTGACATTTGGGAACTTTAAAAAAAATGACCATTTAGTTAGATAAAAAATAAAGTGTAAAAAACTTATTTTTTTACATTTTAACTGGTTAGAAAAAAATCAAAAGAAAAATAAAATTTCGTGACACGTGAAAATGGTATGAAATTCAGGTATCAGGGTCAATGAAGGCAGTTTTGTTGGCACACAAATGCTTCAATTCTTTTATGTCACCACCTTTGGCTGCTTTAAGCTACTGTGGCAGATGAGTAGTTTCTACAGAGACCATGATCTGCAACACCTAAAGTGTTTACTGCCGGGGCATTTTCAGAAAAGTTCTGTCAGCCTTTGTTCTAGATAGAATCAGCCCATGCTCACATACATTGTAATAGAGTCAGGCCATGGTACTAACACCGTCCCTGAGATCAAATGAACTACAACTACACACAACAGAAATAAATCTCACAAACATAAAGTTGAGACAAAGAACCCAGATTAAGAAATATATATGTAGTAACTTTCTTGTTGATAGAACACTTAAAACACAGGCAAAGCTGACCTTCGCTGATAGAAGTCAGGAGAGTGTCATCCTGTGAGGGACAGTTCAGTGACCGGAAGAGGCCAGAAGGGGCATCACCAGTGCTGATCTGGGTGCCAGTTAGATGGGTGAGTTCACTTTGTGAAAATTCATTGAGGTCCACAGTTATGATTTGTGCATTTACCTGTGGGTAAGTTATACTTCGACAAAAATTATAGAAAGAAAAAAAGTGATGGGGTGGAGGGCATCCCTTAGTCACATCTGGGAACATATAGTTAAATCAAAGCAGGCCGACGATTGATTGATTGACTGATTTTGAGACAGACAGAGAGAGATCAATTTGTTGTTTCATTTATTGATGCACTCATTGGTTTATTCCTGTATGTGCCCTGACCAGGGATCGAACCTGCAACCTTAGAATATCAGAATGATGCTCTAACCAACTGAGGTACCCAGCCAGGGCAAAGCAAGCCAATATTTTTACTGCATTTTCTCAGTTTCTGTTTCTTAGTTCTTCTATATTTCAGCTTTCATTGCTATCCTCTCCTTACTAGCCCCCTCCCCGCCCCTGTGTTAAGGGGAGGAACTCCTTAGGAACTCCTCTTAGGAAGTAGCCTATACATTTGTAACAGATATTTATTACTGTGTAACAAATCACATCCCAAATCAATGGCTCCGACAACAATATTTTGTTGTTTGCCCATGATTCGGTGGGTCAGGCAGGGCTCAGCTAAGTGATACTCCTGCTGTAGTCATGCACTGGGCTGGGATGGGAGGCACAAGAAGCCTTAACTTACAGAGTCTGGCTTCCCAGCGCTCCTTCCCACATCGCTGTCCTGGGAAGCCTTTAGCACGGCAGGCTCAGAGTGCTGAGGTTTCTCACGTGGTGGCTGACCTCCAAAAGCAAGAATGTGGACGTGCCAGTTCTCTTAAGCCTGGGGATGGAAGTCCTGGAACATCACTTCCATCATATTAGATTGGGCAAGTAAGTCATGCGGTGTGTTCATTCAACATGAGGGCAAATGGATCCCCTTTCTTGGTATGACCAACAGAAATGCATTTGTGACCTTCTTGAATCCACCCAGAACTTTATCTAGGGTGATAGTAGTTGCATTGGCTGGAACTTACCACACTTCCTAGGGTGCTAGGGCCTCAGATGCTTACAGTAGATACCCTCTGCCCCTTTCCATGTTGGGGAAGACTTCTGTCCACCCATTAATGCAACATGTTTATGTTCCAACCACCGAGGTGCCACTTGCGTTAACTTAGTAACAAATACACACATAATTTAACAATTTGTAGAGACAGTTTATGGAATGAATTGAATTGGAACTTGTCAGCTTTTCACCGAAAATAACTAAATGCCACGATGTACTCTGTGGAGCGTGAAACTCAAGGAACACAACATTATTGTAACAGTGCTGCTGCCTGAGCTCTGGTCTGGACCCATGCTTCCTAAACGTTAATGTGCATGGGAATCACCTGGGGCTCTTGTTAAAAAGCACATTCTGATTCCATAGGTGTGGAGTGAGGTCTAATTGTGTTGCTCTGTGGACCACAGAGTGTGACGCTCATCATGGTTGGGCACAATCAGACCACATTGTAATTCAATCAGCTGGAGTTCAGTACCTTGCAAAGCACACACCGCTGCAAACATCCCCTGGTTAAAATGGCTTAGAGGTAAGCTGGTCCTTTGTAAGACACATAAATCACTCACTTAGGGGTGAAATAATTTATTCAGATGACAACCAATCACACACACACACAAAATCTATACATGGATGAGAACATGACAAGGCCAGAAAATTAGATTCAGGTTCATGCACAAAACCAGAAAGACAAGCAGTTTTAGGAGGAATGCAACTCGAATCGTATCAGACCTTATCAGCTTTGAGCAGGCCCTGGGGAGCTGAGCCAGGTTTCTGAGTTTGGGTGGAATGTATCTGGTAAACAATATTGGTATTTGATCATATTATTGACATAGGGTTGCAAAGATGGACTTGTGATATTTTTAATGTAAGCACTGCAGTTTGGACATTGCACAGCCCTTCAGAAGCGGTGTGTGCGCATGCGCAAACAAAGGTTTATTTAGCTTTACAAGTTTGATAGTCAACTTATTTAAGTTACAAATTCAGATGCCTTGTTTTCCTTTAACCTTTTCAGTTCAGTCTAGAAACTTTATTAGTCTTTGTTTTAAAATTCATTTGTAAGGCTGGCAAATAATAGAAATGACTTCTAAGGGGCCTTTGGGAAATCCTTGATTCCACTTGCAAACTTAGTGAATTCGACACTTCCATGAATTTTGAAGTACATGAAAACTCTTAGTGTATGACACCCAGTTCTCTTGTTAATCACTGCAATTGTCTCCCTTAACAAATACATTCCCAAGTATGAACATAACTTTTCAATCCAATAAATTAAACTCATAAATACAGTGAAACTCAAGTACTCTCAGAATGTGCCGCTGTTGTCTATAAAATTAGGTTTCAGCTACAATCACAAGTTTATACTAATCACCCAGCTGTACACTTCACAGTGGTTTCCAAAGCTCAGAAATCCTTTTGAGACTTTACAAAAGCAAAAAATGTCAAATATGCACCCATTCCTTCTTCACCTCAAATGTGAATCCCATAGTTTGGAGTCTCTGACAGCTTCTGTACTTGCCCTAAATGCTCCTGGAGCTCAGAGATACCCCCCTCACAATGGCAGTTGCCATCCCGTGACTGACCCGCACACACGGCCTGGATTGGGGCTGGCCCCTGGCTAGATTCTTGTCAGTGACCCTAATGGGCCACTTGAAGCCTATTAATGATTGCTATGTCCACAATACTCTACTCCGCAGGGGGTGGTTTCAAGACCCTGACCCTTAGTTTGAAGCTGTACACATTATTGACTCTTCCGGATACCCAGGGACATTTGTAAGATGGGCAGCTTGACCCCTGGATTGGATTTTGCATCTATGTCCTTCTCAAAATATGTACTTTCCCTCTAGCTCTAAAGACCTTTGCACTCCGAGAACCCTAAGGTACCCTTTTATCTGCTAATAAGACCTTTGGAATCCTTGGAATCTTCCTAGATGCTCTAAAGAGATTGGATTTGGATCTTAGGGCAAAATTACCTCACAGGTGGTGGTGTTTTCTTCCTTAGAAGCACTTTATGTCTCAGTGTCCCTCTTCTTGTGATTTCAACAGGAACACGTACTTTTTCAGGTATTCCAAATTATAGAGTAGTCCCTGCCCTCCCCCAATGCTTGCTCTCTGAGGCGGGGGCTTTTGGCAGGTGCTTAGGTCGTGATGGTGGGGCCTCAGGAATGGCATCCATGTTCTTTTACTTACTTAGTTTTAAATTAAAAAATATGTTTGTTGATTTTAGAGAGAGAGGAAGAGGGAGAGGGAGAGAGAGAGAGAGAGAGAGAGAGAGAGAGAGAGAGAGAGAGAGAGAGAAACCATCCATGTGAGACAGAAACATCGATTGGTTGCCTCCCATAACCACCCTGACTGGGGACTGAACCCACCACGTAGATATGTGCACTGACTGGGAATCAAACCTGCAACACTTTGGTGTATGGGATGAGGCTCCAACCAGCTGAGCTACACCAGCCAAGGCGGAATTCACGTTCTTTAAAAAGAGATCTCACAGGGCTCCCTTGCCCCTTCCACCAGGTAAGGACACAACCAGAAGTCTGTGACCCAGAAGAGGGTCTTCTACCAGCCCTGCCCACACCCTGATCTCAGACTTCCAGCCTCCAGATCTGTGAGAAATAAAGTTCTGTTGTTTGTAAGCCACCCCCTGTGTGGTATGTTGTGAAAGCAGCCTGCATGGACTAAGACAGGAGCCCATATTTTCATCTTTGTTCCTCAAAACGTAGACCCCCAAATTATGCAGGCAGCCCTGAGTGGGGACACCAAGAACAACCAATGAGACAGAACTCCATCACTGCTTACGGTGTGCTCAGCTTGGGGCTGGCTTTTTGCCCATTTCTACTTCTGTGCCAGGTAAGTCTTGGCTGAGCTTCATGGAGACATGGCCTGAAGCTGGGGGACAAACAGATCTGGGCTCTTCAATGTGCTTTCGCAGAGCAAGTACGTGCGTTTGCTCAGTGACGCAGCTGAGGCATGGCACTTCTTAGCTGAAAAATGTGCCCCTATTGATTATGACGTTGAGTACCGAGAACACTACCTGCATGGTTCTCTGAATTTCAAATGTCAAACCGCTTTCTTAGATGCCACACGCCCACCTGCTTCCATGAGGGTAACTCCGTGCTATGCCAGCTAATGGAGCTGGGCCTTTCAGGGCATCCCCCCAAGGTGCTGGCCCACGAACCACTCTGTGAGCAGAATGAGTCCTAGAAACAGAGCAGCTGGTGATGGAGTCGGGGGCTGTGATGGGTCAGTCATGTGTCACCCTGACACGGGCACGGGTGGCCCAGACCTTGGGTGCGTCTGTGAGGGTGCTTCTGGGTGGCTTGAACCTTTGATTCAGTAGACTAAGAACAGCAGAGGTGGGTGGGCCTTACCCGATCAGTGGAAGGCCCCACTGAAACAGAAAGATTCCCTTCCCTGTGAACGAGGGGGAGCTGCTCCTGCCTGACTGATTGAGCTGGGACATCAGTGTTTTCTGCCTTCGGACTTGACCTGAAACATCAGCTTTTCCTGGGTCTCGAGCTTGCTGGCCTGAGACTGGAACTATGCCATTGGCTCTCCTGGGTTTCCAGTTTGCTGACTGCAGATCTTGGAACCTGTTGGCCTTCAAAATCAAGTGGGCAAACGCCTTATAACAAATCTTGATATATATATATACATACACACACACCCCCTATTGCCTCTGTTTCTCTGGAGAACCCTGACCACTATGGAGGTCAGATGGGGCAGCCGAGCTGCAGTGGATGCCAGTAGGACCCCTCCCTTCAGTCATGGCAACTAAAAATGTCTCCAGACACTGCCAAATGTTCCCTGGGGGCCACAGTCGCCCCGGTTGACAGCCACTGATATATAACCACCATCTCGGGTTGTTGCTCTAGGATCTAGTGAGGTTAGACGTGTTCCAAAACTGTTCCATTCATGCTACAAAAGAGGCTAATTTATAACGCTAGTGTCATCAAATGAAAAAAAAAAATTGTTAATGACCCAGAGACTGCTCATTTCTGTGTTGGCTAAATCCTCCTGCTTGTTTCCGTAAGCCTGAGACTTCCAAGCTGCTCCGCTTGGCTCAGAAAGCAGAGGTCTGCAGTTTAAGAATCTGTTTTTCCAAATACACGGGGGACCAGAGTCATAATCCTAAACAGGAGAGAATGCAGCCAGGAGGAAGCGTTTTGGAGCGCGCTGGCTCATGGCGGCCGCGTCTTCCTGAAATGATGGTTTGCCTGGAAGCCATTTCCAATGGGCTCGTTAGCGTTCTGTTGAACATACCCCATGGGTTGCGCAGGCAAAGGAGTAGAAATGTAGCTTTGGGAGCGGAGACCTGGAGATAAAGGGAGTGGGTGACTAGGAGTGTCCTACATTTGGGAGAGAGATTGGTCTAGCGTTTTTTTAAAATCTGGATTTTAATCACCCAGGTACAAATGGAGTCCTCCTACAATATGACGGCCATGGACTGATTCCAAGGACATTGCTCTGCTCTGACTCTCCCGGAATACCCTGTATCTCTTTGCAGCGGAGGATTAGCAACTGAGGAAAATCCTTCATCTCCAGATGGGACGCATCTACACAAATCAAGGAAGTCCCATTTCAGAAAAGTGCTCCCAGTCTCCCCGTCCACACACCAAATCTAAACAACGGCTTTTCGGATCACAAGTCAAACAAGTGTCTAAAGCTAAAGTGATAAAGGCATGAAATAAAGGCTCCAGGAGTAACCCCGCCCTTTCCCCATTCCAATTCCGGAGCCTGGGGAGAGGTGTGGAGTTAGGGACCTTGGCATTTCTCTCTTCCTTTGCAGTCCCTATACCAGCAAGACAGGAATTAGCAAGATTTACCTCTAATCTCTTCCCAAGTGTGTGGATTTGCATTATTTAAATATATGGGAAGTGCCCATAACAGTAATTATTACAGTATTTGAAGAATGCCAAACAATGAGCCATTTCTTCTTCAGACCCAATCTGGCCCATTTCCGTTTTCCTCTTAGCACATTGTACAGAATTACCCAACGTGTCACTTCCTAGAACACTTGATTGTTTACACAAGTAAGCAAGGCTTCTTTGGCAGTGTTTATTTCTCTCATTTTTAGACGCGATGATTGCAGCCTTCACGGCTCTCCTTTCTAGAAACCTCTCAAGTACTGCATGTGTATAGATGCAATTTTGTACCTTCCTTTTTAAAACAAAGGCTACCCTTTGGGAAGAGGGGCAGGGAGAAAAGGCTGAATCTAATTGAGGGTAAAAAAAAAAAAAAATCTTCAAACTCTGTGCTTGCTTGTCTGGCCTGCAAGGAGTGTGCTGGATTTACTCCTTAACAAGCATTTTAAAGAAAATATTCTGCAAAGGGGATTTCCCAGGGGGTCTGCAAGGAGGACAAGTATTTGCATCTCGATTACCCAGAGCCCAAATGGATTTTTTCCTGAGCCGTTTTTCCATCAGAAATCTTGGTGGGAGGAGAGGTCACTACAATGTTTGCACTTTTGTCATTGGCGAGGCCGAGGTTTTCATATGGAGGCAATAAAGAATGCATAATTGTGCATTCAGCTAAGACTAAAGATTCCTTCCCCTACAGTGTGTTGTGTGTGCATGCGTTTTTTGTCCAACACGGAAAGCCCCACTTGACTACAAGAAAGACAGGCCTTATTCTCCCTAACAATTAACACACGCACACACAATTTCCCAACGTATGGCAGAGCAGGGGAGTTAAAAGACCCCTTACCCCTCCCAACTTTTCTTCAACGCCCCCCCCCCCCCCCAAGGTCTTTAGGGACAATCAGCAGCTGCCTGGACTAATGGTGAAATAGGCAGGCCTTGGTCACCCCAAGTTCTGGCCTCTTTCGAGTTGGCTCATTTTAGGAAGACAAATGCAATGGACCTCCTTCGCTTATCTGAGTCTGAGCGGTCCAGGGGTCGTGGATAAGGCTTCTTCAGTGATGTCTCCAATCTGTCCTCTCTGGCAGGCAAATGCCAGTAGGAATACCTGTAAATGTTATGATGATCAAACGATTCACATTTACTAATCTCTTGGAAGAAAGCCAGTGAGGCAGACTCTAACGTCAGACCTCCTCAAGGTTGTGCGGGACCTGAGGGATTGGGGATGCTGGCTGATGCGGGCAGGCGTGGGAGCACGCTAGGCTGGGGAGGGCCAAGCAAGGCCACTGTAGGCCATGGCAGATCTGGAGTGTGAGGTGCAGTACCATTTGCCCCCCCATCCCAGAGCAAGGGGAGCTGGGCTGTCATGGTGCAGAATGGGTCCCTGGGGGGTGGGCGGACCGTCTCAGATCTGCTTCAGCGGGGTAATTCTCTGAAAGGGTGCAGTCCCAGCCAAGGAGGTCTGGGTGGGGTGCTGCATCTGCTACACAAATTGACAAGTGTTTCATGACAGCAGCTCCACGTGCCGAGGAATAAAGGGCTCAGAACTCACAAGGTCTCCCAAGTCCCTAATTTGAGGTGGTAGCCACCCTGGCTTCATCTGTAGACAAGTCAAAGTCATAAGTGCCTATTTCTTTGTCCAGTCCCAGACTTCAGCAGTGGGGAGTGCAGAGATTCTGTCCTGTTCTCTGCAGCACCCCAACACCAGCACAATGCCTGCACACAGTAGGTCTGCCGTGCATCCTTGCTGCCAGTCTGAATGACTACATCACACCAAGTCACCCTCAGCGAAAGGCCTAAGCTCCTAATGGATGGAGCTGCGGGGCATGTGTGTGTGTGTGTAAGAGAGAGAGAGAGAGAGAGAGAGAGAGAGAGAGAGAGAGAGAGAGAGATTGCTTTGTTGTTCCACTTTTTATGAGCCCTGACTGGAGACGGAGCCCACAACCTTGGTGTATCAGGAACCACGTTCTAACCAACCGAGCTACCTGGACAAGGCCCCTTCCCCTTTATTGATGCTTCTTGGCTTTCCTTTCCTTCCCAGGAGTTGGGAGTCGTTGCTGTGCGGGGGTGTTCTCCCTCTCTTTCCGCGTCTCTCTGCAGAGACTGGCTGCGCTCCAATCTGCTCCAGCCCCATTCAGGGCAATTTCCAGTGAGAGCGCCCAGATTTGTCACATTCTGAGATGACATGATGACATGGCCTGGGAGGGCCATGTCTGGCAGTAAGGTGTCTACAGGGGGGCAGGAAGAGGGGGGGAAAGAAGACAGTGGCAGCCGTCCTGGCCATAAATCATGCCCATCAGCAGGAAAGATGTCAGAGCATTCCCTGGAACTACACAATCACCAAGTATTTGCTTTTTTGATACTCTCCCCACTTTCCCTTGGACATTTCATAACCGTCCAGGTTTCGCTAAAAGGACTCCGGTGATGGAATTTCCGGCATATAACGGGGGGGGGGGGGGGTCAGATACTTGGGCAGCAAGGGAGTTTTTGTGTTGAGGTGGGAGGAGGGGAGGAAAGGCCTTCCTTGGATATGTCCCAATGAGCAGTTTCCATGCCTTCACGTTCTTCTTTTTAAAAACAACTTTCCCATTGTAAAAGTAATATTACCGTTTTACAAACAATTTGGAAAGGTGAATAATTTAAAAAACAATCACCCCTCTGAAGGAATGTAAATGACTGTGAGCATCTTGGACAATTTCCCTTTAGCCTCGTTCCCTATGTACCTGCGTTTGGATCCCTGTTGGGGTTTTTACTAGATAGTTTGGTGTCACTGTAAGTTTTATAACCTCCCTGATAGTTTCCTGCATTTCCTGACATTAAGTTTTGTGGCCAGGGATCTGGAGCACTAAGTAGCTGGGGATTTGGAGCAGGAGAGAACCTTAACTTTGGACTTCAGTCTCCCAGCTATGAGATGTGAGTGGAACATAAATTATCCTTGAGGTTTCGTGTTTTAGGAGTTGACCTGGCTTCCTCCCCAGCAGGGGCCTACTTGGGTCTCTGCTCAAACCACGGGATCCTCCAGACTGGAAGATGGAAGTGCTCAGGGCAGGTCAGGGGGCCTGGCCCAGAGTGGGGATTCGGATTGAGTCTTTCTGAGGCTCTCCCGGCAGGGACACCAAGTGGCCACGTGCCCAGCTGTCCGCTTCCAGGTGGTCCTCTCTGCCTCACCCAAGAGGACTGGCCTCAGGTTCCTCCTCTAGCTACCGAGCTTCTTCGGTCTACCCTCGGGGGCTCTATCCAGATTCGTCAGACCGTCTTGGGTATTCGGGAGACCCGGGACACAGCTGCCCCGCATCCCAAAAGGGCAGAAGGGAGGACCCCAGGCTTTGGGCAGTGGGTGACGTGAAGTGACCGCCCTCTCCCTCGGGAATTGTTGGGGCCCCAGAAGTCAGTCCCAGGCAGGCCGCGCCTGCAGCCCGGGTGGGGCGCCGTCCTCCCAGCCCCCCTTGCTCTCTGCGGTGGCCCGGGGGCGGACGGACGCGGTGGCGCCCATCCTGGCCCCCATGCGGTTTCCCGGCGAGGCCCGAGGTGGTGGGGCCGGAGGGGAGAGGGAGGAGCGCGCGGGGCGCTGGTGGGGAGCAGCAGTGGTTGAGGGGAGCGGGAGCCCCGGGCCTGGGCGGAGGAGGAGCAGCGACGCACGGGGTGGGGGCTGGGGGCAGAGGAGCGGGGAGCGGAGGAGCCCCGGGGGAGCCCGGAGGCGGAGCAGCTGTGGGAGATGGAAGGCGTCGCAGCGGGCCTGGGACCGAAGCAGAAGGGGGAGGGGCCGGGGGCGGGCCGGGGGCGGGGCGTGAGGGCGCCCCGCCCACCGCTGGGCCGCGCCGAGGAACGAAGATGGCCGGGCGCGCCGCGGGAACTCAGGAGTCGCCGGCAGCAGCCGAGGAGGCAGCTTCGGGATTGTGACTCCACGCGCGGCAGCGGCCCGAGCGACGCGAGCGGAGCCGGCCAGCTGCGCAGACAGCGGCGCGCCGTACCGGCGGGCGTCGGACGAGCGCCGGTGCGCGGGCACCGGGCAGAGGATGCACCAGGCGCGGCGGGCGGCTCCCCGCAGCCGCCCCCGCGCTTCGGACGCCCGGCCTTAGTGCTGGCTGAGGAGGCGGCGCGCGCGGGGCGCCCGGGCGGCGGCGGCGGCGGCGGGGCCCGCGCCGTCATGCCGTGGCTGAGCGGCGGCCGCCGGCGGCGGCGGGGACAGACGCGCGAGGCCCCGCGGGAGCCGCCGTCGTCCGCGCAGTGCCCGCGGGAGCCGTCGCAGCCCGCGCCCCCCGCCGCGGTGCCCGCGTCCTCTGCGTCCTCCGCAGGAGCGCTGCGGGCCCGGGAGAGCTCCGAGCTGCCGCTGCCCGCCGGCTGGGAGGAGGCGCGCGACTACGACGGCCGCGTCTTTTACATCGACCACAACACGCGCCAGACGTCGTGGATCGACCCCCGCGACCGGTAAGGGCGCCGGCGTGGGGTGTGGGCCCGGGCCGGGATCCGGACGCCCCGTTCCCTGGGCTCTGGGAGAGGGTCGAGGACACGGGAAGGTCTCCGGATCCGGGCGACGAGCACGGCGCCCTCACGCCCCCATCTCCGGGGCTCCGGCCGAGGATCGAGGCGCCTCGTCTCCCGGCCTCGAGTCCCCGAGCGCGGAGCTCCGGGCTCATCGCGGTCCCCGCCGCGGCGGACACACTGACTGGGTTCCCTAACGTCACCCGCTGACCGGCGCCTGGGAGCTGGGCGCCTGGAATTTCCTCTCCCGGGGCTGACGGATGGCCCTCTTTTCCTTTTTCCGCCGCGGCCTCGCCCATCCCTGCCGGGCCTCTGCGGCCCACCGCCCCCGGTTGTGGCCCCGCAGGCACCCCGGCCCCGCGATGGCCAGATGAGCTGTCACCTTGGAGCACAAACGTGCGCCCCAGCTCGGTGGTGTGGGCTCCTTGTCTGGCGGGCTCAGCCTAGTTTCCATCCAGACTGCTGCCAGTCGGGACACCTCCGGGGTTCCCAGTCCTGTAGGAGTTGGGAGAGTCTGTTCCCGAGCTGTGATGGCGAGTTACTAGGTAGCGCCTTAAAACACCGACTTAAAATTCTGATCGAAACAGCCTTGTGTATTGTGGCCAGAATGGATTATGATTAGACCCAGATGCTTTTGGAAAAAAACGAAAAACAAGAGCTGGATTTTAGGTTTCCTCTTTGTGCAAGATATGAATAGGGCACTGAGTTGTCTCATTATTTATGTAAATAAATCCTATGGAGTAAAAAAGGGATTCTTGCATTTAATTAAGTTCATGTAACGATGATGCTATTCTTCAACTTTTTCAGCGGTTCAGCTGCTTTTGGAGAGATGCATGTTTCGTGGGCTTGGGAATTCTGTTGAACCCGAGGGTTTCCAATGGTTATCTGATACCTTGTCCCGTCTAGAGCAACTTCTGTGCATTGCCTCAGTGCCAGAAAGGAAATATACTCCAGGTTTCCCAGTGACTTTAAGAGTTGGGAAGGCCAAGTGTGGTGACATCGCGCCCGCTTCCTCCTACCTGCACAGGAAAGGCAGCGCTGCATGGCGCTGGGGTCTGAAAATAAACGTTGGAGGAGGGAAGCTGCTGAGTTATTGTTTCAATATTTCTCCAGGTTCAGATAGGGAAAAACAAAACCGAGCAAAACAAAGCAAAAGGATGGTGGTCCCCCAACACTCTCTCTGAACACTGCAAACTCTGAACTCAGAAACCTCGATAATCCTAGCCCGGTTTTATGGGTTAAAAGGATGCTTAGTTATTTTGAAAATCAGGTGAGATCATATTATAATTTTAACCAAAGGCCAGCGCCACAGCTGTTTGATCAAGCCCTGGATGGTTCTGGAATTGCTAGAACTGCTTGGAATGTGGTGCCCTCTGATGCTGTACGTGTGTTAAAAACCCAAACAACTGGAAAATGAACCAATTAAAAATACCGTTTTGCTTAGAAAAGGCCAAGGCTCATTTTATGAGGGTAATATAAAACAGTTGTGGTTACACGGGAGTGGGGACTCATGACGAAAAGTGTAAGTGGAAGCATGTCCCTTTTTACGGCGTGACCCAGGACATAGGTGAGCAGACCCTGCGCAAGCCCGCTCGCAGAGCCCTCCTTTCCGCTCATTTCATGCAGGTTCCCTGTGTCTCTCCTTCCAGAAATTTGTTACTCAGTGACATTCTCCTCCTTTGCAGACATCGCTTATGTGAGAGATTTTTTTTTAAAAGTCTTGTTTCTAGTGCTCGCTTCGGCAGCACATATACTAAAAAGCCTTGTTTCTAATGCTAAAAGTGTCGTTGGAGTGAACAAAAGTGGATATTTTACATTTTTGGTAAAGTAAAAACATGTGTATACTTTTATGAGACATTGTTTTTATAGTGAGTGAAAATTCAGCAGGGGACAGCTTGCACTTCAGCTCCCATAATACCTTGCCTGAAATATGTATGGAATGTTCGGCAAGCCACAAACATTTAAGGGGAGTCTCTGAAGGGTGTAAATGGTGTAATAGTCATTCTTCTTCTTCTTTCAAAACAGAACCCTGCCGATTTTTATAGGTGACCGGGTATCCTTTAAAGTTGGAATTGTTTTATTATATGGAAAAAACTGGGTTGGAGCATATTTTTTCCATGTGCATCTGACAGTTAAAAACCCCTTTTGAATTGCCTTTGATTCACACGATCAGAAAACAGGGTTCCAGAAATGAGGACTCCCCCCCCACCCCAGGCACCTTCCAGAGAGAGAGAACTGACAGGAGAAAGGCACATAAATAGGTTTTCAAAGAGAATGAAAAATGCTATTGAAATTATGGAGGGCTTCCATGTAGTAGGTTAGGCGCACATTGTTGCTGACTTTAAAACACTTCATATATAATTTAGCGAGAACTGTAATAGCATAAAATACACTGCTGGAAGCAAAGTAACCAAGGGCCAAGGGTGGTAAACAGTCTCTTCTAGAGTTTTCTATTCATTCCATTCATTGTTGTGTTTAACAGCATTTGATATCGCCAGCTCAGGGCGTGTTGGTGAATTACTGTAGCTGTACTTTCTTTTTCAAGTCACAACAAAGAGGTTGCAAGCCTAAGGAAACATCTTTACACATGTGGCTGTAAACATCCCAGTATTTTCAAAACAATTCTTTTAGTTCGATGATCAACCCACCTTAGGTTTAAATTTACTATCTCTGCAGATCAGTGCTGTGAGTATAATTTTCATAGTTTTTGGAATTGTACCCAAAAACTTCCTGAAAAAAACATAGAGTTATTTCACCATTTCTGTGGCTGGTAGTTTCTGTGGGTGAGTCTTATGTGGTTTACATGAGTGGTACATATGTATTCTACATATATTAACTCAGAGTTCAGTGACCACTTTATAGAAAGGGTATTTACCATTTAGGTGGGAAGTATGGGAAGATCATTTTTGCTTCCTTTGGAAAAATTCAGTGCCTTCGATGGTCGTGTACATATACGTGTGCTTCCTGCAGGGTTATGTTAATATGATCCTATAGATGGACTGGGTGGTTGAAACTTTATGTTCTGTTTGCCCTAGCTTGTGTGTGTGTGTGTGTGTGTATCTCCTCACCCAAGGATATGTTTATTGATTTTTTTCTGGGGTGGGGGGGGCGGAGAGGCAGAGAGAGAGAGAGAGAGAGAGAGAGAGAAAGAGAGAGAGAGAGGAGAAAGAAAGATCGATGTGAGAGAGAAACATCTATCGGTTGTATGCGCCCTGACTGGGGATTGAACCTGCAACCTTGGTATATGCCCTGCCTGCAAATCAAACCCATGACCTTTTGGTGTATGGGACGATGTTCCAACCAATTGAACCACCCGTCCAGGGCTCTCTAGCTCTAGCTCGGTTTTTATTGCACACAACTGAAAATGCCAACTGTGAGCAGCTGAAGAATGGGGACCATATCACATTTGAGATCAAAGCAGAGTGTAAATGATCGTGATGCTAGTGGAAGGCCCACGTGATACCATGACAGAAACTTTTAGGGACCCATTTGTTCACGTGATGGATTTGACCTGCACCACATAAAGGAACTCTGTGGTATATTAAAAGTCCTTTGGACAGGCTATTGCTTTAAAGAGAAAACAATCCTTGGTTTGGGAATTTGCCAGGTTGGAGCCCCACAGAACAGAGCCAGATGACATCATTGATTGCTCCCTTCTTGGAACCCTTATTTAGTATTGATTAATGGGACATTTACTATATTTACCCCACAGAGTCTATTTTGGGGTTTTATAAACTTAATGATAAATAAGTAATGATTTCTCCATTTTTCACTTATAGATAGTGTTTGTATGAACATGGGGGAGTGTTTTGATTTGAAGGACATAGGGGTGGAATCCTATAAGAATATTCTTCCATTTAGATGATCAACAATCACTTCTTGGTCTGTTCCTGGTCTAATATCTTTCTTTTTCTTCCCTTCCTTTTTTTTAAAAGTGAATGGAAAAGTCATTCATGTCCAAAAATAGCTCCCGGATGTTTGGAAATCTCTAAGTTTCCTTTTCTTCCTTTTTGCTCTGATTTTGGAAGTTGAAATAATGTGCTTCACCTTCTCTGGTAGGTTCTACTTCAGGAGCCCTTGGGTCAAGTGACATGTTAAAGGTCACCGAGTGAGCCTGGTGAGCTGCTTCTAGCCCAGGTCCTTTTGCTAATGTTGGCTGCCTTTCCAATAAGTTAAAATAAAGTTAATCTGACGGAATAAAAGCAGAGTTAAATTCTACTGAATTCAGTTATTCCCCTTCAAATCTAGTAAAATGAAGAACTATTTGCAGAGATTCTTGGCCTTCTGTGTGCTGGGATGGTAGATGTAGACATTTGTCTGGGACAGGACATAGAAAATGAAGACAACGGTAGTGACCAAGTACTGTGATCGGCTGGTGATGGCTTCCACGAAAAGGAGGGAGGGCTCACTTGAGCCTGGCGGGGGGATCTTTATTCCCACCCATCCTCCCCTGGATCAAAGGTTTCTTGTGCGCCTCCTCAGCACCGGCAAAGAAAAGTGGGAGCTGAGAAAAGTCCCAGGGAGGAGGAAGTACGGGGTGTGTTCCGAATAAGTGAGGGGATCGGAGAGTGTGACCCAGAGTCCTTGTAAGGGAGGCAAGACTCGGGCAAGACCACGCATAACTTAGAATCCTCCATCGTTGGGGTTGGAAGAGCTAGGACTGTCCTTGTTCAAACTCCTCGTTTCGCACTTGAGGGCCACAGTCAAGGGGTGCGTTCTTCCGGGAGCTGGAAGGACAGGGACTCGAGCTGTGCCTTCTGACCAGGAGCCAGTGCTCTTTCCACCACGCCGCCCTACTGGCGAACCCCCCTCCCCCCCATTCAGTCTCAGGCGCCCTTCCAGGGGTGAGGAATCCGTGGTGTGCACGGGTAAGCAGGTCCTTACCTCCGCAGGCTTCCAGTGCATCGGTGTCTTTCTCCCTAAGGCCTCACCGTGCCGGTGCTGCCGCCCAGTTTTGCCCCACTGGAAGCCCTTGGCTCTGTGGTTATGGTGGACATACGTGGAGCGCTTACTGTGCGCTCCAGGCATTTGTGTGGATGCTTTTACTGGAAGCCCACAATGGCTGCACAGGCGTAGGAGGACAGGCGATGAAACTAGGCCAGGGGAGGGTGACTTGGTGACCTTGCTTCCCATAGCCAGTGAGGTGCAGCGTCTGTCCAACTCCAGAGCCCAGCCCTCTCTTGGCTAGATAGGTCTGTGCCCCTTGCACAGTGCTATACCCACTGATTATTTTTTATCTTGCATTCGTTGTTGTTTGATATTTAACCCTTCCCGATGGCAGGTAGAATAATGGCCCCCCAAAGATGTCCATGTCCTAGTCTCTGAAATGTATTAATAAGTTACCTTCCGTGGCAAATAACATTTGCAGGTGGGATTAAGTTACGAATTTGGAGATGAGGTGATTATTCTGGATTATCTGGTGGGCTCAGTATAATCACAAGGGTGTTTACAAGGAGGAAACCAGAAGGTCAGAGTCAGAAGGGGAGATGTGACGGCACAAGCAGTTGCTGGGAGTCGTGTGGCCATGAGCTATGGATGCAGGCAGCCCCCAGAAGCTGGAAGGGGCAAGCACGTAGATTTTTCCTTAGAGCCCGTAGATGGAACACAGCCCTGCTGGCCCCTCGAAGTAGCTGAATACAAGTGGTTTTGGACTTTGGACACCCTGGGCTCTGAGATAGCACATGGGTGCTCTTTTGAGCCACTTGGTTTGCGGCAGTTTGCTACAGCAGCCATGGGAGGCTGACGCACCCAATGCTGCGGTTTCCCAGTGAGCATGGAAGCATCTGGTCAGCTTGGTGTCTTTGATAACAACCACAGTAGCTGATGTTTATTGCGTGCTTAGGGGGTGTCGTACTAAGCATTTTATATCCATTTCTCCCTGGCTCCTCACAACACTCCTAGGGGTCCTCAGTTCTGTGAACTGAGCCTGGAGCCTTGCTCACATTAGGCACCAAGTGAGATCTGATGAGCTAGCCAAATATGGGACAGTGGGCGGGGTGGATTTCCTAGAGAAAGGCCAGTTGGAAACGATCAGCAGTTTTCACAGATGGTGATGGGCCTGAGCTAGAGCGATCCGGGGCACTAGGCCTAGAAAAGGCGGGGATTATGTCAGAGGAATTATGAAGGCAACGAGAAGTGCCCAGGATTCAGCTGATGCTTGAATGGAGGCAGATGAAGTCAGAAGGGGGCCAAGGGAATCTTGCTGACACCTTAGGAGGAGCTGAGACTTACCAGTGGTCAGCCCGAAGGCCTTCTGTTAACCCCATTCATAAATCTTCGCTGTTTTGGCCACGGCTGTTGATTGTCCGTGGCCAGGGACTTGGTTACATAGGGAAGTATGTTGAGTCGCTCGCCGCGCTGGATTGCTGATGGGCAGGGTCCTAAGAGGTGGCCAGACTTGGACAGGTGTTCCTCTAGAGCAGAGTTCCCAGCCTCCACCCTGTCGGTATTTGGGGCTGGGTACTGCTTTATTGGGGGGCTGTTCTGCGTAGTGTAGGATGTTTAGCAGCATCCGTGGTCTCTACTCATGGATGCCAGGAGCACACCCCTCCAAGTTACAACAGCCACAAGTGTCTTCAGACATTGCTAAGGGTCCACTTGGGGCGGGGGAGTGCAGTATGGCCTGCTTAAGAACCTTGAACTACTTCTGTCTACTTGGTTACAGTGATGCATGAATTTGTTTCAAGCAGATTGACATGACATGGCTGAGCTGTTACATAGGAGAGGGTAAGACCGCAGAGGCCTGATTTCTGTATTTCCATGAAGAATGGATGTTAAACATATTTATATGAAAAACTGAACTTACTCTACCACAACAAATAGTACTACCAGCATATGAAACATCGGGGCTGTATTTAGCACGAGTGTATTCTTCAATTTTTAGAATATTCTCAACGGGTGGGTAGTTCCTGAGCGCGAAGTGTACGCACATACATGGTGGGTCAGAAGGAAAGCGATCTGCGGACGTTTCAGAGTTCTGCAGCAACCTAGAGAGCTGGCCTGGCATTCTGCTTCTGTGCGTGGGATGGAGGGTAGCAGTCTGCCTGGGATGCCCCAGGAAACTCCGGCTGCTCCTGTGGACAAAGGTGTGATGCGAGGATCACCTCTGCTTTTGCTCAGAAGCCCGAGAAGGGCCGGGCTGCGGTGTCTTGGAAGGTTGCTTATGGAGCTCTGGGATCGCCAGCATTTTCCATCGGGGGTGTGTGTGTGTGTGCTTTTTATTTCTTTAAAGCTCAAGGGGCTGAGGGAGAGAGAGGGAA
Source organism: Furipterus horrens (assembly GCF_987537825.1). NCBI lineage: Eukaryota > Metazoa > Chordata > Mammalia > Chiroptera > Furipteridae > Furipterus > Furipterus horrens. The sequence continues at coordinate 116,112,658 of NW_028327187.1, read as the reverse complement.
GGAGGAAGGGAGCCGGCCAGATCCTGGGGGATAGGCCCTGCAGTCTGCTGGGTGGGCCAGGGGCCAGGCCAGAGGTCTTCTGAGTGACCCTGTGCACCAGGGCCAGTGCCACCAGCAGGCAGCACAGCCAAGGCGAGTGTGTTCCCAGGCCATGTGGCGCTCGGGCAGGACACCGGGCAGCTGTTGCTGGGGATGGATTCTTTTTGCCCCTTGGAGCTCTGTTTATGCGAAGGTGCCCATCTCCAGTGTGGGGGAGCCCTGCGTGTGTGGGTGGACTGCATTTTCCTTGAAAATTATCCCCATCTATTTAAACCAAATGGTGCACATATCATAAAATGCACCGTTTAAAAATATACAATGTAGCGGTTTTTATATTTCCCAAGGTTGTGTAACAGTCACCACTATCTAATTCTGGAACCTTTTGATCATCCCCCAAAGGCACCATGCACCCCACGGGCAGTCGCTCCCCATCTCCCTCAGCACCTGACAACCCCTCTGGGTATTTTGCATAAGTTGGGTCATGCAATCTGTGGCCTTATGTCTGGCTTATCCCACTCAGCATAATGTTTTTGAGGTTTATCTGTGCTGCAGCACGGATCATGCTCCATTTCTTTTCTTTGCCAAGCACTGTTCCACTGTGTGGCCAGAACACATTTGGAAGCCGCCCTGAGGTGCCCTCCCTGTCGAGGCGTTCCCTGCAGAATGCAGGAAATAGCTATGTCTTGGATTCCGTTATGTCAACTCCCAACTGTTTTACTCACAGAAAAATGACCATTCACATGTTGACAATGTCAAAATATAAACATGACCTCGTGGACTCGATGGAAAAAACGAGATCGGGGCTGGCCGTGGTCAGCCGTCTGTTCTGCTCGTAGGCTGTTGGCTTTGCTCCTTGATAACCAAGCCTGGGCCTCCCCACTGGGGCAGTCAGTGCACAGTCAGTCTGGCCCGGGAGCTTCAGGTATCCCAGAGTCCTCTACCCTCAGGGCCCAAGCAGCCCCGTGTTTTAAGCTCCCCTGGGGCTTATAGCCAAGAGTCACAACCATTTTGTGCCAGGGCTAGTGGAAAAGTGATATAGGAGGTGCTGGTGTTTAGCAGAGTTGGAGTTAGAAATCTTAAAGTGAGAGACTCTATGAGTTGATTAATTTTTCTCTGCAAATCGGGTGAAGATGATTATATGTTTATTTTTCGAGGAGAAGGTGCCCGTGTTCTGTGGACCAGCTGGGCAGACCTGCCTTAGGGTTGTGGCTGTCATTTAGCTTGGCCTCCTTCTAACCTCTTGGAGCTTTGGTTCCTTCCCATAGAAACTGGGGCCAGTGTGGGCTGTGGCGAAGGTCCACGAGTGAGGGGAGCTGTGTGCAGAGCCTAGAGCCTGGGTCCTGGGCACCAGCAGCCCCACCACAGGGCACCTTAAGTGGTTTGCATGTAGGACGCCACGTTGGAGTCATGTGGGAAAGTCGCTGCTCTGAAGGACAGAGCCGAGGAAGCCCACGGCACGTGCAGGTGCAGAAGCGGCCTGGCATGCGTGCCTTAAGAGGGAGGAATAAGTGTCTATATTTAAAGTTGTTTGTGTCCCCATTTGGTGGGAATGGTGGAGATGGGGCCGGGCATGGGCAATAGATCTTTTTATCCTTTTTGCATTTAAAAAAAAAGTTCTTTATCTCTTTTTAGAGAGAGGGGAAAGAAGGGAGAAAGAGAGAGCGAGAAACATCAGTGTGTCGTTGCCTCTCACATGCCTCCAACAGGAGATCTGGCATGTGCCCTGACTGGGAATCGAACCGGTGACCCTTTGGTTCACAGGCTGGTGCTCGATCCACTGAGCCACACCAGCCAGGGCTCCTTTTTTGCTTTTTGAGCCACGTGAACGCATGAACTTTTAAAAGAATTAAATGAAAAAAATTAGCATAGGAGAACAGGGTGGTATTATATATGTGAACTTAAGAAGCCCTTGCTCCTCCTCCTCTGCCCCGCTCTCCCCCTTCCTTCCTTTGCCACTTGCAGGTAAATTTCTTGGGCAAGTTTTTGTTCCCTAACTTGAGGTTTTAGTGCACTGGGTTTCTAATGGTGTTGTTATAACTCAGTACAGTGTAATGATGTTGATGTTAGGTAGATATTTCCAGTTTGTCACTGTGCATTTGGAATTTCAAAAATTGTAACAAAAGCTTACTGCATGCTGCATGAGAATTGCTCACATGGTGTCTTTCTTGAAAAGTTTCTCTTGCCTTTTTTTCCTTGGGTCTTTGATAATTTTTGGAAGTGGCAGTTATATTGGGGTAGGCGGGCATGCTTGAGTGAAGCCCAGGAGGGTTTGGAATGGGGGAATTATTGGCTTCCTGGCCCAAGACGACTGGCAGACCTTGCTTGTAGGTCAGAGGCTGGACTGGGGTCGTGTCCTGCTGGTCTGCCAGGCTTCGATCTCCAGGACGGGGCCTGGCATTCAGAGACCAGCTCAGGGATGACGTGGCTGCGGTGCTCATAGTCACACCCTCCCCTCCGTTTTCCTTCTGTTCCGACATGTCGTTCGTGCACACTGGCCTACTTCTAAGGGAAAACTGCAGTTTTTAAAGAGGGCTTCATGCTGTTCCAATAGTAGGCCCCTACGAAGCCCGTTGTACTCACCTATGCTCTTTAATGGACTGCATGTGACTGCTCAATCCACTGATGCAGCGACAGCATCGTGATGAATTGCTTGGCATCATGGTGTCCAAAGAGACGGCTTGAGTTCCGCTTCGCCACCAGCTGCGTTTGTTACCCACAGACCTGCTCTCAACCCTCGCTCAGTTCTGCACTCCGATGCAGGGGTGCTTGGGACCGACTGTGGGTGCCCTTTAAAATGCTCAGGCCTGGAGGGCCCCACAGAAGCATTGTTGCCATATAAGAATGACACCATGCTTTGTGTCCTTCCAGTCCCTTCTCTACACCTCTCCCTAAGTATTTGTGCATAAACCCAGACTTTGGGGATTTTACATGAATGGGCCTATACTATCAATTTTTTTCCCAGTGAATTGTCACGGTCACTGAACAGTATGTTTTGGTGCTCTGTCCACCATCAGAAGACACAGAGCTACCGCATGGTGACTGTTTAGCAGTACTATAGTGTATATTTGAAAGATACTAAGAAAGGAGATTTTAATTTTTTCATCACAAGAAAAAATTTCTTTATTTGTGTGTGGTGATACGTGTTAACTAACTTATTATGGTGGTCGTTTTGCAGTGTATACATATATCAAATATGTTTTACACCTGACACAAAAACGGTGTTTTATGATAATTATATGTCAATTTTGAAAAAGAAGAAAAAAGAATCTGCACATATACTACCATTCTTCTTATTTTTATTTATTTTAAAAAGTTTAAAAAATATGTTTATAGATGAGAGAGAGAGAGAGACAGACAGACAGACAGACACTGATATGAGGGAGGAACATTGCTTGGTTGCCTCCCATATGTGCCCTGACTGGATATCGAACCTGCAACCCTTTGGTGTACGAGACGCCACTCCAACGGAGCCGCACCAGCAAGGGCCACCACCATTCTTTTTCAAAATGTATTTTTATTGATGTAAAATTCACATAACAAAATTACTCATTTAAAAGTGGACAATTTTGTGACATTTAGTACAGTCACCGTGTTTTGCAGCCACCCACTCTGTCTAGTTCCAGAACATTTCCGTCACCCCAAAAGGAAGCCCTGTACCCATGAGCAGTCATTGCCCACCCCTTCTCCCGCAGCCCCTGACAGCCAGCAATCTGCTTTCTGTCTCTCTGGCTTGGCCTCTTCTGAATGTTTCACATAAATGGAATTACATGATATATGTGGCCTTTTTGTGTCGGGATTCTTTCACTCAGCCTCATGTTTTTGAGGTTCAGTCATGTTGTAGGGATCTGGTTTTGTGCTTCTGCTTTTGGTTTAATGCAGTGAACACACCATCTTGTGATCCTAACTGAGGGCAGCTGTGCGAACTTTGCCCACGGAAGCAGCCAGCACCCTTTAAGAAAAATGAATTGAGGATCACAGGAAAGAGATCAACTTAATTTAGCTTTTAGTTTGTTACTTTGAGAAACAGGGAAGTATAAAGTATTTCACATTTCTTTCTAAAATTAGGGACGGGAAGCCAAAAACCTGCTGTGTGGTAAGACATGAATGATGCAGCGGAGCGTAAGAAGTCACTAAGCTCACCTTGCCTTTTTCCTCAAGGAGGCGAGAAGGCAGGCCAGAAACAAAAGACTTACAGAAAATATAATAGTAACCTAGCGGCGGGGGTGGGTCAGCCCTGGAGTCAGGATGGGACAGTCAGCTCCGGCCGCCTGTGCGACGCCACCGCGCGTCCCTGAATTTCTCCATGGCAGCGCTCATTGTCAGTTGACGAACCAGTGTTGGAGTGGAAACTCTTTCCCAAATGCGATTGCTGGCCGCAGGGGACATCGGGGCAGGGTTTTTCAGGTAGCAGCCCATGGGCTGAATCCAGTCCATCATGCATCTGTCTACGTACAGCCTGCAAGATAAGAATGGGCTTTTCATCCTTGAATGGTTGAATAAGAATCCAAAGAAGTCAGTCTTTTGTGAAAACTCCCGATTCAGCGTTGGTAAGTAAAGTTTTATAGGAGCACAGCCATGCCCGTGTGTTTATTGTCTGGCTGCTTTTGTACTGCAAGGACAAAGTTGACTCACTGAACAGAGACCCTGAGGCTGCAAAGCTGAAAATATTTACTACCTGGCTTTTTACGGAAAATATTTGCTGACCCCCAGTCTTAGGAAAATACAGGGTCTAATCAAGGTAACCATTGGTCAGTGGAGGTAGGGGTGGATGGGGTGAGGGATGCAGGATAAGAAGGTTCCAGAGGGAAGTCTAACCAACTAGAGAGAAGGGGCTCAGAATCAGAAGAACCAATGGGGGATCTCTTAGGGACCTTCAGTAGAAACTTCTCCCCCCACCCAAAACAAGAAAGGCTATTGAATTTGTCATAAGACATCCAGGGGAAGTTAGATCACTTAAATCACAGGCAAATTAAGACTACTTTATATAATAAGGCAGAAATAACCATTTTTAGAAAGATTTTCATTAAAAATGCAGTTGGTTCTGGGGATCTAGTTGTGATTATTATACTTGAAAGCTGCTAAGAGAGTAGGTCTTAAGTGTTCTCACTGCAAAAAACAAAAGATAAAGAAGTGACAGTTATATGATGCGGATGCAAGTGTTAGCGAATTACAGTGGTAATCATACTGCAGCAAATAAGTGTGTCAAATCACCACATTGTGTCCCTTAGACTTACACGTTATATGTCAGTTGTATAATTGTATCTCAATAAAACTGACCCCCCCCCAGTTGAAAGCTATGGTTTAATGCTACAAAGAGTTTTCTTAGTTGCTGGGAGAATTTGGGTATGGGAGAATTTGGGTACAGGAGAATTTGGAACAGGAAATGGGTGGCAGCTATATTTCATTCTTGTTCTTTTAGCAGTTGAGCTGTGTACCTTAAGACTGTGTCTTTAGAGAAGATTTAGATATGTTTTTGGAATGCCAACATAAGGTCACACATTTTTGAGTTTAGAAGCCGATGTTTTTTATTATTATTTAAAGAAAACATGGTGGGTGGTTGCTTTTGAATGGTTGGATCGTTTGGGATCTGAAATGATACAGCTCCAGCACATGGTGGCCAACTCTACAGAGTTTCTTTCACATTGTAACTTTTCAGAAGTACCGTGACACCATTCTGTATGTTTCTGAAGGCATCTCGTGTAGCTCATTCTGTGCTTGATTTGGCTCAGGCCAATCCCAAATTGTCATGTCATTAATCTCATTATGAAAAGCCAAGGCACCAGAAATCAAACCCTCCCCCCTCCAATATTATAAACCTCCAAAATGTCACCATGCAGATGGCATATTGACAAAAATGTCAAGGATTACCAAAAATAGCTTCTTGAGTTCACATGTACTCAGGGGAGAAGAACAGAGTAGCATTTGCATTTTAAGTGCTCAGAACCAATAATTCCTGTTGGAGCAACTCCCAACCCTCAGCTCTATCTCGGGGCTTTACACATACTTTCAGTTTTTAAATAAGAACTCATGTACTTATCATGCCTTTCAAATTATTAATAGAGAGAATTCTTTTTCTTATGCCACTTATCACCCAGCTCCTTTAAAAATGTGGATCACTATACAGTTTTATATAAACATGTAATCAATAAAATACTTGTTTTTCCTGAGTCATTGTCAACAACTCAGTTCTAAATCTAGTGCCAGCTCAGTAAATATTTGGAGTCCAAAGTCTGCGTTTCCTTCAGATGGGCTAATTTTTATCTTGTTATGTAAAGCAGAGAAACATATCACTGGCTTTTCATCCTTCAGTTGCTGGAGTGGATGCTGTCCCTTTTTGCACCATTGAAAAAAAACACCCTAGCCTGTCACTTTGGGGGCAGATGCTACTTTTTATCATTTTTGGAGTTCTAAAGCTTTGTGGATTAATCCCAGCCAGGTGGTGGGGCAGGAGCAAGAGCTGACCTTGGGTCCCACAGGAGGTGGTCAGTGTCGGTGAAGAGGCCGTCAGCTGTGTGAGAGAAACATCATGATGCCTCTATGTCTTTCCTCTCTTTCCCGTGGTCTCTGACGTTTCAGGGGTGTTAGGTTGCTTTACCTCTCCACCTGGAGCTAAAGAAGGTGCCTTGGCATGTTCCAAAATCCTAAAATAAATGAAAATTGGGAAAGTTTCCGTGAAGCAAACCAATGACATAGTGGTACCACAGGCGTATGAGTTACTGGAATTGGTTTTGGGAAGCAGTTGGCTGGTACTGTTGGCAAAGCTGGGAGGTGTTAAGAAGTGGTTGGGGTTTTTATTTTTTCTCTCACCGAAAAGGCAGTCCTACATTGAAGCTGTCAGTCTTGTATTAATTAATGGGTTTCGAAGAAACTGAAGTTAAGTTCTTTTTCCCTCCCATGGAAGTAAAGGTGAGACAGAAGTGTGACCTTTAGGTCATCATACTTTTGAATTAGGGCTTACATTTACGGGAAAGACAGGATCAAAGTCAGAACTCTCCACAAGCAAGAAAAAGAAGGTGCCGGAGAAAGAGGATCGATAGTAGTACAATTTGTTTATAAAGGGGCACAGGAATAGCATGCCTGGTGAGGACTGCCCCCACTGCTCATCATCTCTGATCGATATTAGTAAAGCCAGATTTCTGAAATACCTGCAGGGAGCATCAGCTACAGAGAACAGAATTGGAACATCATAGGCTTGAAGCCACAGGCACCATTTCCGTTTTAAGCTTGGTCTTGCTCGTCGGGGTTCCGCAGGAATCACAGACTAAACACTGACTATCAGCAGTCAAGGGTCCGGGGCCTTTCTGCCCAATGACATCTCTAACCACGGGTTGTTAGCCAGCTCAGAGTTTGGCCATCTTTTCTTTCATTGAGCTGGTCTTGGCTGCAGCTTTACCTACCCCTTTGGTCCCTGTCATGAGTCTATTAACATTTGCCCTTACTTGGTGTTCGTAACAAGCACAGCATGGTTCCTTGATCATGAGGACACATGGTTCCTTGATCATGAGGACACCTCTTGGGTCTGTTTTGTGCTCCTCTGTGGGGACTAAACTAATGGTCTGGTCCGTCCATCGTTCTGGGAACATGATTTTGAATTCAAATTCCATCCTGGTTATGGTGCTCCTCAGGGCCTCATAGCTGTGATTACCTTCAGTTTCCTGAGCGTTACACATCTATTTCTGTTGTTCTAAAATGCATAGATCTTTTTTTCAGAGAGAGGACTGGGCAGCATGCCATACTCTTTATCCTCTTTACTCATGGTGAGTGTGTTGCATCAGGTACGCTTCTGAGGTGTCAGCCACAGAACTGCTCTCGTTTTTATGTAAATTTCAAGTTGCCTGCTTTTCAGTCCCAGATGCATGTAACATTCTCCTGGGGAGCCATATATTTGCATTTGTACGCACACCTACACAGTCCGCCCCAGCCCAGGAGATTCTGATCAGCAGGGCCCTGGAAGGCCCTTGATATCCGTTTCCCCACATTTTTTATTTGTTGGTTTTAGAGAGAGAGGGGAAGGTAGAGAGAGAGAGGGAGGGGGAGAGGGAGAGAGAAACATACATCTATTTGTTGGTCCACTTATTGATGCATTCATTGGTTGATTGACTATTGTATGTGCCCTGACCGGCTATTGAGCCTGCAACCTTGGCGCGTCGGGACGATGCTCTAACCAACTGAGCTACCCGGCCAGGGCCTAATGTCCCCCATCTTTAAAGATTGAGGTAAAATTCAACAACATAAAATTGACCACTAACCGTATGAAATGGTTAATTCAGCAGCGTTTGGTACATTCACAGTGTTGTGCAACCACTACCTCCATCTAGTTCCAAACTAGTTTCACCACTGAAAAGAAAAGAAAACCTTGTACCCATTAAGCAGTCACTCCCCATTGTTCCCTCCTCCTCGGCCCTGGCAACTACCAATCTGCTCTCTGTCTCCATGGTTTGCCAACTCTGGACATTTCATACAAAAATAGAATCAGAGAGTATGTAGTCTTTTGTGTCGAGCATAATGTTTTCCAGGCTCATCCATGTTGTAGCATGGATTAGGGTTGATTCCTCTTCATGGCTGAATATCATTTCATTATAGTATAGATAGCACTTGTTCTTTTCTGTTTGTTTGTTTCTGTTGCTTGAAAAAAGTGGCCATCCTCTTGGGTATGAAGTGGCATCTCATCGTGGTTTTGATGTGCGTCTCCCTGATTAATGGCAGTGGTGGGCGTTATCTTCTCACTGGTGGCCACTTAGAGATGGTGGAGAAATAGCTCTTCAAGTCCTTGGCCCATGTTTCCCTTGGCTTGTTGTCCATTTTTGTTGTTGAGTTTTAGGGGTTCATATATTCTGCTTACTGTACCCTTATCGGATGTATCACTTGCAACTGGTGTCCATTTTTAAATGTTTCCGGGTGGGTTGGATTAGCACCCAGGCTTAAGGACCGCTGATCTGGACCAGTGAGTCTCGGGGTTTCCTCCAAAATGCCTGGGAAGTTTCCTTAGAAAACAAACACCCCCCCCCCAAATGCAGCCCCTGGTCCTCAAACTGACAAGCCCTTCCTCCACCCCCAAGCAGAGCATGCAGTAGTTCCATAGAGAAGCAGCTGGCCGCAGCTCCCCGCTCCCCGCTCCGCAGAAAGGCCTGTGCAGAGCGTTGGCGAAATGTGACATGGCTGCTCTTCGTCGTGGCTGCTTGCATTACAGGCTGGCCCGGCCTCCCTGAAGTCCCACCAAGACTTGTCATGTCGGCAGGCCTCTCAGGACGTGACATCTTGTCCGCTGGTTTCCTCTGTGCCCGTGGGGAGGGCACCGCGGCACTGACGCGTGAGACGCTGGGCTTCGCGCGCAAGCCCTTTTCGCTGTCCTCTGATGGAGAGAGCGCCGCCGCTGCTTGCCGGAAGCGCCACTTGGGTCCTGTGAGTGTGGAGTGTTGTGGCTTTTCTCCTCCAGGGAAAGGTGCCGTTAGCCTACTTCCCCTGCTTCAAGGACCCTTAGCGCCGGAGGATGGCGGAGCTTTCTAGTGAAAGAAGGCGTCACGTGGTAGGAAGCTGGGCATGGGGGCAGGACGGGGTGATCCCCCGGGTTCTCTGCTTCCAAGGAGCCTCTTAAGAGAAAACATCCTGGCAGACCAGGCAGTGCGTGCTGTGGCACCCTTTGTCACCCCAGGGAGTGCTTCTGGTGCCTGGGCTCCTAGGCACTGTGGGCCTGCCACATTCCCTGCGGGGGCCGCCTGCTCCAGCCTGCCACGTGGAGCCCTGCCCTGTCTCCTGCTGGTCTGCAGTGACTTGCTGCACCCAAGCTCGTGGGAACAATGCAGAGACTCCTAGGAACAGATTTTGATGGGCAGGATTCAGTTCCGTGGAAGTGCTTGTATTTTCTGCAATTCCCAGTCAGGGCGAAGGGTATTTTTGCCCAGACAGTTTTTATAGATCCTTTTACTTATGCGCCGCGTCATGTCCAACCCTAGAGAACAAAAGGCAAATGAACGTGGTTCGAATACTCTCTTCGTCAGCCATACATCTCAAAATTGATGACTGTTTTAGGACCATGGTCTCCCTTCCTGGGGTAGGTGTGGCATTTTACCACGTAGACACATACCATTGTGAGGTGCCTTGCACCCATGGGTCTCACTGGTGCTTTTCTTTTGTCCCCGCCTTCCCAGACCATCTGGGGCTTGTCCTGGTTTCTCTTGTTTCCCAGAGCTTGTGAACCAATAATTATTTGATTACAGTTTCTAAAGACATTTTAAATATTCAAGGTGGAAACCTCAGTTTGAAAAGCAGAGACTCATCTGGCTGGTGTGACTCAGTGGATTGATTGAGTGCCGGCCTGCGGACCAAAGTGTCACAGGTTTCATTCCCAGTCAGCACACATGCCTGGGTTGCAGGCCAGGTCCCCAGCTGGGGGCATGTAAGAGGCAACCACACAATGGTGTTTCTCTCCCTCTCTTTCTCCCTCTCTTCTCCTCTCTCTAAAAATAAATACATAAAAGCTTACCCCAGACTTCAAGTTACAATGGTCTGAAGAACCTTTAAAAAGTACTGTTGCTCATGCTCCACCACGAATCAGTGATGTCCAGCTTCCTGGGTCAATGCAAATTTCCCCAGTGATTCTTGCTGCTGCCTGGGGAGAGACCCACTGTCTTATGGGACTCCATTCTGTTCACAGTAATGAATGAGTATTTGTCAGTGATTTCAGCCCCTTCATGAAACTTGGGCAGATAAGCCTTGACCTTGAAAACTAGAAACGTTGAAGTGTGTGGGAGGGGAAGGAAAGGTCAGATAGCTCTAAAATGCCGTTGAATTATTATTTTGGAGCATGAGATGGGGATATAGGTTTGATATTTTGCTGACCATAGACATGGTTTATATTGATGTTGAATTGCTTCCCCTTCTCAGCTTCCACAGCCCGCTGTCTGTGCCCCTGCCATTCAGGGAATTTATCGTGTAGTAGTGATTGGTTGTTTATTTGCTCCCCGGCTGAGCTGAATTCCTTGAGGTTAACTCCTGGCACCTAGCATCTCAAATAGCGTTCCTGCAGTGAATTTCTAAACAAATGAATAGGACTTTACAGTTTTCATAGTGCTTCTCCTAGGGTGGGGTCCGCGAGCTCTCTCATCCTTAGCCAAGATTGCATGCCTGAGACCGTGAGCATCATTTGTACCAGGCTTCATGCCCGCCTCCACTTGGCAGGCGCTCCGTATGTACCTTCTCTTTGCCAGGCCATTCCCCGGGAAGGATTTTCCCACCTCTGCGCCTCACCTTGGGGCGGTCATTACAAACTCAAATGCCCACCAGGGATGGGCCCCCAACCATGTGGCCAGATGTCAGAGGTAACCGAGTACTGGGGACTGGGCAAACTAGTGAGTGGCCCTGATCAGCTTTATCCAGTTTCCCTCTCTGGGGACTGTAATCTGTGTTCTAGTTCTTCTGATTTTCAGGAGGGTTAGGAATCCAGGTGTTTGTAATGAAACTCCTGAATTTAAGTGTTGGCAGCCTGTTGGGATTTTGGGAGAACATTCTGAGGGCCAGCACTGCAAACCAGACAGAACATGTCTGTAGGCCGAGATGGCCCAGGGCGGGCTTGGAGGCATGTGCTTCCAGCTCTTGCTGGGTGGCTTGTCCTTCTCTGAGGCAAAGAGGAGCAGGAACCCAGGAAACATTCAATGGTGGCCACACTTGTCCTTGAGGCGCATGGGAAGAGGAGAAGAGGTCACATTGGATTCTGGGTAAATTCCTTTAAAAATGACTTACTTTATTTATATAAACAGCCCCATCCAGCCCTCTAGCTACAATTACTGCTGTGTTGGGTGTCTTTACTAGTCTTTTTTTGTTTTGGTAAACAAAGGCTCCCAAACTTGATCATATATCAAGTCATTTTATGGCCTTCCTGTCTCCCTGACCAGTAACCAAAGCACTTACAAGTTATTACAGTGTACGAGTATTATTAAGCACACTTTAACAATGATCCCAGACAGACCTCCGAAGGACGGGAATTCAGTTTAGTCTCTGCCCCATCTGTCCACAGCGCCTGAGCAGAACCTGGCATGTATTACGGTAGGTACTTGGTGAATAACTATTGAATGATTGTAGGTATGCGGCACCCTTTTGGATCCCGTCCTTATTGCTGTCCACTTGGCTTGTTTCCTTTTTCCTGTCATTGCATGTAGTACTGTGATGCACTTCTTCATTCATTAAGTCTTGACATATTTTAGATGATTTTCATAGGTGACACTGTTGACATTTTAGGCCAGGTCATTCTTTGTGGTGGGGGCTGTCCTGGGCACTGTAGGATGGTGGCAGCATCCCTGGTCTCCTCCCACCAGAAGCTGGGAGCACCTCTCCTCAGCAAACGGGACAACCAAAAAATGTCTTTGGACATCGCCAGGTGTCCCCAGGAGGCAAATTGGGTCCTGGTTGAGAACCACTATGCTACTGGGGTTTGTGACCTGAAGGACGCCAATGTAGTTAAGATTTTGAACCTTGAAATAGGTGTTGCTCGGAGTAAGTATTTTGGCAACCTGTTGTTCGCTGCCCCTCCCTCCTCCCAGGTTTCTCCTGCTCTCCTTCCCATGAGAGATCCATGTCCTGTCACTGCCCTTTGACTGCGTGCAGCGGTGCTGTCCAGTAGGACACTCCGTGATGAGGAATGTACTCAGTGTCTGCCCTGTTCAGTATGGCAGCTGCTGGCCACTTGTTTCTTGAGTACTTGAACTTCCCATTTTCCTTCATTTTAATCAATTTAAGTAGCCACGTGTAGCTAGTGGCTGCCACAAGGGCTAGTGTGGGTAATTGTCTCTGTGGCACCCCAAAATGACCCACCCTTTTTCAGAGTGGCCCTGCTGAAAATCAAATCACTAGCAAGTTTGGGGGCCCCTTCTCCGTGGGTGATGGTGGGTTCAGCCCTTTTCGCTACCTTCCAGCATCCCAGTTAGGAGAGTGATCTACGGGACGAAAGCATGACTGAGACAGGAAAGACCGGACTGCCCCCCGGCACTGTAAGCCTGCCTGGAATGTGTTTGCTGTGAGTCCCGAGGGACCTGTTTTGTGAATTCTGGCTTACAGAAGAGACCCAACGGGAGGAGGGAGGCTTCTCTTGACTCATAACATTTGCTTCCTCCTTTTCAAGAGGTTTCTCTCCCACTGCAGATGGGTTCTTCATCTGTCCACTTGCCCCTCCTTCCATCTTTCCCTCCCTCCCTTTCTCCCACCACTCTTCTATCCATTCTTTGTCCATCCATCTGTCCACCCATCCATTCTTTCATTCGTCCTTCTGTTCATCCTCTGCTCATCTATCCCTTTGTTTAGCCACCCATCCATCCTTCCATGGACCTGCCCACTGACCCAAATTTGTATTTATCTGTCCCTCCATCCATCCCTTTGTCCATCCTTCAGTTCATCCTTCCTCCTTTTCTTCATCCCTCTGTCCATTTTTTTCCTCTGCCCATCCTTCGCTCTATCTGCTCACCCGTCCTTCCTTCCCTCCCTCCCTTCCTCCCTGCCTCCCTCCCTCCATCTATCCGTCCATCTCTCTACCACACCATTTCTCCATCCATATGGGCCTGGCTCACTGCTGTTTCAGAGTGAGGGCCTGTGCTAGATACCAGGGGAAGGGGGAGGGCAAGACCACTGTGATCCGCCACTGTGTGGCGTGCAAAGTCTAGTGGGGGCATGTGAAAACATTTGCCCTCCAGTAAAAATTCAGAGTGGAGCAGAATGTTGAGAGCAGAATTGCCCAGGCTTGTGATGAGGCAGCCTCTCCAGGGAAAGGGCGCTGGGGACTCTTGGAGCCAGATGATGAGTTAAGATCATTTCTAGATTCAGAGCATTGTGCCAATTTTTGTGGAGGATACAAAGACAGACGCCCATGTCCTTGCAGTCTCATTCTCTGCATTATGGCCAAAAGCCAGGCAGGTGCGACCCTTTGGTGTTCCTTGGTTTCTGACCCTGAGACTGACTCCTTACTTCCTCATGTCCCACTGCCATCCTGAAGCAGTTCCCTGGCACATGGGGTTTGCTTCCACGAAAGACTCACTGTAGAGCCCTTTGATACGGGGGACCAGATTGTTCTGCATGGGTAGTGAAGCAGGTCCCATTTACCTTATCACTGCTCTTCGGTGGCAGTGCTGATCTCTGCTCAGATGGCTGGGGCTCCAAGTGGCTTGGCCTTGGGGATGTGCATTGAGAAGTTTGGCGGAACAAATGTATTTCAGAAAAATAGCAGGTTAGTTGTTTGAAGCGTTGCTTTCTGTTTTGGAGACAGTTCGGTGCTGTGCTTTTGTTTTAACGGGCCAGGGGTCCTACCCAGCCAGACCTCCGTAGCAGCACGCATCAGCGGCGGGGACAGGGTCAAAAGCATGATTCCTGAGGCTCCTTAGTGGGGGTTTTAAAGATGGGAGGAAACTCTGGAGGGGGCCGGCATCGGTCCTTCCAGGGAACTGTCTCTAACCCAGCACGCGCAGCCGGCCCGGAGGGGTTGGCCCGGGGCACGTGGGCCAGGCTGCCCTTGGACAGCGCCATGGCCCGCATGCGTATTCCAGTGCTCGTCCTTGGGAGGCACAGTGTAGACATGAATGAATGGCCGCAGAGGTTTCAGCCAGCGTGGACCGGGTACGGGAGGAAGAAGACCTGGAGTTGGCATGCCTGTGGTGACGTGCCCCGGCTTGGGTCCCCGTGCTACAGTTCAAGTAAATAGTTGTTGTCATGCAGTGTGTTTTCTGTACTCCTCAAGGGGGGGAACTTTAGCATCTTTTCAGTTGCGAAAAAAGTTGGAGCTTGGTGTTCAGCCACGTTATAGGGCTGTGTGAGTGTTCTTGCTCTCAGTCCTGCTCTGAGGATGTGTTTTTACAATTCTGTGGTTCGATATTAAGCAAAATGACAGGGTCCCTACACCAGCGCCTGCTCTTTGTCGGGGTGTGGTGCAGCTTCTGATGTGACAGCTTCTGTGAGAAAGACAGCAGCCCTGTCCCTGGCCCCTCGGAGGGTCTTAGGGGAGGCTGGCATGGCAGAAACCTCTACACCTGTAATGAGTTATCCCTCGGGCAGGCATGCGGCAGAGCAGATACACTGCAGATGACCTTGACTGGTGCCTCCATCATGTCCCTCGGAGGGGAAACTATTAGGGGCACGGAGGTGTGCAGACATGGTTACAAGGGACACTTGTGTTCCTGTCCTGCTTCCGTAGCATATACCTGCGATGACACTGCTCACCTGGCCTTGCTCAGGGGCCGGCTGAATGGCTTCGCAGTGGCTTAAGGGCCCGGGCCCTGTCACTGCTTCGCTGACCCAGTGCTCTTCAGGTGTCACAGTTTCCTGCCCACAGCCCCAGCCCCAGTCCCTGTTCTCCACTTTCTCTGCAGCCCAAAGGCTCTTCCTACAGAGCAGAACTGCTGACAGCGCCTGCCCTGCCTCCATGCCCTGATCTTTGTCAGGCCAGTCCACGCCTTTGGGGGGGGTGTGGGGAGGCTTCCTTTTGCCGGGCCCACCCTCGCCCCACCTGCGTGGGGCCAGGGCAGGCGCCCAGTCCATCCTCATCATCCCCTGCCCTCTGCAGGCAGGTTAGAAGCGGCTTCGGTGCTCCGCTCCCAGGTGGGTTTGAGGCCTTGACCCCAGCACTGGTGAAACCAGCCCTTCCCCCCGGAGCTGCGCTCTCTACCTGGTGCCTCTCCCCCTGGGCGGGGAGCCGGAGACAGGCATCCCCAAACTGGACTTGCCGGACTGGCAGCATTTCATGCGTATGTGAGGGCAGCATTTTGGGTGTATGTGTAGCACATTTTTCTGGGGAGGAGATTGACAGCTTATCTCCTGTTCCCAGAGAGACCCAAGACCTGAAAGGGCCGCTGTCGCTGCAAGCGCTCCTCTCCTGGCACATGCTGCTTCTCATGAGCGTGATGGATGGCTGGGTGTCTTCGGCGCTCAGGCGCTCTCCGCCGCGCCTTGCTTTACGGCTTCAGTTGGTGATGTATGCAGAGGTGGCATCTGTAAAGAGGGGAGTTCTCATGCCAAAAAGAAAACAGATTAACTGACTGCTGAGTTGTTTTTGAGGGGTAGGGTGGGGGGGGGGTGTAAATTAATGCAGAAAAGGGCGGGTGAAAACAATCCTTTTGCTCTTATTCTTAGAAGCCTGAGGCAGGACTTTCTGCCACTGGGCATAGCACACAGGGAGAGTTTGATCTTGGTGCTATTTGCGAAGCTGAAAGTGAGAGCACAGAGCCCCAAGCACTGTGACTTCGAAGCTGCTGTGTGCTGCTTGTCTGAACAGATGGCCAGGACCATCCTGGGTCACCTTCTCCTCTGATGCCATTTCTAAAGAATGTGACTATTGGGCTTCCTGACTCCCCTTGGCCAGGCCCATTTTCCTCTCCCATTTCAGCTGAATTTACTTCTTCTATCTATTGTCACTGTTTGTCCCCTGCCCGCCAGTCCTTCCTTAAAGCCTCCCCTTTTAACTTTTACATATCCCTTCCTGTCCATTATATTCAATAGTAAGTTAAGAACCAAACTTTTATTTTAAAGGACTGTGTTGAGACCCTCATCTAGCACTTTGGCCATATTAGAAGTAAGAGTGGTTATAAACTTCCCTACCTGGGCTCTTATCAGAGTAATCATTAGGAATTAGGAGGGTAAGGGAGATACAAAATTATTAAAAAGCGGAGAACGGCCCATGTCTGCTTGTTTTTTTAATATATATTATTGTATTTTATTGTGGCTCAACTACAGTTGTCCCCATTCCCCCCCCATTCCTCTCCCCTGCCCCGCCCACCTCGCCCCTCTCCCACAGTCAGTCCCCACCCTGCTGTCCGTGTCCATGGGTCCTTTATATCTGCTTATTCTTATAGCAGTCATGCAGCATCTTTATTTCTAGTATTTTCCTCAGGGATGGTGGTTTCCTGTCTGATTGGCTCTTGAAACCGATTGATTTTTGCTTGAAATTTCCTCCCTGCATTCAATGGGAGTGCAGAGAGCTGCTGGGTACCCGGGCAGGCGTCTTCCAAGTCTCCACTGCCCACTTCTGTGACCGGGACTTGCCGCTTATTACGTGTGCGTCCTTACAAGTTTCCTCCTTGGTGAAGCGGAGGTGGCGATAACGGACCCACCTCTTAAAATGGCTGCCGATGAAAGGAAATTCTCCTTGTCCGGCTGAGCGCATTGCGAGCTTTGCTCAGGCCTGCTGGGTGAAGCTGCGTGCCCTTCGGTGCCGTGTGACTGGCTACGCCCACCTGTAGGCATATCCCGAAGCACTGCCTTTGCAAGCGCTGCTGACTGCTTCCAAAAGGAAGGCCACTGTTTTGTGTCACACGCAACCAGAAGCCCAGTGTCGTGGCAGTAGGACTTGGAATCTGTGGATCAGAACCACCGATTGTGTGTAACAGCCTAATGTGAGTGGGGTGGCGGTGAAGCTAATGATAGCACCCGAATTTTCTGGTAGTTTTCTTCTTCCCCTGGGTGTTTCGCGTGACTTGGAACCCTGAAATTGTTTCTTCCAACTGTAAATGAAGTTCTTACTAGAAACCTCAATATGGGAGGGGGTATAAGGGGACTAAATGGTAATGGAAAAAAACTATAATAAAGACTAAAAAAGGAAGAAACCTCGGTATGTGTGCATATGTGTGTGTATTTTTAACACAGCTTAGTGAAACGTTATTTACAAACCCGAAATTCACCATTTTTGTGCGGCTTGATGAGTTTTATCAAGTGTATATAGCTGGTCGACCATCACTGGGATTTGGTTTTAGAACATCCCCGTCTCCCATCATCCCCCCGTCATGTCCCCTTTCCTGCTCCACTCCCCAACAGCCACTGAAATGCTTTCTGTCTGTGTGTGTATTTTGGGACACCAGCTTTTGTGGTTCCTCCTTGGAAAGGCAGCTTCTAGAAGTCAAGCTCTCCTGGGAGTCGTCATTCCTCCACCCTCCCTGCTGGATGAACTGCAGTGGCCAGAGTTTTCCCTGGTGGCCAGCTTCCCTCGGTTGGGAGCCCAGGGAGGAGGACCCAAGCAGGTCCATCCAGAGGACACTGGCTACTGAGGGTGGGTGTGTATGCGGAGTGGGCAGCTGTGGAATATTGGAAGGTCCAGAGCTAATTAAACGAGCCTGCGTTTCCTCTCACGCTGGTAGACAGGTCCCCAGCACCTGGTAGTCCCTCCCCGAAGAGGAAACAATGTATCCGTCATGCTGTAGCCCATGCTCTCAGATCCAGTCTCTCAAGCCCCAGATCTGCACAGCTGCTCACGAGCATATATTCTATCAAGACAGCACCACCCCCAACAGCTTTAGAGCTGCAGTAGGCATAGATTTGGTGGCAGACCCCCCCTCACCATGGATCAGGTAAAGTCTGTGGCTCACCCTTGTATGTGCAGTGGAGCGCCTATTGGGGCAGGTCAGACAGAGCCAGAGAAGATGCCGTTCTTGCCCAGTACGTAACAAACACTAGGGGAGATGTGACATGGACAAATAACCAGTTACAGCTCTTCGTAGAGTTTTAGTAAGTGTCCAGGCGGAGAGAGGAAGTGCTGAGGCTGGCCGAGGAAAGGACCACTTACTTTTCACTGGGGTGGGCTGGGGCTGGGCAGAAGGAGTCCGGGCCACATCTGGGAAGCCCCCTAAGGACCTGAATAAGAATTGGAAGAGGAAAGCATGGCAAAGAGAGAGAACAGTCCCCTTGGGCCATAGTGGTTTTGCAGGTTGCTGGGAATACAGAGGGACCGAAGGGGGCAGGGCGGAAGCAAAGACTTCCCTGCATGAGGTTTTATGGTCTTAGAAACTTGACTCTTTAAAGTCCCCTTGAGGGGCTTGTAGAAGGTGGTTCTCAGGCCAGATGATTCTTAAGTGCGCTCGGTCTGAGCTGGTGGGTTTCGCTACAGTCCTTCATAGAGTCAGTCACAGAACTAGGTGAGGCCCTGGAGCCGAGCTGTCTGGTGCAGTCGCCACAGACACATGGGCGACTGAACGCATGAGTCGTGGCCAGCCTGAAATGTGATGGGCTCTTGGCGTAAATCACACACTGGAGTTCAGAGATTTTGTACAAAAAAAGGGTGCATAATATCCTGTTTATAATTTTCATAAGCATTACGTGTTAAGTTGATACTACTTGTAATGTATTGGGTCTAATAACATATATTATTAAACTTAATTTCACCTGTTTCTTTTTACTCTCGTAAGTATGGCTACTAGAAATTTAAAAAATAAGTATATGACTCTTGCTGTATTTTTATTAGATAGTGCTGCCCTAGAAATCCTCTTTACCAACTGGCCTAAGTGTGTCTTTATTTTACTCTTAAGTTGTCCTGTTAGAACTGATATGTGGAAATGAGCAAAGTGGTTTTAGGATTGTGTACTTTATGGGCTTGATAAGAAATTCTTTTTCTGTTATTTTTGTGACAGAGGGATCCTGCTGGGTGACATGCTTTCCAGTACCATTATATTGGGCATTAGGGTTTCAACATATTAATTTGGGGGCACATGAGCATTCACACCCCAGCAGCCATCCTCTCTGGCTTGCCTGATTTTGGGCATGGAGGGTTCTGCCAGAAGCTAACAGGACAAACCTGGAAGGGGTGTACATTACCTCTGCCCCCCGGTCACATGGCTCTAGCCAGCTGTTCAGGAAGTGGGGAGATGTGATATTTCTGTGTGCCCAAGAGGAAAGTGAAGTAGGCGTTTGGTGGAATCATTGCGTGTTGCTCCTCCATTGCTTTGGGGAAAGAATGCTAAGTTACCAGAGGCAGCTTTAAATATTGGCTCAACTGATGGGGCATGACCGTTTTATTGTGACTAGGAAGAGGTGGATGTCGCATGATTCGAAGTGGGGTGTTATGATCTGATGAATATCCCCATTGAAATATCAGCGCCATTGATCTTCCAACTTGGATGAGTTGACTATGAACAGACTCTACCATCCACCTGCCATCAGGCTAGCCGGCCTGTTTTTCCACTGTGAAAAGCAGTGCCCCTCAGAATGTGCTGGCCCCTGGCTTTGCATTTGGAGTTTCAGGAAGACAAATGCACCCCTAGATGATGTTTTGTTCCTAGGAAAAGATGACGATGATGTACCTGTTTGAGGCATAAAGGCTAGTGGCAAAACTTGGCGATACTAAAGCAGAGTCTAAAGCAGGGTGGTAGACCTTTTGTCTTTTTGAAATGAAGCCATGGAGACTGGAGGTCTCATACAAATGCAGTTTTAGGCTACTTGGGGAAAAGGATTCACCCACATCCTATTCTCTGTGGTCACTTGTCTTGTGGCTGCACTGCCATTCATAAAACCAGGTCTTCTCTTTCCTTAAGGTGTCTTTGAGAAGCTGTTTGCTCTTCAGATTAGGCTGGAAATTTGTCCATGAACCGTAACTGTTAGCTTTCTCTTAAAGTTGATGAAAAGACTGACAATGTATAATTTATTTTTATTCTCAAGAAGACAATCTTTTCACACAGAAATCACGAATGTAATTCAAGAGTGATCCTAAAACTCTTATCACTAAAATCAGGTCCCTTGTGCTACATTAATACACTGAAATGTCAATTGCAGTGCTTAGACTGAGTTCTAGGTATGATTACTCTTTATCTTAAATTCTGGAATTGTGGCTCGGTGATAATTGCCAAGTCACTATGTTATTCCAAATAAATACCTGGAGTTAAAATGTAAATGTTGTGATTATTCTAGTGACTTTTCAGGATGAATGTGGCAGGTTTGTGGGACATTCACTGCTCTTTTAACCTTGATGGAGAGATGACGAAATCTTCCTACAAGAGCTTCTCAGCTTAGTTTTTTGGGGTGATTATCATCTCCGGGAATTTGCTGAAAGTCCTGGACTGTGCTTATCAGTGTTTTAGAGTGATTGCAGGGAGTCCAGGGACCCGCTCAGTGCTAAGTGAGAACCTTGGCTTTTGGGTGTCGATGTTACACCACTGAAGTTGGGGAGGGAACTAGCATGGCAAATGGAGCCTAAGTCGCCGCACGGTGTCGATGACCCAGTGGGCCCTGAAACTCACCGTGAGCCACATATGTTAGAAAAGGTGAAGGAAGTCATTATAGTTTCTTGAGGACTGGTCTGGAACTGACATAGAAATGAATAGCATACTGAAAACAAATAGGACATGAAAATATAACGGTCATCTTGTTCCAGGAAACTGGAAGGTGTCGTCCACGTGGCAGAGGCTTGCCCTGGCCTTTTTTTGATAAAGAAAATGTGTTAAGAATCAGTGTTTAAAAAAAAAAAAAAAAGAATCAGTGTTTACACTCTTCTCTCTGCTCTTGCTGTCTGCTGCCCACCTCTAATTTTCTGCATGTTGGTATAGCTGATATCAGGTATTCCAGGCCCCTGAGCCTGGCAAGGAAGGTGGGCATGGTGCCGCTGACTGCTCTGCCCAGCCTCTCTGGCCCTGCCGTCTCCCCAGTGGCTGCCTGTAGTTGGCAGAATGATGGCCTCCCAAGATGTCCACGTCCTGATTAGGACTGCCACTGGTGCATATGTTACCTTACATGGCAGAAAGGACTTTGCAGATGTGATTAACTATAGGATCTTATAATGGGCAGATTATTCTGAATTATTCAGGGAAGTCCAATGTAATCACAAGGGTCTTTGTAAGTAGAAGAGGGAGGCAGAAGAGGGAGAACCAGAGAGGCAAGACCTCCCGAGAAGGACTCAGCTGGCTATGGCTGGCTTAGAAGGCGGAGGAAGCTGCCGTGGATGGTAGGCAGTTTTTAGAAGCTGGACCTGGCGAGAGAACGGATTCCCCTCCACAGCCTCTGAAAGGAACACACCCTTATTGACACTTTGGTTTTAGTTCAGAGAAATCAACCCGGATTTCTGATCTTTGGAACTGTCAGATAAAAGTCTACGTTGCTTGAAACCACCAAGTTTGTGGTCCTCTGTTACAGCAGCAAAAGTAAACTCATACAGTGTGAAGCAAGTCTACTAGGGCAACGAGAGGGAGGCAGGAGGGGGAGTTGGACGGAGCTGGTCTCCGTGCAGAAACCGAAGAGGCTGTCCCTGCTAACATGAGCCTGTGAGGTTTATATGATCATCCCCATTTTCAAGACCAGGAAACCGGGCTCTCTTGGGACTGGCATGGGCTGAAATGGCCCAGTGCTGCTTCTGAAAGAGCCCTGCAGGATGCAATAGGCAAAAGGGGATAAAAAGAAGTCCAGTGTTGGTGCCATCTGTCCTTCTGTCCCTTCTGTCCTTCTCTTCCTTCTTGTGGCCCAGCTCTGGTAAGAATGCAAAATGTACTCATTTTTTGTGCTGAGGCCAAGAAGAGCCATTTGTTAAGGGGAGAACCTGCAATGGGAATATCTCCAAGTGGGAGTTGGGGCAGGGAAAGGGAGTGACTCTCCTGGTTGACGTTGCTCAGATGGGGAGATGGAGCAAGAAGAGCAGTGAGAGTTGGCCTGGGGGCCATAAGATACAATGTTAGAGCACGCTTTGAAGCGTGGGAACAGTGGGTACCCTGCTTATCAGTTCATTGCTCACCATGTTTTCCCAACTCCCCCACATTCTGAAAATGCTATTAAAGTTATACTGTACTCCCTACCAACTTGTTCCTTGAAAGTAAAGCATACTTGTGCCATATGGATTTATTCTGAGCCCTTGAACAAATGTGCTAAAGATATCTCCAGAGGGTGATGAAAAAGACCGTCACTTATTTCACTGGTAGGCACGTATGCTGATGGGCAAGCGCCTTGGCAGTATGTATCATGCGTTTACTGTAAGCTCATATCTGTTCTTTACAGTAAAGAGCAGACAATTGGAACATGCTTAGGTAGATGACTTGAGGTGCCTGGTAAATAAATTATGGTTTTCTGCACATGATGGAAGATTCCAGCACGATAGAAAGGGATGCTAACAAAGAGTTAAAGGTCCTGAAGAAAAAAGCAAATGAAAGAAATCAGTATATGAAATTGTATCTTATATGATATCAGCTGTGGAAAAATGTTGCAAACAGGAGGAGAGAAAATAAACAGGGCTTCTGGATTATGTCCTTTCTTTTACACTTTACTGTCTGGATTTTTCACATTACATTTAAGATATGGAGAAAGGAGCTTCGCATCCTTGCCCTCGTAGATTTAGTTCTGGGAAACTTAAAAAAAGAAAAGTAATTGTAAATACAGATTATGAGCTTTACACACAGAGATGTTCCTTTCATCGTAGTTCTAAAAATTGAGATATAGTTCACATATACCATAAAATTCACCAGTTAAAGCATACAGTTTACTTGTTTTTCGTATCCAGTGTTCACGAAGTTGTGCAACCATCGCCACTATCTAGTTCCAGAACTTTTTTTATCACCCCCAAAGGAAGCCCCATCCATACCCATTAGCAGTCACTCCGCCCGCCTCTCTTCCCCAGCCCCTGGCAGCCACCGGTCTGCTACCTATGGATTTGCCTCTTTTGGACATTTCCTATAGCTAGAACCACACAGGATGGGGCCTTCTGTATCTGGCTGCTTTAACTCAGCACGATGACTTCAAGGTCCATCCGTGTTGTAGCCTGTGTCAGTACTTTATCATGTTTAATGACTGAATAACATTCCATCATGTGGATGGACCATGCTTTTTTATTTATTTATTTATTTATTTATTTATTTATATTGATATTTTTGTAAAATTTATTTTTGTTTTTTATTACAGTTGTCCCATTTTTCCCCCATGGCTTCCCCCCCCCCCAGCCCACCTCTTCTCCCACAGACGATCCCCACCCCACTGTCCATGTCCATGGGTTATTTATACATGTTCCTTTACTGAACCTTCCCCTACTTACCCCCTTCTCTCCCTCCCCCCTCCCCCCTATTGACTGTTATTCTGCTCCTTGTTCTATTTAGTTCTTTTGTTTGTGTTGTTCTTTAGTTTCCTGTATTAGGTGATATCATATGGTATTTTTCTTGCATTGCCTGGCTTATTTCACTAAGCATAATTTTCTCTAGTTTGGACCATGTTTTATGTATGCATTCATCAGGTGATGACCCTTGGGCGTTGTCACCTTTTGGCTGTTGTGGGGAATGCTGTTGCAGACATTCTTTTGTGTGGGAATATTTTTATTTGTGTTGGGTATACACTTAGGTATAGAATTGCTGCGTCATATGGAAACTCTTTATTTAACTGTTTCAGAAATTGCAGCCCTGGCTGGTTGACTCAGTGGGTTAAGCACTTGCCTGTGAACCAAAGTCACCAGTTGGATTCCTGGTCAACATACGTGCCTGGGTTAAGGCTCAGGTCCCTGGTTGAGGGCCTGCAAGAGGCAGCCAATCAATGTTTGTCTCCCTCTCTTTCTCCTTCCCTTCCCTTCTCCCTAAAAATAAATAAATAAAATCTTTTAAAAAAGAAAAGAAAAGAAATTGCAGAACTGTTTTCCAAACAGCTCTTATGAATATTTATACTAGTGAAAGTTAGAAAATAATGTAGCTATGCATAGTAGGAAAGGGTTTAGGTAAATTATATTAATCCCCTTAGTGAAGTCTTTGTAAAGATGGAAGTTGTTTGTTCCTAGACTTCACTCCTAGGCTTAACTGCGGCTGGTGGAGCCACTTCCCAGGAGGTTTGCTCATATAGCTGGCTGTTAGTGCTGGCCATTGGCAGGAGGCCTTAGTCCTCCTCCATGTGCGTCCCTCTCTTGGGCTACTTGAGTGTCCTCACAGCATGGTACTGCTTTCTCCCAGAGCTGGCCATCTGAGAGAATGACATGGCAGCACGGTGTCTTTTATGACTTTACTTTGGAGGCCACACACTGTCCTCTCGACAACATCCTGCTGGTTGTACAGGTCAGCCCTATTCAGTGTGGGAGGGGATTACAAGGACACGAAGACTAGGGGCAAGAAGCATTGGGAGCCATCTTAGAAGCTGGCTGCCGTGGGTATGCTGCTGCAGGTGAGTGTATTTCACAGTGGGACGGATGAATCCAGCGAGTGGGTTTACGCGCTCCTCTCTGCTGGCAGCTGCCCCCTTTGCTGCATGAAACCCTTGTCCTTGCCTTGTACTGTGCCATTTTTGTCTTAGAGAGCCAGAAAACTTCATCACCGTCCAAGCTGCTGTCAGGTTAGAGTAAGCGAGCTGAAAATGTGCGCCCTGTGGACGGATGAGACCAACAGCCAGGAATCGGTCAGTTTCCTGTGGACGTAGAGACCGAGAGCCATGAATCCTCGTCGGCTCGCTGCAACGTACCGATGCCGTGGACAGCCATGCAAACCCCCTGCTTTGTTTACAAAGGAAGCAGAGTCAAGAGATGTGGACTCTATAGCAAGCCAAAATAGCATTCACCAAAATGTATCAGTTTATTTTTGGAGCAAGGAGTATGGAGGTGTTATTATAATTCCCTGCATTGGTTATTGGACAGAAAATTGAAAAATATGAATTCACAATAGTTTCATAACAGTTCTGCATTGTAAAGTGAGTGAGGTGGGCTCAGCAGTGCTGTGAGGTCTGCTCTTCCACTTAAGATCACGTATGTAAACGTGCTTGGATTGCGCCTGCTCTTGGGCACTTTTCTCTAGGCTTATTCATGAATCTAGGATACAGAGATGTACTCAGGACTCAGTTTATCTTTTTTAAAAAGATTTTATTTACTTTTAGAGAGAGAGAAAGGGAGAGGGAAAGAGAGGGGGAGAAACATCGATCAGTGGCCTTTCACACCCCCAACTGAGGACCTGGCCTGCAACCCAGGCATGTGCTCTGACTGGGAATCACAGTGGTGATTTTTATCTTAAAGTTGCATTGTCTTTGTCCCATTCAGGATTGGAATCACACACAAAATCCTGCTGTTACCTGCTTGACTTGGAATCAGACCACCAGCACACCATTCCCGACCCATAAAGGAATTGTGCTGTGGATGTTGTGTTGTGGGATGGGACCAGCACACAATAGGCTCTTGTGATGTTGTGGGGTTTTGAGTACATCATATTCGGGAGGATGTCGATGCTGAATTTTACCTTTTGTGTATTTCTGTTTTGATACTGACTCTAATTTCTTAAAACCATATGTTTAAAATGAAGATGAGTTCCGATCAGTGCCTTTCTGATGGTGTTCATCAATTTCTAAACACTACTGGGAGAGACAAAGCCTTGTGGCCACACCAGTTTGGGACAGTAACATGTTCAAAATTTACAGTGGTCTTGTGGGGTTTGGCCGTGGTCATGGTGTCTCGCTTTCCTGGGCCCAGGGACTTGGACAGAGGACGTGGGAGGATCGAGTTAGCGAAATTTAGGTTATCGGATTCCCATGCATGTCAGTCTGTGCATTTATAGAGACTACCAAATAGATAGGTGCCCGGACTCAGACAATTATAGGTGTGGCCCATTTCATACAAGAGCTGTCTTGTCAATCAGTGTGATCATGGGGCGTGGGGAGGGGGGCGTTCTACTTCAAGAAGCCCATCTGGAAACCTTTCCTTTATCTATCTGTGTCAAACCAACTTTTTAATCAGCTTTACTTCAGGAAGGTCTGTAGACAACATGCTTTTGTTGTTTTTCTCCGGAAAACAAAAAGGACCCCTTTCAATCTTGATTCCTACTGGGTCAGGTGCGCAGGCAATAATCAGTAGGCATCTCCTTGTATCGTTACCATGCCTGTTTGGATGTTTGTGTTTGGCCAATAGTTAACGTTTAACACCTTAACTTATGACCACTGGTCATAGGAAGATTACATTTGGCTGCACTGAAGCTGTAATGTATGGGAAGTTGGGAGGGGGGACATTTAGCTCCGAGGACAAAGTGGAGCTGCTGTCCTGTTGTTGTGGAAGAGCTGCATTCCGCTGTCATCACCTCATTAAACGCATTGCTTGGAAGAAGATGCTTGTCTTACCTGTTTTGTAACTTTCAATATGCTTTTGCTGGTATTTAAAGTTGTGCTGTGAGATAGCAATGCTTTTAACTGTGAGTGTACCGATATTGTCACTGACTATTACTTAAGCAAAGCCGATGATTTAATTTGCCAACCAAAAGCTGGGGGCAAAACCAGACAATTTGACAAGATAACGTATAATTTCATATTAAATCCTGATTCTACAGTCGATTCAGCAAACTTACACAAAATTGACCTCATATTTCAACTTGCTTTTGTCATTTTATTTTGCAGGATAACAAAGCCATTGACCTTTGCCGATTGTGTTGGGGATGAACTTCCTTTAGGATGGGAAACTGTCTATGACAAACAAATTGGAATTTACTACATGGACCACATAAATAGTAAGTAGAGTGCCACATTTGACTTACCATATGTGAATGAGTTTTCATGTTGATCTCAAAGATACCAGAAGCTCTTTTTGTAGAGCAAAATGATCCTTACTGCTCAGTGCAGCATTAAACTGGACCTTATAAAGGTAATCTGAAGTTTTCATTAGCTGACTCCTTTACAAAGTGAAGCGGTTACGGAGCTCCTTTGCTTGTCTGCTGCTGAGAACTGCATGGCATATGTTTAATGGAGGGTCATAATATCTAATATAAGGAATACATTTCCCAGGCACTTTGGAACTAGAAATACCTCTCATAATGAGAAGGTTGGTTATCACAAAGTGGAGCTTACACATTCGTGGAACAATTAACTGCCCAAGTGATTACCTTAACTTCATTTTGGCTTTTACATGTAATAACTGGAATACACCAAGCCTTTTTGATCTCTGTGAAGGGAGGGAACAGTGTAAAGACTACAGCTAAAACTGTGGGTCCCTGACCATGCCAGCCTGCTTTGTAGGACTGTTTAGAGCAGTGGTTCTCATAGGGACAGATTTTGCCTTCTGGGGACACGAGGTAATATCTGGTAATACTCAACTGTCACGCATGGCCGAGGGCAGCCCCGCATGGGAATGAGCCGACCCCCAGATGGCAGGAGCGCCGGGGGTGACACGCCCTGCTTCGCAGGCCCCATCCCATTCTAGATCTGTTCCCCACCCTCACTCCTGGCTTTGTGCCTGTCCGCCAGCCTTCCGCAGTTGGGTGCGCTCTGGGCATCCATTTCTCTCTCAGGGTCACACCGACTCACTCTCTCCCATTTTCATTGTAGTGTTTCTGTCAGTGTCCTTTTTTACTAGCAGACACATAAAGCACAGCTTCCCCTCACTGTATTTTCTCTCCTCCGGTGTGTTAGGTGCAGAGTAGGCTGGAGGGCCTGTGGGTGCCCCGTGCCTCCAACATGAGTGACTTCAAAGCTCTTCCCTCACTCTGGCCCCATGGCTCTGCATGTCCCCTTTGTGTGATCAGCCCAGGTCAGTGCCTTTAGGGCCGATTCCTTCATTGTCACTTGCTGACTCACCTCCTGAATGGCAGATTGAGTGACAGTCATGTACTTTACAGAGTGGTCCCCCTGATATTTCATCTGAAACTCACACAGAGTAATATTGAATGTAAACTGCAATTGAAAAACCAAACCAAACCAGAAGCAGTTTAGATACACATCATTCCCTGAGGATAGCATCGTTGCCCATCCAGTCTGGATTAGCTAGTTAAACAAGAAAGAAACAAGCTCATTTGTCACATTAAAAACTTAAAAACGTTAATGTGCATGGTGTTTATTCAAAGTATGCAAAAAGGTCTAATCTAGAGAATTACTAACTCATAATTTTTTCAATTACAATTGAAGAACAAGAAGTGAGTTATAGAAATCCTCAATGTTAATCTTAAATGCACATTTTTAATGAACAACAGTTTTTTAAATCTTATTTTCTTTCCCTTTTTTCTTTGTTTTAATCCTATTTATTGAAATTCAATTTTGTGTTCATTGAATCAGATAATAAAAAATTTGAGCTGAAAAAAAAAAAAAACAAAGAAAGAGACCTGAATGGCCAGGCTTCCTGTGTCAGCCCTGAGGCAGTGCCGTTTTGATACGTGGCACTCAGCCTCGCATTCCAGTCGGGGTAGGTACTGCCCAGCTTCCCAGACAGGTATCCGGGGGGCAAGAGGGCTTCTAGGTGGATTCACCACCCAGGCTGACTCAGTAGTGTGTGTTTGGGGTGTCTGGCCATCTGGGCTTGCTTTCCCAGCTGCTGGTGGAAGCACCCATAGCTGAGGGCCGCTCCCACAGGGGCCGGCAGTTCCCACAGAGGAGGGCCCCTCCCACAGGTGAAGGCAGTTCCTACAAGGGAGGGCCACTCCCACAGGGTTGGGCCACTCCCATAGGGGAGGGCCACTCCCACAAGATTGGGCCACTCCCACAGGGTTGGGCCACGCCCACAAGTAAGGACAGTTCCCACAGGGGAGGGCAGTTCCCACAGGTGAAGGCCCCTCCCCCAGGGGAGGGCGGCTCGGCCAGGTCGCTGTGCTGTGAGCCTGCGCACAACATAGCTTCATCTCCAGGCTTTGGCCTCCCGGGCCCAGGTGGTGTGACTGAGCAGCAAAGGCATCTGCCTTACACAACCTTTCTGGAAAGTCAGCCTGCCTGCGGCTGAGGCCCAGGACCTGTCCTGGCTTGTCTGTCATAAACTCATCCCTCCATGGCCCCAGCTCGTCTGCCGCTGAATCACAGCGAGTGTTCTAGAGGCTTCTCTGTTCTGGCCCCTCTTTCGGCGCTGGGGACACAGTAAAGTGAGACCCAGTCTCCACCCTCAAGGTTTCCACGGGACATTCTAGACATTAAGGACTTTTTAAACAAAAGATTTTTATTTTATTTTTAGACAGAAGGAAAGGGAGGGAGACAGAGAGGGAGAGAAACATCCATGTGTGGTTGCCTCTCATGATGCCCCCAGCTGGGGACTTGGCCCGCAACCCAGGCCTGTGCCCTGACTGGGAATCGAACCAGCCACCCTTTCGTTCGTCGGCTGGTGCTCAATCCACTGAGCCACACCAGGCAGGGAAGGACTTTCTTAATGCCACCTAGAGTATAACTGGGGTGACCTAGCACCAGAGGACACGGATGAAGGTATCAGCTCCAGGTTCTGCCTCTTCTTCCCTTTCAGGCCTTCAGACAACCCCCCCTCTTTTTTTCTTCAGGAACAACAAAAGTTATTCTCATTCTAAAAATTTGTACACAGGGTGCCAAAGACCCCATTCCAGAAAACTGACTCCTGAGAAGCCAACTCTTGCTAGCACAGCTTTCAAAAGGCACAGAACCCAAGGAGGGAATTCTACTAAACTTGAACTGTGCAGGTTGACAGTGCGGTAGGGACCAGAGGGGCCCTGCGTTGACTACCTTGAGGGGCCCAGGACCCTCTGGCACACTGGACAGAGTGGTGACAATGCCGGTCCTCGCAGTGGGTCTCACTACTGAATAACCCTTAGAGACACTGGGCACTTACAAACAGTTGTGACTGTACTGCCCAGGCCCGCTGAATCTGAACTCCGGGGCTAGGGCAAGACCCTGCTTTTTGCCGTTTTCCTGCTTTCTTATTTTCCCACGTGAGCTTTTAAGGGCCCTGGGGTGGCAGTGTAAAGGGGGTGAGGGGTGTTGGCGGGAGGCATTTTAAAAGAAGAACTTACTTGAAACATCCTAGCAAAAGCATTCATGCGTGTGTGTGTCTGTTAAAGTAAGCGAGACATAAAATTTACATTTTTAACCATTTTGAGGTGAACTACACAGAGCGTGAAGTTAACCAGCACCTCTGTCTAGTTCCAGAACATTTCATCACCCCAAGGTCAAACCCCAAACCAGCGAGCAGTCACTCCTCATTGCCCCTCAGTCTCCCCTGGCAACCAGGAGTCTCTCCTTTCTGTGTCTGCAGATTTGCCTCCTTCTGGAATTCCGTATAAATGGAGCCAGATCCTGTGTGATATTCTGTGTCTGGCTTCTTTCATCATGATGGTTTTGAGGTTCAAGCACCGGGTAGTCTGTCAGCGCCTCATTCCTTTTCGTGGCTGAATAATAGTCCGTTGTGGATAGGTCACACCTTTTCATCCATTCGTCAGTAAGTGGTTGAATTAGGGTTGTGACAGTGCTGCTCGGGTACCCACTGTCGGGATTATTTTGTGCATTTACTTAGGATTCGGGTGGGGGGAATTAGACCAGCCTTTCTTTCCTATGAATGCTCTTATGTTGTTTTGGCTGCCAGCAGCCGGCATATGTTTATCAATATGTCAACATTACAGCAGAGTCTCCATAGCCTGGGGACACTAAACATGGAATAGGGACACTGTTTTCCATTTTTTACTGGTGTTGGGACCTCCGCTAGCAGAGTCACTGCACGAAGAGGGCCGGCCTTCCTGAGGCGGGGTGTCTTGCCCGCAGCTCAGTCTGAGGATCTGATTTCGGGACTGGAGTCCTCTGCCCTCGGAGCAGACAGCCCCTTCTGGTCCTCAGTTGACGGCCTTCTGGGATTCAGGCTGACGAAGTGTCCTGAGAATATAACGATGACCGAGGCTGTGTGCCTGTGCTCTACCCCTGGCCTATTCCGGGTGAGGGAGCCGAGCAGGGCCTCTTTGGGGACAAGGCCCAGGCTGGATTCCCAGGGCAGCTAAGTGCGGGCGTCCAGACGATGCCGTCCACTTCAAGAGGGAGGGCAGGAGAAGCAGGCATTTGCTGGCATTGTTGTTCAGTTTGGTTTGCTTTGGGGAGCAAAAGGGCACTGCGTGGGAATGAGTTTTGCTTTGGGCGAAGGACTCAGAATTACCTCGGGTCTGTCCACGCAGAGAAGCACTGAGAAGGCAGTTGGGAAGCAAAGATAGGGCTCAGGAGAGAGGCTGGAGCCAGAGGTAGGTAGCATGAGCCCTTGCGGGAGCTTGTGGGGTGAGGAAGGCGCACTGGGCAACGGGGACCTCGTGGAGCGGAGGAGATGAGCAAGCGCATGAGGAATGCAGAAGGGCCGCAGGCGTGGGGCAGGTGTGGGGCAGGCGCGGTCCGGGCCGGAGGGCAGCGGGGCTGCCGGCACCCCGGTCCAAGGGGCCAGGCAGAAGGGGGCTGGCTTGGTTCATCCCCGCCTGCGTTTGCTTACAGTGCGAAAACCTGTCTAGTGTCTTCCCCCTCCGGTGAGCTGGTGCGTCTCTGCAGAGTTTTCTCCTCATTTTAACTGCAGATATAAAAATAGAAGGGTTCTGTGCTCTACGCAGGTTAGTTATGTGGACTCTGTCGTAGTGTGCGTCCTGGTGATTCACTTTCATATGGACTCGTCCCGTAACCACACGACTAAGTCAACCTCAAGCTTTGGCTCTGAAGTCACTTACATGCTGTGTGTGTGTGTGTGCACGCACGCACATGTGTGTCTTACTTCACTTACATCTCACGCTCTCCGTTTCAGAGCTGACCCAGATTGAGGACCCCAGAGAACAGTGGAGGCGAGAGCAGGAGCGGATGTTGAAGGAATACTTAATTGTAGCCCAGGAGGCTCTCAATGCCAAGAAAGAAATCTACCAGGTTAAGCAGCAGCGCTTCGAGCTGGCTCAAGAGGAGTTCCAGAAGCTGCACAAATTGTGTGAGGACGACAGCCACTCATACGCCAGCTGTGAGTTGACTGACTCCTTCACTTAACACGTGCCTTGCAAAGCCATTTCTCTGCTAGGTTATCTGCAAGCACCAAACTACTCGGGCAAGGCAGTCTCATCAATGTTCTATTCCCATGCCGTTAGGTCATCGGCAGGCCACACTGGAATCAGCTGGTCATCCGCTAGGCACCTCCTTAGCAAGTACTTATCAAGTGCCTACCTTGTGCGCAAGCACTGCCATACAGTGGCACCTGAGAGATGACAGGCCTCTGCCCTCCTGGAGCTTTTGTTCATGTGCAGAAGGGAGAAAACGAACGAGCACGTTTCAGGTAGTGACGTGAAACACGCTCTCGTCTCCCGTGTGCTGGTGTGGAAGGGGCCCTCACCTGAGACCTGTGCAGTTAGGACTGCATCAGGTGACCCTTGGGAAACCCACACAATGGTTCACATACCTGCCTCTTTGTAGGGTCCTATTCTTGGGCCACCACCGAAGGTGAAAGAACTCATTATAACCCAGGGGACCCGAGGAACTCTTTCTGGCCCTCAAGTTAGAGGGACACACACTGATGTTCTCAAAGAGAGCCCCTATTAGTTTGGGAGGCTGCCGGAGGTAGGCCCCCATTTCATTAGTACTCAGTAGATATTCAGGTATTGAAGAAACTAGGTCCAGTCTTGGAAGTCAAGGCATTTTGTTACTGACCCCTTCAGTCTGCCTCAGTCATTCCCTTGGCACACTTAACAGCGTACCATAGGTACGCATGGCCACGACTGTCCTGGGTGCCGGGGAGCTTGGGAAGAATGAACGAGGTTGGTACCACTAGGTTTTATCTTATGAAAACCTAAGTCTACTTGAGTCCCAAAAAGGCTTACCTGTGACATGACTGCCATAATGCCAGGCATTTGGATCTGGTGACACAGCTCTGAACATTAGAGACAAGGTCAGAGCTTTTATTCTGTGTTGCAAGTCCAAATGGAGTTAAGGCCAAGGGGCCATAGGTCTTTTTAAATTGCAGCTGCTTTGAAGGTGAATTAGCCATACAGGCTGTGAGGAAGAAAGAGGTGAGGTTTCTCCCCCACCCCATAACAGGAATTTCAGACTGTTCTCTACCACATGCCTTGAGAGAATGTGGGGCTGCAGGTATAATGGTATGTTGTTTCCAGGTTGTTTTCTGTCTTGTTCTTCAGATATTGGTATGTACCAGATTTTTTTTATTTTTATTTTTTTAATTTTAACTGCCCACCAGAATGCAGAGTCAGCTTCATGCTAAATTTTAGAGGCTGGTTTCTTATCTCCACAGTTTTCCTTCCTTCCTTCCTTCCTTTCTCTGTCTCTCTCTCTCTCTCTCTGTCTCTCTCTCTCTCTTTCTCTCTCCCCCTCTCTCCCTCTCTCATTCTCTCCCCGCCCCCTGTCTTTCTTCCTTTTAATGTGTTTCTCTGATTCTGGTACTGGGATAATACTGTCCTCACAGAATAAATTGGGAAGTATTCCCTCTGCCTCTCTTTTCAGAAAGAGTTGGTGTGGGATTGGTATTAACACTTCCTTGCCCATTTGCTAGAATTCACCAGAAAAGCCATCTGGGTCCAGAATTCTTTGTAAGAATGTTTGTAAGTATAGAACCAGTTGCTTACTGTTCATATTCTCCGTTTCCTTTTTAATCAGTTCTAGTATTTGTGTGCGTCAAGGAATTGCTCTAATTCATCTGATCCTACCGTCAGTAAACTTTCCTCTAAAGGTAGTAAATGTTTTCAGCTTTGTGGGGCACATGGTCTCAGTCGCAACTCCTTATTCAACCCTGTTGTTATGCTGCAAAAGCAGCCAGAGGCCATGTGTGTGGCTTGTTCCAAGAGAAGCATAAAAACAGGTAACAAGCTGGAATTAGCCCACAGGGAATTAGTCAGGTCTGTCAGGTTTTCTTAGAGTTCTCTTATAGTCCTTTTCATTCCTGGGGCTCTGAGGTGGTGTCCTCTCTCTCTCATTCCTGATCTTTATCGTTTGTGTCTTCTTCTCTGAATCAGCTTTTATCGATGGTATTTATCTTTACAATGAACTGGTTTTGGGTTTACCTCCCCCCCATTTCTTGTCTGTTTTCTATTTTATTGCTTTCTCCTCTGTATTATTTCCTTCCTTCTACTTAGTTTGGCTTTAGTTTATTCTTCCTTTGCTAGCTTCCTAAAGTGAAAACTTAGGTCATCAATGTAGACCTTTCTTATTTTCTCATCTAGCCTCTAAAGGTGTAAAATCTCCTCTACGTATCACTGTAACTTCATTCCTCAAAATCTTGTATTTTCATTTTCAGCCAGTTCAGAAATTTCCACATTTCCTTTGTGATTTCCTTTTTGGCCCATGGGTTCTGTAAAAGTACGTTGCTGGGACTTTTTAAAAGATGTCCTGTTGTTGATTTCTAATTTAATTCCATCGAAGTCAGAGACTACACTGTGTAAAATTTCAATCTTTTGAAATCTATTAAGATGACTTTCATGGCCCAGCATATGGTCCCTTTTAAGTGATCTCATTGGGCTGGAAGCCCACATGGACTTGGTGCCCCATCACACCCAGCTGAAGCATTGGCTTTTAACTGTTTATAAGAACATATAGTTAGCAGTTCTGAACCTTTCAGGAAGTTACTCAGTAGAAGCTATGTTGAACCATATAAAGTTGTCATTTCTGTAGCTTAAAATGGGCTGAAAATTGGTAATTTCATATGATTCAACTTTCAGGCACTTTATCTGTTCCATGGTCCCTTTTGGTTAGGTCTCCAAAGAGGCTCTCCAATCAGTGTTTCCAAGGATGGAACGGGAGAGAAGGACCTATCAGGAAAACTTGAAAGGAAGTTTCTTGCCAGTGATGGAAAGGAAAAATTGCCCAGGAAAGGTGTGTCTTACCTTCTGGCTACCATACCAGTGCGGCCAGGACATCAACTGCAGTGAGCTTGGGGTCTCTGGACTGGAGCCATTGAGGGTGTAAATATAGCAGGACTTATTGCAGCCCTGGGATGCCACACCCAGCCCAAGGGGGAGCAAGGGAGGAATCCCATCGAGCATATAGGTTAAGGGCATTCAGAGATTGTGCTCCTACGGAGCTGGGACGTTGTTATCATCCATTTTTATATTTTCATGGGCTTCGCACTGACTTCACATTTGGGTAAAGAGGGAATCGCACTCAGTTACGTTCCTTCCTGTGCTCCAGGAAATTCTATTAATGCCTGGTGAAAAAGAAATTCTGAAGATACTGTCTTTGGACAGGTATATCAAGAAATCTGCAGTACAGGAAGCAGGTGACTCTGTGGTGTTGAGGTGAAATTCTAACATGTTCATTGGATTCCGTTTCCCGACCCTAGAAGTCTCTGCTTAGACGCAGCCTTGGCATCTACTTGCGTAGGAGGCCTTGGAGGTCAGATTGGGCCTGACCTCAATCTGTTTTCATGAAAAGCTGGAGATGCCACTGGATCTTTCTGGGTCCTATGTCAGAGACTGCGAATGGAACCTGGAGTTAATC
Source organism: Furipterus horrens (assembly GCF_987537825.1). Lineage (NCBI taxonomy): Eukaryota > Metazoa > Chordata > Mammalia > Chiroptera > Furipteridae > Furipterus > Furipterus horrens. Next base: position 116,076,814 of record NW_028327187.1, on the reverse strand, counting down.
CAGGTGGCTTATGAGGTTACTGCAGGCCCTAGGGTTTTGACCAAGCTCTATCAATTTGCCATTTAACCTGAACTACCCGTCACAGTGAGGAAAACTCTTAGATGTGACTCAAATGAATTATTTTTGGCCACAGAATAAAGTTCAAGCTAGTGATCTCGTTGGCTCGAATCGTCACGATCTAACCAATGTCTCCTGTCGAGGTGTGGGCCTACGCCAGAGCTGCTGGTGGTAGGGTCCACAGCATTCCTGGGCTGCACTCGGCCTTCCATGCCTCTCACAGCCTCGCTCGCCCTCAGCGCTAGTGCCCTAAAGCAGGGAGGCGTGCCCTTCCTCTGCTCCTAGGGACAGAATAACGTTTGGACCCATTTCCCTTTATTCCCTAATTGTTAATGACTCGAAGCTAAGGGAAGCAATATTCAGTGAACTACTGTTTTCTGTGCATTGTTATGATTGCAACGTTGCGAAGCATGTATTGTGATGTTTATCTTCATTGGGCACACAAGGGACTGCATATTGGGGAGCATAAATTACTTCGAGGTTACATATCCAGTAAATGGTAGAGCATGGATTTGAGTCCAGATCTGGCTGTGTATGTAGTGTTCAGTGCTCTGTACTATTTCCTAGATATGGAAGAGGCAGCTTACAAGAGCCGATTGTGTTTTGGAAACACCTTGCCCTCCCATTGTTCAAGTTCTCTGGAAAAAAAGACCGGTTGTAAGTTGACAAGTCATCTATTTTGCAACACTAAATGGGGCAAATGGAAGGCAGAGCACTTTCTACTTTTTGACTTTCTCGTGGCCACGGTAGGATTGCTAAACTATTCATTTAGTTTTCAGCAGATATTTACGTAGCGCCTGGTGTTGCTATCCACTACATGTTGGAGACCCAATTCATCCCTAATGGCTGATTTCAGGGGGAAATGATGCAATAGTGGTGAGCAGAGGAATGAACTGGAATAACCATTTCTCATATTGGAGCAGAAGTGTATAGAGGAGGGCGAGGGGAGGGCAAGTACGTCTTGCTCACACCCTTCACAGATTCCCCCAAGTTATGGAAATCACCGGAACAAAACTCCATTCACGGTGGAGAAAAGATTTTATGTCAATATTGTACCATCCGGTATTTAAGAATATGTAAATCTTGACTTTTTGGTCCCTAACCAAAGCAAACTTAGACGTTTTGGTGGATTTGAGCATGTATATATCCCTAGAAGATTAAGAACCCAACTTTATTTGTGTGAACTTGTGAGCTAGCTGTTCGGTACCCAATCCTGGTATGTTTTCTACAGCTCCATTTTGCAGAGTTTTCTTCTACTTTATTCATGCTAGTATGTTCTTCTGCCTCTGGATGTGTTCAGTTGGCGTATATGACCATTTGCAGCATCTTTTGGAAGGGATTCTTGCATGGGGTAAATTATAGTCTGAACCACAGTTCAGCAAATTACAGATGGCCCACAGATTAAAGTCTGTCCACTCAGGGTATTTGTAAATAAAGTTTTATTGGAACACAGCCACATCCATTCACTTACCTATTGTCTGTAGCAGCTACAATGGCAGAGTTGAGTTGAGACAGAGACTGTATAGCGCACAAAGCCAAAAATATTCACTATTGGGCCCTCTGAAGAGAAAGTTTCCCAACTCCTGGTCCACAGCAATGGTTTTCAATGCTGCCTGGCTGCACATGGAAATCTCCTGAAGGGCTTTTAAAACCCACTGCTGGCCTGGGCAGAGATTTTGACTTAATTGATCTTGAGTGGGGCCAGACATTTCTTTTAAAAAGCTCCCCAAGTGATTCCCAGAGTTGAGACCCACTAGTCTAGATTGATTCTTTTCGCAGCAGGAATATGGCTTTGTTACCCTGGCTCCTAGGAGCTCCCAGAAGTCTACACCAAGTCTCTTTGGGTGGCTGGGAAAGAGTCAGCCTTATCTCTGTTGGGAAAGTGCTGATCCACCCTGAATTCCTGAGTTAGGTGGTGGTGAAGCTTGACCTTATCAGTGATCAGGGCTGCCAACATTCTTTCTGAAGCCCCAAGGCCCTCCCACAAAGACTAGCTTCCTTTAGTTCTCTGGTAAAGGGTTTCTCATCTACTATCTAGATTAGGCTAAGGGCCAAAGTCCATCCATTTAGCCTTTTGTTTTCCCTCATTGGAGCATGTTGGAGCAGGCAGGAGAAAAATGGATCACACAGCATTTTTCACAGGTATTAGTTGGCAAGCCTCAATCTTGGAAGGTTGTAGTGGAGCACACATATTTACTGAGAGATAATCCCCCAGTCTGTTCTCGACAGGATTCTTGATTTGGATTTGGTGGCTTCTTGCGTTACTTCTGTATGTCTTGAGTGGGCTTGATTTTTTTGGTCCTTTGCTTATGGTGTCTTTAAAAAAAAAATGTCATGCCCTCCTTTGTCGGCCTCAGTTATCCCTGCTCTGGTAATTAGTACCTGTCAGCATGGAACCTGTCAGGGCTTGCGTCCTTTCCGCTGGTCCTGGCTGGCTTCTGTGAGCAACCCCTGCAGTGCTCATGCTGGAGGCCCCCCGGATCTCGAGGAGCCATCTATCCGGGGGATGTCTTTGGAGAAGGACTTCTGGCCTTTTCAACCATATCATCCCCCTGGGGTGTGACCTTAGGTTCTCGCAGCACAGTGGAGGCCTGTGTGAAAGAGAGAGACAGAGACAGACGGACACACATAGTTTCCCCTTTCAATAGCCTGTAAAATTGAAATCCATCATAAATACTATGGTCCGTAGCGCTTTGAATGTTAAATACACAAGTCTAGTTCACCTAGTAGGCAACAGGGCTTTGGGGAGCCAAAGGGCCATTTCTTCTTCCATTGGAAAAGCAATTCTGATGAGAGGATGTTGGACAGCTGACCCATAGGAGCCCAAGGTCCAGACCCAGGTCCCTCTGTGACTGATGGCATAATGCAGACCAAGTCACTATACACTCATTCTTGAGTCTATAAAGTGGGGGAGCATCATCATCATCTCTCATAAAGATTTTTATGAGAATAGATGAAATAAATGTGAAAGGCACCCTATAATAGCAAGGACCAGTAATTTACATTGTTGTGGTCCAGTTGAACTAAAACCTTGTTATTATATCATCCAGAACAATAGTGTATACCTGAGTGGACTCCTTAAGCTGTTTAATAGCTCTACCCACTCAGCTCTTTGACAGAGAAGAAAGCTTCAGAGGTGAAAGTCTGGTATTTATCATAAACCCTGAGATCGGAGACATGTCTTAACAGAGGAAGATAGTTTTTCTCTAAATGATGTGGAGCACACGCTGTTAAAAAATGGGATCTGGAGTCCTGAGCTATTTCTTGGACTCCAGAAATGGATTCCATTAGACTTACTGGCAGACACAAGGAGCTGAGAGTTTATATAAATCGAATTATATGATTAAGAGTTAAGCCAGTTTTCACAACTCTCCTTAGCATTTGAAGATAAGGTGTACTCACTGTCTTAGGTACGTGAGTTGACTTTTCCTTCCTTCCAGTCCTGGAATTTTATAGTTTTTGAGGCTGTGCCAAAGCTAACATGAATGGTATCAATGGAAGTAAAACCTAAACTATCACAGAAAAGGCCGTTTCCCGCGGGCTTGGATAGTAAGGGAGTCTTCCAAGGTGGCGTGGCTTCCTGTTGGTGGATTCAGTGGCTTGGGGACATCGTGTTTCATCAAGCTCTACTTCCAGCGCTGGCTATGTGCTGAGTCCCTCAGGGTGCTGGTAGTTAGCAAGGAGAAGAGGGGCAGGTCGCCATGTATTTGCCCAGTTGTACCTGCTGCACCTCCTGTGTGCATTTCAAGCTTTATGGCAATGATTTCAGATCATCGTTACTGATGTCTAACATTGCAGTTAACTTCCCTGGACTTGGGCGGTGGCGTTACTTTCTACCCCGGTAGGGAAGGTCCCAGGTGGTAACTGGTGGCACGGTCTTCCTCAGCGGCAGGGTGACAAGTTGACACAGTGGAAGTGAGGAGTCAGCAAACCCTAGGCTCATTTGCATATTATCTGGCTCCCAAGTGGAAGCCCCTTAAGCTCAGGTCTGAGAAACTTTTAAGCCCTAGGACTTTAATGTGGAGATTCTTAGAAATGATTTCTGCCTGTTAAGGGCATTGTTTGAGGTGTTGCTTTCATTGCTGATCTTCAACAAAACCAAAGAATCAGACAAAGTGGAGTTTGTAGGATTTGGAAATAGACATTCTTCATCTAAGAAAGAATTCTGTTTAAAAAACATTTTACTCCATGTCTAGAGAGATTACGATGCTAACTATAAGGACATAAAGTTGGCAAACACTTAGCCCCTGGAGGTTCCAGTGGCCCCTGGAGGTTCGAAACTCTGCAGAGTAAATTTGCCGTAGCGCTGCTGTTTCAAGAGGTATCGCAACTGCTCAGATTAACTTTGAATATAATTAGGGCTGTTAAATAATCTCGCTGTTGAAGTTACTTGATGGCTTTAAGCCATCCTTTGCTATAGAAAGTCAGGACATGGTTTTGAGCTAGTTTCTGTGTGTTGGCAGCTAGTTATCTGAATGACGGCCTTCGGTCCCCAGATCAAAAGAGTAAAAGAAAGGATGCTGGCCCTGTGGATGGGTCTTCTGAGCAGGTGGCATTAATGCAATTCAGCTGGAGGCGGAGGACATCAGTGTGGGGTGACCACACATGAAGACAGAGGGGTCAGAATCCAAGTCACTGCAGCTCGGAAGCTGACAGCTCGAGGAGCCTCAGAGCAAGGAGATGGAAGCCTCAGGGGCTAGCCATGCACAGCGGTGATGGGGTGACGCAATGAGAAGCAGCTGCCAGCTTCTGACGTGGCAGTAGGGGCTTACGGCTCTCTGCGCAGAGAGCAGCTGGCTAACTGCTTAGCGCACACACAGGTGAACGAACGGGTCTTCATATCTTATCCGCCCCCAGGTGTCTGCAGCTCATAGAGACGCCATGGCCGTAAAAGGCGGTTAAGTCCCCTGCACCGCCCTGTTTTAAGAACACGTTTAGCTATGTGAAGTGCTTCAGCTAAACAGCCAGCAAACACGAGGTGCTGGAATAAAAGGGCAGGTGCTTCCCTTTAGTTCATGTGGAACAAAGAGCCTGGAAGAATAGCTTTTTCTCAAGCCTGTCAGATACTGGCACATTACTAGAAAGCTGTCTTTTTCATTTTGCAAATCTTTAGCATTTTATTTTCCTTTCTTATGTCAAAAATTGTTCACCTGGAGACTATAGATATGAAGGGAATAAAAATAAAATCTTTTGTAATGAAACCTCTGAAAATAACCACAGTTGACTTTTTGGCTCTATCCTTCCAGAGACTTTCATGTGTGTGCATTTTAGAAGAAAGTAAAAATGATTCATAGTGCGTGTACTGTTTACACAGTAAGACCAGTTTTCCACACTTAATCACACCTTTCCCTCCCCATGTGTATGTGGTTTTTTAAGCCTACTAGTTGTGCAGTCGAAGTAAGCAGAGTTATGTTTTACCTGTGTCGCTGCCTATTTTATTACGCGGAGAATCCTGTAGAAAGGCCGCGTGCAAACTCCAGACATCCAGATCTGAGGTTGGGAAGTGCCGATTCTTTAGGAGCTGGGGCCAAATTATAAATCTGAGACTTAATTATTTAATACGGTGAATCAGAAGTTCTTGTCTATGTGTATTTGTTTCTTTTAAAGGATCCATTATAAAATAAAATATTTTCCTTCCGTTTAGCCTTCTCTGGATATTCAACAAACACCAAGTATGACCCGCACCAGATTAAAGCAGAAATAGCAAGTCGTCGGGATAGGGTGAGTAAAATGAGTGTCCTCACAACTATGTGCCCTGTAGGGATTTTATGTGCCATCACTGATGCTCGCTTATTTTAGGGTGGTCAGTGTGCCTGTCACTTGCAGTTTGGGAAGATTTTTGATTTCATGGACTCTTCATTTTATTTGGTTGTACTCTCCACTTGTTTCCAATAGGAGGGAAAACATTTCATGTTAAAACCTCAGCCCATCCTAACAAAAAGTCACCTGTGTTCCTGCGTGTGCCCTCCTTTCTCCCCTTCAGCCTCTGGTCTTGGTTGCTGGGGGAGGGGGTCCGTTTTGTTGCATTGGCATTGAAGTACTGGAGACACCTCAGAAATGAAGGCTCCTGCTGTGATTGGTGTCTTAGTCCCTGAAGCAGAGCGTATTTTTTGGGGCAGCGGTTCTCAAACTCTAGTGGCCCCCAGAAAAACGCCTGGGCGGTTGGTGAGTCGTTTGCGCTCCCAGGCCCACCCCCTGAGCCTGAACACAGGCCTGGAGCCGTTCCCAGAATCTGCTTAAATACGCACTCCTGGCCATGGAGACCATGCTCTCAGCAGCGGGGCTTCATACCTGGGCGCTGGGAGGGGCACGGAGAACGGAAGATGGACAAAGTGTTACACAGTTTGCTGCTTGTAATGAGCAAACTGATACGTTGGAAAAGAAAACAGTTGCCATTCCACCGGGGCAGGAACATCTGGGACTTGGGTGTGTGAGCAAAAGCAGTTGTTCTTCCAGGGTGGCTGTTTCGTATGTGTGTGAATGGGAGTTCATGGAGAGAGCCAATGAATTGCAAGCTGATCAGAAACTTCAATGGCAGTGATAACAACTGCAGAAATAATTTTTCACAGCTAATTTTTGAAAAAAATATGTTGTTTGTCTTTAGCTTTCCAGACTGAAACGAGAGCTGACCCAGATGAAGCAAGAGCTGCAGTACAAAGAAAAAGGGGTGGAGACCCTGCAAGAGTGAGTTGCCTGCGGCGACAGAAGGGAGCTGGGGCCAGGACACGAGTCCTAACGCTTCTTGGGCACCCGCTTCTGCGCTTTTGTTTATGCCCCTTAGTTCCCAAGCCTGGGCATCAGAATCTCTCTTTTCCTTGAAGACTCTTCGCTCCTTGAAGTAGAACTACTTGGGAAACAGGACCTTTATTTTATATTTATGCACATGCATGAGAGCTGCGTGCCCGTGGCTGTTTAAATTTGAATTCCACTTTTGTTAGTTTTAGTCTTGTTCAAGTTAAAATCAAATTAATGAAAAGATAAAATAAAAACCCTTTATCCCCCAGTCTCAGTAGCCTTATCTGAAATGCTCAGTAGTCACATGTGGCTAGTATAGCTTTTCTACCTCAGCGCCATTGACATTTTGGACCAGAGAACTCTTTGTGGTGGGGCGGTCCTGTGCATCAAAGGATGTTTAGCAGCATCGCTGCTCTTGGCCCCCTAGATGCTGGTAGCACCCTCGCACCCATTTATGACAGCCAAAAATATCTCCAGACTCTTCCCAGTGTGCCCTGCAGGGCCCATTTGCCCCCAGTTGAGAACCACTGGGCTAGTGGCTATTTGCATTGGACAACACAGTGCATGGAGTATCTTAACATCACAGACTGTTCTATTGAACAGTCTGGTCTGTAGGTCTTCCTCCTGTTGCACTGTTACAATGAAAACTTCATCTCCTCTAACAGTTTGGGGATGAGTTTCTTATCATTTGTGAGCTTTATTAAGTCAGCAAATTCGAGGAACAAAAGTTATTTTATAAGTGGTGATATTGTTGGTACGCAAGAATTAATTTTCTTAAGAAAGGGTATTGTATGCTTATTAGTCAAGATTCTCTCTTGCGTCAGAGCCTGGCTTCACGTGCTGAACTCAGACACGTGCTTTACGCGTCCTCTGCCTGTGCTCCTCACTGTCAGCGGGGACTGTCTCCGTGCGCCTGGCCGCTGAATACCGTAGACTCGGGGGCTTGGACAGCAGCCACTTCTCTCAGTTGCTGCTGCTTGCTGTGCCTTCACATGCTGGGGCTTTGGAGGAGGCTCTGGTCTCTGATGTGTCTCCGTGTTCTTCTAAGGACACTCATCCCGCTTCGCTACTCCACTGTCATGACCTCCTCTAACTCTGTTATCACACAAGGAAGGCCCCGTCCCCAGTGCCATCCCGTTGGAGGGGGTGGGCGTGATGTAGTCTGCAGCAGCTATCGTCGGGCTAAGTTGCCTGAGCAGAGGGCAGGAACCGTGGGCTAGTGTTGTCACTGAGGCGGCCAGCACGCCTCTCCCGTGCGTCCTGTGCGCACACGCTGTGACGACGTCCAATGTGGCCGCTGCAGTATTGCCCTTTATAGGGGGCGCTGTGTGAAAGTGAGGGTGTGATAAGTGTAACTATCCCCGCCTCGCACAAAGGGTCATTACGGGGCTCGGCAAACCCTGCAGGTTAACAGCAGGTTGAGCTTTGCTTTCCGAATCATCCGGGATTGATTTGGGTGATGGTTCATTTGTTCATTTCTTTAAGGACATGTTCTAGGCACCTGAGCAGACACAATGGGAAGGTGAGCTGGGTCCTGCCTAGAGAGGCTTGTCTCTCCCTGGCGCTGACACCTGGCCTTGCCCCCTGCAGGCCCTGCCAGGCATGGGTTTCGGTTCATGGTCAGTGTGAGCTGGGGCCTTACCCTCACGGCTGGCCTTCTGCTTTCTCTCCCATTACCCAGCAGTGTGTGCACTCATTCTCCTGCAATTTGGGTCTGCAGTGGGGCTTCCTTTAATTAGCCCCAGTAACTACAGCTTTTACCCCTGGCTGGTTTGGCTCAGTGGATTGAGCGTCGGCCTGCGAGCTAAGTGTCGCTGGTTCGATCTTCCAGTCAGGGCACACCAGAGAAGGAAAACTCTGACTCCAAAAAACCTCCGCTGCCTTGCGGCATACCTCTTCAGGGGAAAGGCTAAGGAGAAGGGAAACTCTAACTCCAAACCTCCGCTGCCTTGCGGCATACCTCCTCAGGGGAAAGGCTAAGGGAGTAAACCCCGACCGAAAATCCGGAGCCGGAGTCCCTAAGGCGGTTTGACGTTGTAGCCAACACCGGCAACTCCTGCGGCGCACCTGAAGCCAAGCTGTATTGACTCCGTCTTTCCCTTGGACCCTTCAGCTGCGAAGAGAGGGGGGGTCTGCTGCATGGGCAACAGCAGACCCTCCATATCACCCTGCCCAGGCTTTGTAGCTTCACTGGAGAGGACACTCCAGCGTCATTGCAAGATGTCGACTCAACACGGGAGGAGACAGTTACCGGTTATAAGCTCTTCCGATTGGCGAAGGAAACGAGCGCCAGGGGTCTCCTCTGACGGTGGGAGAGGTCATCGCACCTCACTGGACAGCTACCGCCCGCCTCAAGCTGGGCAGCCCCCAGCCAATTAGGTGCCGTCTCGCCATGGCTCGCCTGCCCCACTGGGTGCGTGGGGATCAGAGAGGCGTCTCTTGAAAAGTGGGCCACAAAACACTCGCACCAGGCAATTCCAAGCAAACAACAAGAAAGAAGCCTCCAGCTCTTCGCCTCGCTAGCTGGAACATCAGGACCATGTGTCCCGGACTTGCTGCAGACCTTCCGTGGATCAATGGTGCCAGGAAAACCGCCGTCATCGACAGGGAACTGGCACGACTAAACATCGACATTGCGGCTCTACAGGAGACCCGGTTGGCCAACAACGGAACTATCAGAGAAACCAACTACACCTTCTACTGGCAAGGGAAGTCTCCGGACCAACCAAGACAGCACGGTGTTGGGTTCGCTGTGAAGAACACGCTTGTTAACTCCATAGAGCCACCCACAGGAGGCACAGAGAGATTACTTACCCTCCGATTGTCAACAACTTTCGGCCCAGTCAGCATTCTTAGCGCGTATGCCCCAACCCTCTGCGCCACCACTGAAGAGAAAGAACAGTTCTACCATGCACTGGACGAAGCGTTATCCAAGATCCCCAGAAGTAACGCTCTTTATCTCCTTGGAGACTTCAACGCAAGAGTAGGAGCCGACCACATGGCCTGGCCCACCTGCCTCGGAAACTTTGGGAGAGGAAAGATCAATGAGAATGGTCAGCGACTGCTTGAGCTTTTGTGTCACCACGGCCTGTGCGTGACAAACACATTCTTCAAGTGCAAAGAGATCCACCAGGTGTCATGGAGGCACCCCCGCTCCCGCCACTGGCACCAGCTTGACCTCGTCATCACCAGAAGAACGGATATTGGCAGCACCCTCCTCACCCGCAGCTACCACAGTGCAGACTGCGACACGGACCATGCCCTCGTGGTAAGCAAGGTGCGCATAATGCCGAAGAGGTTGCACCACTCCAAGATGAAGGGTCGCCCACGCATCAACACCAGTTGTGCCAGCAACCCAGTTAAGACCCAGCAATTCATCAACAAGATGGAAGATGCACTCGGCGAGGGAGTGGCGGCAGATGACATTATCGAATCCAATTGGCCACGTCTCCGCGACGCCATATACAACTCCGCCATTATTGCTTACGGGAAGAAAGAGCGGAAGAACGCTGACTGGTACGAGGCTCACTGGGAAGAAATGGAACCCGTGATCGAGGCTAAGAGGAAGGCCCTACTGGCTTACAAGGCCACGCCCACTCCCAGTACACTTCAAGCTCTACGGGCTGCCAGGAGCAAAGTCCAGAAGACCGCCCGCCACTGTGCCAACACCTATTGGCTAAACCTGTGCAGAAGCATTCAGGAAGCCGCCGATATAGGCAACGCACGAGGAATGTATGAGGGTATCAAGAAGGCAACAGGCCCAATCCCCTCCAAGATCGCCCCCCTTAAGTCCAAGACAGGTGAGGTCATCACTGACCAGGAACAGCAAATGCGGCGGGGGACCGAGCACTACCTCGAGCTGTACGCAACGAGGAACACTGTAACAGACACTGCTCTTAAAGCCATCCCAGACCTACCAGTCATGGAGGAGCTAGACACCCCACCTACTGCGGCAGAGCTCGGCAAAGCCATCGACCGCCTCACTTGCGGGAAAGCACCAGGAAGCGACGGAATCCCTCCAGAAATCCTAAAGAGTGGGAAACCAGTCCTGCTACAGCTGCTCCACCATCTACTCTGTCTCTGCTGGAAGGAGGGTTACATCCCCCAGGATATGAGAGACGCCAACATTATCACCATGTACAAGAACAAAGGAGACCGCAGCGACTGCAACAACTACCGGGGCATCTCTCTCCTCAGCGTCGTCGGCAAAGTATTCGCCTGGGTCGCTCTTGCCCGCCTGCAGACCCTTGCTTCCCGCGTCTACCCAGAGTCCCAGTGTGGCTTCAGAGCTGGCCGATCAACAGTGGACATGATCTTCTCCCTACGCCAGCTGCAGGAGAAGTGTCACGAGCAGCATAAACCACTCTACCTCGCCTTTATCGACCTCACGAAGGCGTTTGATCTGGTCAGTCGAAGCGGACTCTTCAGCTTGCTACGGAAGATTGGCTGTCCACCACATCTGCTTGCTGTGGTCATGTCCTTTCACGACAACATGCACAGCATGGTGTCCTACAACGGCGCAACCTCTGAGGCCTTCCCAGTCAGCAGCGGAGTAAAGCAGGGCTGCGTCCTCGCGCCTACGCTGTTCGGAATCTTCTTCTCCATGCTCCTCCAATACGCCTTTAAGGACTGCAGCGAGGGTGTCTTCATTCACACCAGATCCGATGGCAAGCTCTACAACCTGGCCCGTCTACGAGCCAAGACCAAAGTCAAAGAGGTGCTCATCCGTGAGATGCTCTTCGCCGACGACGCAGCCTTGACATCACACTCTGAAGAGGGACTCCAGCAGCTAGTCACTTGCCTTTCCCACGCATGCAAGGAGTTCGGACTAGCCATCAGCCTGATGAAGACGAACGTTATGGCTCAAGGCACGGGGACTCCCCCATGCATCACCATCGACGGATACACTCTGGAGGTTGTCAACGACTTCACTTACCTCGGGTCCACCATCTCGAGCTCTCTGTCAGTCGACTTGGAGGTCAACCGGAGAATCGCCAGGGCAGCCACAGTTATGGCCAAACTGAACCGGCGAGCGTGGAACAATTCCAGCCTCACTGAGAAAACCAGACTGCGCATCTACCAAGCCTGCGTACTCAGCACTCTCCTCTATGGCAGCGAGACGTGGACCACCTACGCAAGGCACGAAAGGAAACTCAACAGCTTCCACATGAGGTGCCTGCGACGCGTCCTGCATGTCGCCTGGCAGGATAAGATCCCCAACACCGAGGTGCTGAAGCGAGCCAATATGAGCAGTTTGCATGCAGTTCTTAGCGAGAGACGCCTCAGGTGGCTCGGCCATGTCAAAAGAATGGATGCAGGCCGTATCCCCAAAGACCTCCTCTACGGCGAGCTAGCAGAAGGCAAGAGGATGACAGGGCGCCCAAAACTGCGGTTCAAAGACATCTGCAAAAAGGACATGATACAATGCTCCATCGATCTCAACACATGGGAAGTTCAAGCAGACGACCGCCTAGCCTGGAGGCTCGCGGTCAGGCAAGGTACGTCACGCGCGGAGGCTGCGCGCAACGAGGAGGCGGTCCAGAAAAGATCGAGGCGAAAGCAGCGTCAGCAGCAGCAACAACAGTCATCTGCCTTCACCTGTACCAAGTGCGGCAGGGATTGTCACTCCCGAGTCGGACTGCACAGCCATTCTCGGCGGTGCAGATAGACTCTCAGGAAGCTACGCCATCGTCTCTCGAGACGGACGGCTGCCGACGACGATGATGACTACAGCTTTTAAAAGGTTTTGCTTAAGCAAATCAAGGAGCTTTTCCAGTATCAGCCACCAGCTTTGTTGCTCAGTTTGGCTGTGGCTGTGTTTCACAGCACCGCTGCGTGCTCAGTGATTTCACCCCGTACAGCCCAGCCGGCTGCCGGAGCACAGACGCCCGCCAGGGTGCTTCTGTGTGAGCGGCGGCCCCGTCCTCCTGGTCACTTCTGCCGAGGGGCAGGGTGAGAAGTGGGCAGAGCCAGTCATTGGATTTGGTAGGTCTCTGAATGCTGCTAGGGCTGACTCGTTGAATTGGAGTCTGCTGTCCTTCTTTCATTTGGCCAACGCTTTCTCTCATTATCAGGGAGAATCACGACTTCATAACATCTCACGATAACACTGACTTTTCATGGTAGGCATTGTGTCGGCCGTGAAGGTGATTGGGGTTCTGAGTGGTTCGGGAATGCTGTGAGGTGACACAGGACCCCTGAGTCTGCCTGGCACCTTCCCGCACTGGCTCTGGCCTTTGTAGCAGGATTGGCAGGCCTGGTGACTGTGCCTTTGCTCGGTCGCCGTCACTCCGGCCAGCTCCATTTCCTTATTTGAAGGCAGAGGTTATACTGCAATGTCAGCTTAAGACCAAGCACTCTAAAACAGTGGTTTTCAACCAGTGTGCCATAAGAATTTAAAAAAAAATTATTTATTTATATTTATTTGTTTATTTACTTTTAGAGAGAGGGGAAAGGAGAAAGAGAGGGAGAGAAACATCCCTGTGTGGTTGCCTCTCACTCGCGCCCCCAACTGGGTGCAACTGAGTCATGTGCCCTGACTGGGAATTGAACCAGCGACACTTGGCTCGCAGGCCGATGCTCAATCCACTGAGCCACAGCAGCCAGGGTCCATAAGAATTTTTAAAATGTGCAATACCTAAGTACTTGGTCAGGGGCACTGACCTCTTTTCCCTTACATTGTCCAACATAAAAATGACAGCACCCACACAGCAATACCTTCCAGTGTGAGTGAATCAAAAGTATACCTATTTTGTTGTCCTGTCACCAAAAATATGTATTTGTGATCAGTTTGTATGCCCTGAGATGAGAAGGTTGGAAATCGCTGGGGTAGAAAGTAAAAAGTGCCCGGGCTCAGGTGACTGAGAAGGCCCTTCGCCATGGCATTGCTAGGAAGTAAATTCAGTTCATAGCCGAAGTAGTTTTAAGAATAGGAAAAGGCGGCCTTGGGTTCCCCAGGTGACTGGACAGGAAGCAGAAGCGGGGCGGGTGTGTGTGTGTGTGTGTGTGTGTGTGTGTGTGTGTGCGCGCGCGCGCGCTGTAACTTTACACCCGCAGCCAGCGTGGAGCATGAGCTATGCTCCTGCAAAGAAGAGGCCCCACGCTGCCTGCATCTGCTTTCTACTTTCCACAGCAAGATCCCAGGTTTGGGAGCAGCGATGGTAAACAGGCCCCCCGCCCCCACGGGGACTGTCCTCACGTCCTGCCAGAGCCTGGTGGAGCGGAGGAGTGGCAGGAGGGAAAGCTGTGGACCTGGCCTTGGTCCTGGGAGACCCACCCCAGCTTTCCAGACAGAGCAACCTTGAAGGGCGGCGTTGAAGCAGATGGGGCATTGTCACTGCACGTTCATTCTGTTCCGAGACAGCCTCACAGCTTAAGCTTCTTTGCAAGTGCGAGTCATCTGGTCCCTGCCTCTGAGTTACACAGGCTCCGTGTGGGATGGAGACACAGCCTCATTATTTTTCCGCTACTAAAGATCGGCTCTTACGTTTGGATCGGATCATGCAGCGTGGCATTATTTATTGAGAAGTTTTGCAAACCTTTGGTAGGCATTGATAATGTGATTACCCCACCCCTGCTGTCAGCTTCGAACTCTAAGCACAGAGAATACATAAGCTCTTGTCCGTAATTAGGCTTCTTGGGTATTATTGCCAACCTCGACTTAAGGCAGAGACCCTAGGTTTTCCTCCAGAAACATTTCTGCTGTTCTTGCTTCCCAGAATATCCAGTGTATTCTTTTCCAGAGCACCTCACCAGGAGTTTGGCTGCTTATAACATTTTAAACTCGACTTGTTTATCTTGGTGAACTTTCCTGGCTAGCAAGAAAATCCATCATTACGCTTGGGTCCAAGTGAGGAAAAAAGAACCTTTTGTGTTTTTTTAAGTCTATGTATGTTGTTAATTTTTGTAGATGGGAGCTGGCCATGAACACAGTCTCTGGGTTAATGATAGAATATGTACGTGCGTGTGTGTGTATAATATATATAAACTTTTAATGATGGAAAATGTCAAACATACACAGGAGTAGAGAGAATAGTATAACGGACCCCCTCCATACCCCTCATCCCCCTTCAACAACTAACACACAACAACCCATCTTGTTGGGTCTCACACCGCACCATCCCCTGAACTCTTAACTACCTTGTTGAAGCAAATCCCAGAATCATATTTAATCCATAAACATCTCTCCTAAACGTCTGGACCTCCTTTGCAAACATAACTATAATACGTACACCCTCCCTTAATAGTAATCTCTCCATATTGTCCCTTCTGCAGCAAGTTTGCCCATTTCTCTGGTTTGTTTGGGTCCGGGTTCAGATGAGGCGTGCACAAGTACGTCTGGCTGGTGTGTCTCTCCTGTGTTTTTCCTTCTGAAAACGTTGTTGAAGAAGCTCATTTGCTTTTCCAGTAGAAGTTGCCTGGCACTGGGTTTCGCTGCTTGAATGTGCTTGATGTCGTTTCATGTGCCCCTGCTATTTATGCAAACCGGTGTCATTAGTTTGCGGAGCATCACGTGATGCAAGTTTGGTTTCTTTTTCTTCCCTTTTTGGAGGGTATGTATGCTTTGTAGGCAGGGGGTGTTATTTCCATCAGGAGGTACACACTCTCCGGCCGTCTCTTTTTGTGCTGTGAAGATGATTGGTAGGTTCTGGCACTGTCTGCCTGGCACATCCGTTTATAGTGTTGCCCATCAGCTTTCCGCCCGATGCTAGGCGCACGTAGATACGAAAGATTTCAGCACGAGTTCCTGAAACCTGGGTTTGCCGGGTCAAAGGGTAAGTGCATTGCTGGTGTTATGAGATATTGCCAAATTCCCCTCTCTAGGGGTCGCTCCATTTTGCATTCCAACCCGAATAGGTGAGTGTTCCTGTTCCCACGGCTTTGCCAACAGAATGTGGTATCAGGCTTTTGCATTTTTGCCAGTCTCGCAGCTGAGAGATGGTATCTCCGTGTAGTTGTCATTTGCATTTCTCTTGAGGCCCTTTATAAAAGTCTTCAGAAAATAGGAGCGACATTGGCGATTAACGAAAGTCTTCAGAAAACTTGGGATTTCCCAGTGAAGGAGCTCCTGGGCTGTGCTGCTGTGATGTTTCTGAAGCTTGTTTGGAAGAATGATCTTACTGTAACTTATTATTAGCATCCAGGGGCAAAGGGGGAGGGCTCAGAACTAGTCTGTGTGCAGTTTCCCAGATGGGTGATGCACGAGAACGTGCCAACTGTGCCAATGGGTGTAGGGAGATTTCCCTCTCTAGTTATTCTAGATCTCTTGCAGATCTGGAATGCATCTCGTGTTAGATTCCGAGTTGTCCTGCAGCCAGGAAGCTCATTTAACATTGCTTCACCCCGAGTTTCCCACGCTTATGTGCCACGGAAGCCTTTTTCCGCCATAACACCTATAACATCCCTGAGTGCTGGCACGATGGCCCAAGACACTTTGGCGGGGGGGTGGGGAGGACTGTCCCAAGTGCCGTACTATCTGTCTTTCATGGTGTGCTGTTTCCACACCTGGCACCACCCCATGCTCACAGCTTCCGCCGCGGCCGCTTGGCATTCTCTCACACTAGCCATGGGGATTCTTTTAAAATGTCTCCTCTGCTGGTGGCCCTCAGTGGCCTTCTCTGTCTTACTTAGAATGCAGTCCAGACTCTGGATGTGTTGGCCCCCTGTCCTGACCTCATTTCCCTCTGGGCTCACTGTCACTCGCCTACACCAACCCCCTGGCTACCCTGCGGCCGCCCTGCCGGTCTCCGCAGTGTTATGTCAGATGAAAGAGACAGACAACAAAATCGAAATCACTGTGTCAAGTGGCGATTGGTGGTCTTAGGAAAACAGAGCTGAGTTTGGGAACAGAGTGGGGGCTGTGCAGAGTGGTTGGTGTCACTGTTCCTCCCCGCTGGGAGCCGTCCCACAGTTCACTGCATTCTTGGACACTGGGACCCTCGGGGCGGGGGGGCCTGGGCTGTGAGGATCTCGGGAGGTCTCTGTAAATCGGCCAGTCACCTTCTCATTAACTGCCCTCTAGCATTTCCTTCCCTGCTGCATACCGTGTTTTAAGAACTCCTATTCCTTATTACTGCTATTCGAGTCACAGAAAAGGGCTGTAAACTAAATGTTCCAATAACCAGTTTCCATGAGGTACATTCTTAGCCAGGTGGCCCCTTTGCTTCAAGCCTTTTAATTGCTTGATGAACTTTCTTTCCGTTGGGGTGGCATGAGTGACGCTAAACGCACGTCTCCTTAAATAAGAGGCCCTACTTCAGAGCACTCAATACCAGAATGAGGCAGTATTAGATATTGGAATTAGCGTTTTCTGTCCGAGGGGATTTAGGGGTTTCAAAAGAGAGTAAGATCGTTCGCAGTTGGAACAGGCTTAGACCAACAATATCCCATTAACATAGCACATGAGGCGCAGCCCGCGCGAAAGCCCGGCAGTGCTCAGATAACAGTAAAACACACAGAAATGGGGGCGGGAACAAAAAGAGCATTGTTCCTGCTGCGGGACAGGTCTGGCGCTCCACACAGGACCTGCTGTTGATAGAAAGCTGCCGGAAGCTTTCTGAGGTTCATTCAAGGCCCCCTGCCAGAGCTGGTGATGTAAAAGGTAGGGTTGTAACAAAACTTCTCATTCTTTTGGGTTGTAATGTGTGGTATTAACATGGAATATCTTGAGAGGCCTGGCAGCCCTTTTCTTCAAGATGTGAGTTTAAGAAGTCGTTTGCTTTTGCTTTTGCCAGTGCAATTGTCTTGACATCTTAAATTGAACAACGAATATGGAAACTTAAGGGCAGCGGGGAGGAAGAGGTTAGTGATGATAAACATGTCAGAAATGCCTTCTCAGTCGTTCTACAGTCATCATCTGGGGCTGTGCCTTCTCCTCTTCTCTCTAACCATTTCTTTCCAGAGCAGACCATAAAGTCCAGCAAGGTTCAGTCTGGGACGACATTTGGCCGGCTATGTGGGTGGCCTTCATGTTTGACACAGTACGACTTTGGAGGCCTTGACTTGGAGGGTATTGCTGCCCCGGCGATGAAAGGGATGAGTGCTGGTATGAGGGGCCTCAGTGTGAACGTCACTGTACCTCTTACTGAGTCACACAGCCTCCCCAAAGGTGTGGCAAAATGTTGAGAGGTGAAAAGTAGGGACCAGATTCTGAGTACTAGACTTTTTTTTTTTACATTGTGCCTTGGTCCATTTGGTTTGCTTTATAATAAAATACCACAGGCTGGGCGGCTTATAAACAACAGAATTGTATTTACCATAGTTCTGGAGGCTGGAGGTCCAAGATCAGGGTGCCCGCATGGCCAGGCTCCGGGTCTGATGAGAGCCCCACTTTCCAGTTCATAAACGGCTGCCCTGCCTCTGGGTCCTTACGTGGAGAGAAGGGGAGGGAGCTCTTCACGGACTCTCTTGTGGAGATACTGATCCCATTCAGAGAATGTCACCCTCATGACCTGATCACCTCCCACAGGCCCCACCTCCTAACATCATCACATGGGGCATTAGGGTTTCTAGCATGTGAATTTGGAGGGAGGGGATAAACACTCAGATCACAGTGCACCGCATAATAACTTAGGTCCTTCCAGGACCACCTTTTGTTGGGCAGTTATCAATTTACAATCATTTTGTTTGAGATGTATAAGCATTGTCTTGAATTCTTCATTAAAATTTAAAAATATTATGATTATCTTTAGGAAATGGAATACAGTATTCCCTCACTTATCGTGGGTGTTATGTTCTAGACACCCCCCCCCCCGCAATAGGTGAAAACCCACGAAGTAGGAACCTTACATTTATTTTAGTATTTATATATATTTTAAGGCTTTATAAACCCTCCCCACACACTTATAAACCGTTCCCAGTCCCTTATTAACCTTTCCCACGCTTTTATAAACACTACTTATGTTCTTAAACATATTCTACACTCTTAAACCTATGTAACTTTAACAACATACATACATAGGACTGCAAAATCCCGCGATAGAGTGAAAAATCCGCGATAAATAATTAAATATAATATTTTTAAAAACCCCGTGATACAGTGAGGCTGCGATAAGTGAACCGCAATATAGAGAGGGGCTGCTGTATATTACTATTGTACAAAACACCAAAAATCAGAGAAGGAAAACTCTGACCCCAAAAAACCTCCGCTGCCTTGCGGCATACCTCTTCAGGGGAAAGGCTAAGGGAGTAAACCCCGACAGAAAATCCGGAGCCGGAGTCCCTAAGGCGGTTTGACGTTGTAGTCAACACCGGCAACTCCTGCGGCGCACCTGAAGCCAAGCTGTATTGACTCCGTCTTTCCCTTGGACCCTTCAGCTGCGAAGAGAGGGGGGGTCTGCTGCATGGGCAACAGCAGACCCTCCACATCACCCTGCCCAGGCTCTGTAGCTTCAGCTTCACTGGAGAGGACACTCCAGCGTCATCGCAAGATGTCGACTCAACACGGGAGGAGACAGATACCGGTTATAAGCTCATCCGATTGGCGAAGGAAACGAGCGCCAGGGGTCTCCTCTGACGGTGGGAGAGGTCATCGCACCTCACTGGACAGCTACCGTCTCGCCATGGCTCGCCTGCCCCACTGGGTGCGTGGGGATCAGAGAGGCGCCTCTCGAAAAGTGGGCCACAAAACACCCGCACCAGTTAATTCCAAGCAAACAACAAGAAAGAAGCCTCCGGCTCTTCGCCTCGCTAGCTGGAACATCAGGACCATGTGCCCCGGACTTACTGCAGACCTTCCGTGGATCAAGGGTGCCAGGAAAACCGCTGTCATCGATAGGGAACTGGCACGACTAAACATCGACATTGCGGCTCTACAGGAGACCCGGTTGGCCGACAACGGAACTATCAGAGAAACCAACTACACCTTCTACTGGCAAGGGAAGTCTCCGGATCAACCAAGACAGCACGGTGTTGGGTTCGCTGTGAAGAACACGCTTGTTAACTCCATAGAGCCACCCACAGGAGGCACAGAGAGATTACTTACCCTCCGATTGTCAACAACTTTCGGCCCAGTCAGCATTCTTAGCGCGTATGCCCCAACCCTCTGCGCCACCACCGAAGAGAAAGAACAGTTCTACCATGCACTGGACGAAGCGTTATCCAAGATTCCCAGAAGTAACGCTCTCTATCTCCTTGGAGACTTCAACGCAAGAGTAGGAGCCGACCACATGGCCTGGCCCACCTGCCTTGGAAACTTTGGGAGAGGAAAGATCAATGAGAATGGTCAGCGACTGCTTGAGCTTTTGTGTCACCACGGCCTGTGCGTGACAAACACATTCTTCAAGTGCAAAGAGATCCACCAGGTGTCATGGAGGCACCCCCGCTCCCGCCACTGGCACCAGCTTGACCTCGTCATCACCAGAAGAACGGATATTGGCAGCACCCTCCTCACCCGCAGCTACCACAGTGCAGACTGCGACACGGACCATGCCCTCGTGGTAAGCAAGGTGCGCATAACGCCGAAGAGGTTGCACCACTCCAAGATGAAGGGTCGCCCACGCATCAACACCAGTTGTGCCAGCAACCCAGTTAAGACCCAGCAATTCATCAACAGGATGGAAGATGCACTCGGCGAGGGAGTGGCGGCAGATGACATTATCGAATCCAATTGGCCACGTCTCCGCGACGCCATATACAACTCCGCCATTATTGCTTACGGGAAGAAAGAGCGGAAGAACGCTGACTGGTACGAGGCTCACTGGGAAGAAATGGAACCCGTGATCGAGGCTAAGAGGAAGGCCCTACTGGCTTACAAGGCCACGCCCACTCCCAGTACACTTCAAGCTCTACGGGCTGCCAGGAGCAAAGTCCAGAAGACCGCCCGCCACTGTACCAACACCTATTGGCTAAACCTGTGCAGAAGCATTCAGGAAGCCGCCGATATAGGCAACGCACGAGGAATGTATGAGGGTATCAAGAAGGCAACAGGCCCAATCCCCTCCAAGATCGCCCCCCTTAAGTCCAAGACAGGTGAGGTCATCACTGACCAGGAACAGCAAATGCGGCGGTGGACCGAGCACTACCTCGAGCTGTACGCAACGAGGAACACCGTAACAGACACTGCTCTTAAAGCCATCCCAGACCTACCAGTCATGGAGGAGCTAGACACCCCACCTACTGCGGCAGAGCTCGGCAAAGCCATCGACCGCCTCGCTTGCGGGAAAGCACCAGGAAGCGACGGAATCCCTCCAGAAATCCTAAAGAGCGGGAAACCAGTCCTGCTACAGCCGCTCCACCATCTACTCTGTCGCTGCTGGAAGGAGGGTTACATCCCCCAGGATATGAGAGACGCCAACATTATCACCATGTACAAGAACAAAGGAGACCGCAGCGACTGCAACAACTACCGGGGCATCTCTCTCCTCAGCGTCGTCGGCAAAGTATTCGCCCGGGTCGCTCTTGCCCGCCTGCAGACCCTTGCTTCCCGCGTCTACCCAGAGTCCCAGTGTGGCTTCAGAGCTGGCCGATCAACAGTGGACATGATCTTCTCCCTACACCAGCTGCAGGAGAAGTGTCACGAGCAGCATAAACCACTCTACCTCGCCTTTATTGACCTCACGAAGGCGTTTGATCTGGTCAGTCGAAGCGGACTCTTCAGCTTGCTACGGAAGATTGGCTGTCCACCACATCTGCTTGCTGTGGTCATGTCCTTTCACGACAACATGCACAGCACGGTGTCCTACAACGGCGCAACCTCTGAGGCCTTCCCAGTCAGCAGTGGAGTAAAGCAGGGCTGCGTCCTCGCGCCTACGCTGTTCGGAATCTTCTTCTCCATGCTCCTCCAATACGCCTTTAAGGACTGCAGCGAGGGTGTCTTCATTCACACCAGATCCGATGGCAAGCTCTACAACCTGGCCCGTCTACGAGCCAAGACCAAAGTCAAAGAGGTGCTCATCCGTGAGATGCTCTTCGCCGACGACGCAGCTTTGACATCACACTCCGAAGAGGGACTCCAGCAGCTAGTCACTTGCCTTTCCAACGCATGCAAGGAGTTCGGACTAGCCATCAGCCTGACGAAGACGAACGTTATGGCTCAAGGCACGGGGACTCCCCCATGCATCACCATCGACGGATACACCCTGGAGGTTGTCAACGACTTCACTTACCTCGGGTCCACCATCTCGAGCTCTCTGTCAGTCGACTTGGAGGTCAACCGGAGAATCGCCAGGGCAGCCACAGTTATGGCCAGACTGAACCGGCGAGCGTGGAACAATTCCAGCCTCACTGAGAAAACCAGACTGCGCATCTACCAAGCCTGCGTACTCAGCACTCTCCTCTATGGCAGCGAGACGTGGACCACCTACGCAAGGCACGAAAGGAAACTCAACAGCTTCCACATGAGGTGCCTGCGACGCGTCCTGAATGTCGCCTGGCAGGATAAGGTCCCCAACACCGAGGTGCTGAAGCGAGCCAATATGAGCAGTTTGCATGCAGTTCTTAGCGAGAGACGCCTCAGGTGGCTCGGCCATGTCAAAAGAATGGATGCAGGCCGTATCCCCAAAGACCTCCTCTACGGCGAGCTAGCAGAAGGCAAGAGGATGACAGGGCGCCCAAAACTGCGGTTCAAAGACATCTGCAAAAAGGACATGACACGATGCTCCATCAATCTCAACACATGGGAAGTTCAAGCAGACGACCGCCTAGCCTGGAGGCTCGCGGTCAGGCAAGGTACGTCACGCGCGGAGGCTGCGCGCAACGAGGAGGCGGTCCAGAAAAGATCGAGGCGGAAGCAGCGTCAGCAGCAGCAACAACAGCCATCTGCCTTCACCTGTACCAAGTGCGGCAGGGATTGTCACTCCCGAATCGGACTGCACAGCCATTCTCGGCGGTGCAGATAGACTCTCAGGAAGCTACGCCATCGTCTCTCGAGACGGACGGCTGCCGACGACGACAAAACACCAAATCGTTGAGTACGTCCTCTGAATTGGACCACAGTGCTAGAGGGAATTTGACCAAAAGGGAGAAAACTCCCAAATGAATTTTGCAGGTGTGTAGGAAGAGGTTTTCTGGCCTTTCAAGTTTTTGTACATGGAAGTCCATCACATTAGAAGAATGGAAGTGACTTGAAAGTCTCTGGAAACATTGCCTGCCTGTATATAAGCCTGCGGACCTACCCTGGCCGCTCTGAGTAAGGGCACACCTGAGGCGTCAGGCGGCATCCAGTGCAGAGCTGAGAGTTAGGGGCTGGCGGGTAGAGTCCTGGCTCTGCTAGATTTTAGTTTATCATCTTGGGCCACTTAGTTAATCTCTCTGGGCCTCAATTTTTTTCATTAAAAAATATCAGAACATTATGCTTATCTTGTAAAGCCATTGAGGGGATTGAAGGAGGTGACAAATGTAAAGCACACAGCAAGACCGTCTCACCTAGATCCTTGAGACACTGAGCTATTTTAATATGCTATTGGTATACTTATATAATTAATCAAATAATATGTACTATATAAAATGTTTATATAACATTATACTTATATGCTATATAATGATATTTTTATTCTATGCTTAGATGTTCAACAATAACATATAACTATTTTTAAGTCATGGTATTGCAGACATTTCTAGAACATTGAGATCCTATTCTCTAATAGCTTTCACACTTTTTAACAGTGGCATCTCTTTCTGTTTCCTTCCCTGCAAACGTCATCTTCCGTACAAACAGAATAGCTGAGACTGCAAAGTGGGGGAGGTGCTTGCTGAAGCAGGGCTGATGGTCCCCAAGTCCTCGCAGGCTCCCCCTTTAGCTACTCCTGCTCACCACATGGGGACACCCTCGGAACTGAGTGAAAACAGCTGCTCTAGGCCAGTCTTCGTTCTTCAAGGTCTCAGAGCGCCCGGGTGGAGCTAAAGCCAGAGCCCACGTCTGTGGCTGTGACGTTGAACTCCTCCTGGGCGCCGTGCGGCACCTTCCGACGCACTGATCCCTCAGCCCGATGGGTCTTGCAGCCTGTTCTCCTCCGCGTGGCAGTCATTCCCAGCATAGAAGCCGGTGCCTTGAGAGACTGCTGGCTCCATCCCTGGCTTTCCTGGTGGCCACACTGAGGCTTTATAGCTGCTAAAAACGAAAAGGAAATCACAACACTTAAGTACAAAGCTGGGGCTGACATGGCTGGCATCCCTCAGTGCAGCCTGAGCGGCGGCTGCGTGTCGATGTCTGTTGGCCTAGCACTGACTTTTGAGCAACGGAAACAGCTCTGTTTAAGGCAGTCGGGCTTCATTTCTGCATACGGCTCTCGGTGTCAGGTGGCGGTCCGTTGGGTGTGTTTTTCATTCTGGGGCAGCCAGGAGATCTGGTGAGCAGGGGCTGTGGTCATTGACCGTTATAGAGAAATCAGACTTTCCTGGCCTTAGGTTTTCTTTTGTTTTGTTTTATTTTGTTTTGGGTCTGCAAATGCTGTAATCCATTTCTACAGACTTCATCAGCCTATGTGGGTTGTGGTTTGTGACATAAATGAGATGTATTGGGAAGCCTTTGATCAGAAGATGAATACAAGAAGACATTATTATGTAAATGAGTCTAGATTTTTTTTCTGCAAGAAAAGTCAGGCCACTTCCTTGGCAGATGTGAGATGGATGATGGCCTTTCATTTGTCTTGCGTTAGAGACTCTTGATTCTCCACAGAAACGCTGAAGTAGAAAAGCACATGGCCAGGCCATGTTGGGATTTAGGGATGTCCCCATTTAATGTGTGGGGTCCCATGGTGCACCTTCATCTGCTCTCCGTGGAAGAGGACTTGGGACCAGTTTTCATAAGTATTTGATCCGTAACTGATGGCAGTCACAGTACTGGTGCCGAGCCCCGGAGCCCATTCCCGAAGGGAGGGGATAGTTTCCTGCTTGTTCTGTTTGTCCTTCTCTCGTTCCAAGGGCGCTGACAGCTCACATCAGCTCCGGTGCTGAGTTTTGCTATGAGTTGTGACGCATGTGGCCAGGAATTTGTTAATGATAATAAAATACCGGAGTTGGTGAATTATTTACTTTTACTCCCATGAGTAAGTAGATCCAGCATCGTCCTGATAATAGTAATAATCACCACAAGCATCACACACCAGGCCTCTGCCAGCTTAGCCTTTTTCTTACACCTTCTCATTAAATGGGCGAAGCATTGTCAATATCCGCATGTGAGATGAGGAAACTGAGGTTAAAGAGGTGAAGTGTCTGGCCCAGGGTCCCACTGTAGAGCTGGAGTGTCACTTTGTACTCACCACCATGCCAGGATGCTTTTGTGGGTGGAAAATAGGTGTTCGGGCTGCCCATTCAGATCCAGATTTTCAGTTGATGTGAGGGAACGACGTAAAACCAGAAGCAGTGTAATGGTGGAGGTGGAATCTGAGATGCGACCTAATGACTCTCCAGAGGAGTGCATTCCTTGCTGAACCAAAGGGGTCCCAGCTTCTTTAGCCCTGAGGGCTTCTAAGACTCAATCTTTAGGTATGGAAGACGTGACAAAGGACATGCAGCAGGAGACTGTGTGCTTGTGGAAGGTCAGGGCCGAGCCTTGCCTTCGTCAGTGCCCTGCTTCTGCTAACCAGGACCAGGCCGTGTGCATATGGGCGGGCAGGAGGGCAGGGAGGGAGGAAGGAAGGAAGGGAGGAGGGAAGGAAGGAGGGAGGGAGGGAAGGAAGGCTGAGAAGGAAGGAACTTTGACCACATGGAAGGAAGCAAGGGCAAAGGGATGTTTGGATTGAAGGAAAGAATGGATGAGGGGAGTAGCAGCAGAGAGAGGACAAATAGATAAACGAAAGAGACACATAGAGGAGGCATAAGAGTTTTCAACTTTAGCGCAAAGCATTTTTAATGTAAGCTCACTACTTTTGGGGAGTTCCCGTGTATTCCCCTTGCCCACAAAACTTAGTTGTACGTTTGTTTAGTGGGTGCTGAGGAGAAGTGCCTAAGACCTGACCCTCCTTGCAGAGAGGGGAGGCTAAAATCTCAGGCACTTACTCAAATAGGTGGTCTCATTGCCTTATTGTTAGTAGAGTCCCAACTGTATGTCGTCCTCGCCCTGATGGCACAAGTCTTGTCTCCGTGTTCACCACGACAAGGGGGCTCTGTGGGACCTCTATCCTTCTTTGCCCAAACCTTGTTTCCACTGTTTCCTACCTTTCTACAAAGCCTTTGCGGTTTTTGTTCTGTTGTTGAATGGAATGTGATAGTCTTGCATAGAATGACAATATTTCTCTCTCTTAACCAGGATTGATCGTAAGATGTCAAGTGCTCAAACCAGCTACAAAGTGGATGAGGCGCAGGCTATAATGAGCGAGCTCCGGACCATCAAGAAAGCCATTTGTACAGGCGAGAGGGAGAGGCGGGAGCTGATGCAGGTAAGAGGCCCGTGCTCTTTGGGGCCATGCCCGTCTGTCTGCCACTCGTCTGTCTTTCTTTGATTTAGAATTTAAAAAATATTCTATATTTATTATATGCACAATTCATATATATTCTAAGACATACGTGTATATGTAATATTACATATGTATATATCTTTTATGTATGTGTATACATATATATTTAAAATTAGTTTCCTAGGGCTGCCATAACACAGTACCCAAACCAGGTGGCTTAGTCAGAGAGATTTTCTCAGAATCTAGAGGCCAGAAGTTTGAAATCAAGGTGTCGGCAGGGCTGTGCTCTCTCTGAAGGCCCTAAGGGAGGCTCCTTTTTGCATCTTCCAGCTTCTGGCGGCTGCTGGCACTCCTTGGCTTATAGATGCATCATTCCAGTCTCTGCCTGTGTTCTCTTCTTATGAGAACATCAGTCCTTGGATTTGAACGCACTCTAATCCACTACAACCCCGTCTTAACTTGATTCCATCTGCAAACACTCTTTCCAGCAAAGCTCAGATTCATGGATTCCGGGGGTTAGGACTTGGAACACATTTTTGGGAGGACACAGTTGAAGCCACAACAATGGGTGATACATTCACAGTGTCCGATAATCAAAGTAACCCAAAAAGTCAGTGACAGGAAGTCTTGCTCTCTCTCCCTTCTCGCACTGCCCGTGTCCCCGCGGACCCGGGACAGAGCGAGCGCACACCCGGCTGCCCTCATGCAGTGGTCAGGCCCTGCGCCTTTTCCCATGTGTGTGCACGCATCGCTCCTCCATCTTTGATATGGCCGTATAACGTTCCAGCGCGTGCGCAGATGTAATTACACGGCTGGGGTCTTTGTAGCTTTCTGTTGCTTTACTGTTTTGCACCTTCGGTGTTTGTAGTTTCTGTTATTTTTAGAAAAGGCAGGCTTTTCGCAAATGGAGACACGCTGGTCTTTTTACTCCACTGTGGCACACGGTCGGTTGTTTCTGTTACGACTTCTGTTTTTTGCTCAACACACTAAGTGAGCACCTAGTGCCCGGGAGGCATTTGTCTTGATTCTGCAGAAGGATATGGGAAGCAAAGCTCAGGTTGGTCGGCCAGGGGAGAAAGGAGCACACGTAACCGTCTTGCAGGGCATTGCTTCCTAAGGGCAAGGATGGGCGAGACTTGCGGAGTGTCCCCATCGTGCTCATTAAATTGCACGTGTCTGAGCCCTACCCAGGCCTCCTGGGTTGATTCCCTGGCCGAGGGGCCCAGAAATAGGTATTTCAGACACCCTCTCCTGGTCGCGAGAGGTGAACCGCCAGTCGTCAGCTTTTCTGCGAGCACGGGGAGCGAGGAGGACAGAGGTGTGCACTGCAGAGGTGCTCTCTGGGTGTGACCCATCCAGTCCGAGCCCGAGCCCCAGGCCTGAGCCAGGCGGCGTTTCCCCGTGGGGACACTACGGGGACTCAGAGGCCTTGTTCCAGGGTGTCGAGTGGGCCTCCCTGCCCTGGCCTTTCTGAGTGTGCAGAGCTGGGGCAAAGGCACCCAGTTGAGTTGCCTCAGTCGGGTTCCCCACTATGGAGGCTGGAGATAAAGTTTCTTGAAGAAGCTTCAGATCTCAGCATCTTCTCTGTGAAGCCTCAGGAGGGTCATGGGCAACATCTTCTAGTAAAATCAGCGAAGCTGTTTTGTCTTGCTTATGCGAACTTAACGCTGTTGGCCCGCTCCAAGATGCCTTTGTCCGGACCCACGGCCAGCTGTGCGCGCTAGCCTGCTCCTGGGGGCCTGGTGCCCGCAGAAACAGCCTTTCTAAAGAAAATGGTAGAAAATCTGATTTCTCTTTAATCGCCACTCAGAGGGGCTCTCTGTGCCGGAAGGCATACTACCTCTGATTTTTGGCACAAACTAACATACACAAGAGATGACTTTGGACCATGCAGAATCATGATGGAAAAATCAGGCTATAAAAATGTGTAAATGGCGTCTGGGAGCTGATTTCACCTTCTGTTTGGTTTCTAAAGATGTCAAGGCAGCATTCATCTCAGACTTACTTATTGATAGAACACTTGGGGTGTCAGCTCTCCCGTCCTCCTCACTTTATTGAGGTATAGTTCACAAACAAAATTGTATAAATTTAAGGTGTACAAATTGATGAGCTGATACGCATATATCTTGTGAAATGATCACCACAGTAGAGTTGGTTCACACCCCGAGCACCTCTCACACGGTTAGTTACCTCTCAAATATGCGGCACGGTGTCGTTATCTGTCATCACCATGCTGCACATGACATCCCCAAGGACTTAGTCATCAAACTGGAAGTTTTTCCCCTTTGACCAACATCTCCCCATTTCCTCCTCCCCTAGCCCCTTCTACTGTCTGGTTCAGTGAGTTTGGGGTTTTTTTGGAGGGAATTTTTTTTTTTTTAAGGAGACACAAAGTTTTGAAAAGCAGTAAGGATGATACCACAATTGTTCTCTGTCGTGCTGCCAGGAGGACTCATTGCTATCTGATTTAAATCACTGAGAACTTTATTGAAGATGCATGGGGTGCTGGACATTTAAATCTAACGAGGATGGGGTTGGGGCGGCCAGCCCCCCAGTGCTGAAGCGGCTGAGCTGCAGCCCAGATGAAATGGCTGCTTTTAGCAGGAGAGACACATTACCGACTCTGTTCAGCTGGCTTGTTCGTTCTGTTGCAGAGCCTGGCCAAGCTCGCCGACGGGTTCAAGAATAACTTCTCTCTGGCCGAGCCCGTGCAAGAGGTCCCGCACCCTTCGGGCGCGTCTGGCGAGTCCCACCAGGTCTGCAATGCCGGGTCTCAGACCGACATCATTGGAGAGGTATGCTCACCGGGGGGACGACCCATGTGGCCCGAGGGAGGAGGGCTGCTTTTGTGTTGTCATCGTTCATTTGCTTCAGCTTCCCACTGGCTCCTCAGAAGTGTTTTGGCTTTTGTGCCATTCAGTCTGAAGAAAACATTTTGTTTCTCACATCCAGCTGTGAAGGTTCAGTGGCCCCGGATGTGATATAATTGCTTATTACCTCTAACTTTGTGTCGGATGTTTAAAAATGGCAGAATCCTTTTGAGAGTTGAGTTTCGATTTTTTGACAGACATATGATTTTTTAGAGTATGGATCAGCCAACTTTTTCTATAAATGTCCACTAGTAAATATTTTAGGCCTTATAGACCATGCAGTCTCTGCCACACCTACTCAACAGTACTGTAATGCAAAAGCAACCATAGGCTATATGTGAATAGTGGGCAGGGCTGTGTTCCAATAAAACTTTATTTGCAAAAACAGGTGGTGGGCTGGATTGAGCCTTCCAGCCTTAGTTTGGTGATCTCTGGCTTAGACCAGTGATTTTCCAAGGCTTTGTGGCTGTATAACCTTGAGTTATACTTTGGTGCTAGATCTTATTCTTCTAAAAGAATGGCAGGAAATGGAATTAAAATTAATTTTGTCTGGGACTTGAAAGAATTTCATAATGCCCCTTTTTGGTGATTAGTGAAACCTTGAGCTATCCATAAAACTAAAGTTGGCAATCATCATTTGGAGCAGGGTGATGAATGTCGTTGAGCGAAGTTTATCATTGATTTTTTACAAAGAGAAAAACAGTTTGGATGGCTTCTTTTCCTTTGGGCTTATTAAGTAAAGATGAAATATCAGTGGAATGCAGAATGCCCTCCTTCAAATGAAAGAAAAAGAAGAAAAGGAAAGGGAAGAGCCATTGACAAAAACCTCTGGGTTTTAAATAATTAGCTAATATTTTGAAATTTTGCCAGATGGTGCCTCATTGAGGGGAAAATAATATTAGTAAATAATGACTTTTTAGGTCTTGGATGTTCTGGACTAGTCCTATTTTCAGTTTTCCCCTCCTTGTTCTTTAAAGTAGGATCAGGCATTTGTGACCAGACACCTTTGGTTTAAAGAATATGGTGACCATGAGAAAAATCTGTAAATCAGAAATGTCTGGCATTTTTTGCTGAGAGATTTTGGCAGGAGGGAAGGAAAGCAGTACAAGACCCAGTGAATTCTGTGACTCAGTCATTGCTGCTTGTCATGAGGTTAGAATTAGAATTTAGAAACTTAACTGGCTTAAGAGAAACAGGTTAGACAGAAGGTTCTCTTGTGGTTTTTTAAAAATGTGAGGGGACAGTGGCTGTTTTGCTGTTCTGCTGTGTCCAGCGGTGAATTGTCACAGGTGATGAGTTCACTGGGGCTGGCCATTTAAGCAGTTGTTTCCATCCCCTTGTGACAGATGAGGGGATCAAGGTGGCAGGTTCCCGAAGGTCATGCAGTCAGGGAGAGGCAGGTGTGAGTTTGAATCAACATCTCTGATCCCTAAACCCCTGTGCTTTCTACTGTATCATGTTATAGAAATATATAGTTGACCTTTGAACAATGTGGCTTTGAACTGCGTGGGTGCATTCATACAATGTGTATCAATAAATTCATCACTAATCATTTAAGTAGAATATTTTCACATATTTGTTGACATGAGATTATTTTTATAAAAAGCTTCAGTGGCCATCATATATGGCCCAGTAAGGTCAGAGCTACAGACGGAGGTGATTTATTGAAACTAGAGTTGTGTATTTCCAGGAATGAAGGAAGTAACCATGATGAGCTGCATTTACCTCCCATACAGGTCTTTTTCTCTTCTGTTTAGGGATTTGTTGACTTCAGTGTAACTAGTATGAAAATATTTAAGTACAACTAATGGTCATGGCAGAGCATAGCATTTCAAGTCTGACTCCTAGGGTGATGTGCCCCAATCTCGGGCTTGCTTTCCTTTTCCTTTGGTTCTTTAACAGGCCATAGAACATTCGAGGAGTCCTACAGCCCATACCTCACACAGCTAGTCTGTCATTTTCAGATCTGGTGACTTCTTAGGAGAACATCATTTTGTGCTTGTTAAGGAATCAGAATATACTGCACAAAATCAGATGAATTGTTTTGCGTTTGCACCAACTTTTATCAAGTAATTCCACATTTCTTTTAGAACTTAAGTTATTCTTAGGAATTACACAATAAATGAATACACTTTCACTGTTTAAATAAAAAAAAGAACCCACCAGTGTTGGGAAAGGAAAAGTCTCCCTAGCCCCGCTCCCAACCCCACGGATCAGAGGTGGCTGCTGAGTAGTATTTGGTGCGTTTCCTTCTAGACCTTTGAAAAGTAGAATCGGAAAGATGAATTCAACTCTTCTTCATTGTTGCTAAAAGTTTAAATGAATTTTCTGTTTTGAACGTGTTTTTAAATATGTTTTTCTTCCCCCCTCCGCCTGTTTTGGAAAGTTTGTCTTCGACGATAGAACAAGACTTGTAGACCGAGTCAGGCTTAATTGGCAGTACGAGGAAGCCAAAAAGAGGTAAGAAGCTCCTTATTGAAATTCCTGCTTTCTGTTCACTTCTTTTCTCCTGTGCAAAGACTTCCCAGCGTTCCACTGTGTCATTGTCTACTTTTTATCGGAAAGCAATGTCTGATTGATTGAATAAAAGATGAAGTATCTTCATTTATGTATAGCTTCTTGATACATACGAGGCGGGGGGACCCAAAAACATTGGAATTATCTTCTGGAGGGCGGGACCCTTGGAGTCCAGGCTTCCCCAGCTAGGTGAGTGTTCTAGAAACCCATCTGTGTCAGTGCACCATCTGGCGTTGTTGTGAGAGGCTGTGCTCAGCTTCAGTGAATGTTTCTGAAGACGCTTTGAATGCGTTTGCCCATTTCATGATGGGTGATTTACGAGCGCACCTGCCCACACTGCACTGAGTATTCGGCAGTTTTTGACCAAAAACGGCATGGCTCCCATGCCCCACCCTCCCTATTCACCCAATCTCACCGTGAGAGACTTTAAAAAAAATTTCCCGGATGGAATATTTTGCTGATGTTGAAGATATGAAACAAAAAAACCCGGCAGAAGCACTTTTTAGCATCAAAATCGATGCGTTCAAACACTGTTTTGAGCAGTGGGAAAGCGTCTCGACAGGTGTATCGCATCAGATGGAGAGCACTTTGAAGGTGACTGAGGTTCGAACATGTAAGAATGAACACTCAATTTTTTATAAATAAATCCTGTTTTTTTGGGTCCCCCATCGTAGACAAAATTCGATGTGCATTTAAAATGATGAAATTCTGAAAACCGCAAATAGTTATAAAGATATGATTTTATAAAAATAGAGACTTCTTTGCCTTTTCTTATCCTCTCGGGGAGTTCAGAACTCCCTACCTCCCGACCTCCCTGCCCGCCTGCCTGCCTCCCTTCATCCCCTCACCCTTCTTTCCTTTCATCTGAGCATCAGTCCCTCAGACCACCGTAAGCAAAATGGTTTTTATCTTTTAAACATGTGGCTTCTAACACTCTAGGTTAATGGCAAAAGTCATGTCTCTCGGTTTGGAAGACAGTTTAGTAAGGATTCGGTTAACGGTGATAGCAATACCTAGTCTATTTCATTTTGATAGAATCGAAAGGCCATCATTTCTGTTAACCTGTGTTGTAAATCATCTGTCTTCTGAAAATCGAGACTTAACCTTGTTTGTGCATTTTCAAGTTTGTCTTTCCCTCCCTCCATCCCAGTCTTAACCACAGGGCATGGGCAGAACTGAGAGGTGGTATGTGGTCCTCACAGGCGCACGGGACTGTTAGCATGTCCCGTTTCTCCCCATGTGCAGAGGGACCCTGTTTTCAATAGTCTGACCCTGGCCTAGCTTTTGTGTCCTCGTTTTGGAGGAGCAGAATGCCAAGTGGGGTGCGGGGGTCCTTTCTGGAAGCTCAGTGGTTGGGTCTGTTCAGTATACTCTATCATTCATGGGTGCCTGGAAATGCACTTTGTTGCCCTTTTAGAAAATGTAAAAATAGCAACAAAAGCTGATCATCTGACTCCCCGCTGGAGGGCAGGCTCGGACTGACATGGGCCTTTGTTTGCCCAGGCCTCTACCCGGGCCTTCCCGGCTTTTCCCAAGGTATTCGTGGTGGGCTTTCCATTTGCACATGGACCGCGGCCAAGCCCTTGCGGCTGCGTTGCTTATCTCCGAGCTCAGATTCCCCATCGAGGCTCATTCCTTCCCCTGAGCTGCCTGGGGTTTGTCAGGCGATTGTCCCTTTGGAGTGTTCCTCTGCTCATTCTCACATGTTTCTACTGGAACTGAACCCTGTGGGCGCTGGAATTCGCTGTGTTGTATGAAACGCAGAAACTAGGTGGTTGCTACACTCTGGAACATAATTGTTACGTGTTTTGCTGTGACATTTACCAAACATAGCAAGTGATTTCTTTGTTTTCCAGAGATGGTATGTTGAGATAATACATTTGGGTAAACAGTTGAGTATTTGAGAGAATTATTCAGGGGAGGTCACTGCACTTCCTTGTATCTGTTAAATGAGAGAAGGTTTTCAAGATTGCTGGAACCTTCGTTGGAAAAACACTGCAGCTACAGAGTAGGGTCCTGTCCGCAGTGTCTCAGCCTTTGCGGGACAGTAGGGGCTTCTCAGAAACGCCTTTCTGGGCTGCACTGGCACCACCTCCACGTCGGGGCCGTGCCATATGGACGTCCTGGGATGGCTCACACAAGCCCCGCCTGCCCTTTGCCCACCGGCGGTGGTCCCCGGCAGGGGACTTCTGGCCACGTCTGGAGACAGTTTGGGTTGTGACAACCCTGGGGGAGGTGCCCCTGCCATCTAAGTGCTGGGTGGGCACCAGGGGTGCTGCCAACATCCTACAGTGCACAGGGCGCCTCACACAGAGTGACCCGGCCTAAATGCCACCAGTGCCAGGGATGAGGACCCCTGCTCTGTGCTGGAGGGTTGTGACGTCTTAGTGGGGCCATCACTGTGTGATTTCCCCACAGCTGATCTCCTTGGGTGACCCCAGTAGCTTCACCCACACAGAGAAGCTGCTGGAGGACTGGGAGACTGTACTTCTACTCAACACCTACCCTGTTGCAGGCGTTTCGAAGAAATTGTGTGGTTTGCATGGAGCGACCACATGTGGCCTTTAAGCTGTTTGAGAGATCAAGTCCTTCATAGCTAACAGGACTGTGTGAGGAGGCCAGTGGTTCCGTCTGGGAGAAGGGGCACTCCTGGTCGTGTGTGAGTACGCATGCCAGGGTATATACGTGTGCTTGTACACACACACCACATGCATGTTTGCACATATGTGCGTATCTGCACATGTATTTTCTTTATTTTTATTACATAAATAATAGACACATACACTATTTTTGTCAGAGACACAGCCATAGAGACCATCTGTCTTCCGCTGTCTAATCCCGCCTCCCATTGTTAATGGCTGAGTGTGGAGCCTCCCAGTTTTCTATGTGAACATTTAAGTAAATTCAAGCCAGTGTAGTTACATATGATGTTTACCTTCTGTCCTGTGGTAACCACCCCTCTATGGCTGGACATCTAGTCGGTTCCAGTTTTTCCTTTTCACAGACAGAGCACATCTGTTAATGGGCCCAGCCTCCCAAAAGTGACTGTTTCCTCGGATAGCTACTTAGTAACGAACTGTCTGGGTCTAGAGACACGTGCATAGGAAGTTTGGGTAGATGTCACCAAATCTATTTCCAACGTGACCTACCCGCTTTGCACTGCCACCTGTGACGGTCGAGGGTGCTGGTTTCTGTGCCTCCGTAGTGTCATTAAGTTTTACCAGTTTGCACTGCTGGTGCCGCTGTACATACTTTTGTGTGACTTCGGGCTCTTTAAATTGCCATGTCTGAATTGTTTTTCAGACAAGTGATCCTTTCAAAGCATGTGAGATCCACCCTTCCTCTGTCCATAGTGGATCTCAGCCATTGACGGGGTGATTTTTGGCCCCTAGAGGATATTTTTGGTTCTTGTGACTGCCGTCATCAAATGTGTGGAGCCCAGGGATGCTGCTAAACACCCACAATGCACAAGATGACCCTGCAGCAAAAGGACGTAGGTGGCCCAGAGCATCAGTAGCACCACAGTTGAGAAACTTCACTCTTGTCTCGCCCCTAAATTTCTACTGTTTGTAGACAGCAAGGGCCAACAGGAGCAGGTGGTCTGCTAACTCAGGGCATGAGCCCGCTCCTCTGTCCTGCTCGCTCGCCTTGTTCCAGCCACGTGGGCCCGCTTGGCATTCCTCAGACATGCCGGGCCTCAAAGCTGCCAAACAAACTGCTCACATAGTGCCTGCGGTTGGTAGAATAAGGGCGCCCCAAGATGTCCATGTCCTAATCCCCAGAACCAGTGACTGTTGCTTTCTATGGCAGAAGGGACTCTGCAGGTGGGATGAGTTTAGGATCCCGAGGTGGCGAGATGATCCTGGATTATGTAGATGGGTTCGCTCTCATCCGAATTTATTCCATCTCTTTGCAAAACTCCTGGGCTTTGCCCTTGCTCTGTCTCTCCCTCCCTCCCTCCCTCCCTTCCTCTCTCCCTCCTTCCTTCCCTTCCTTCTTTATCCTTATCCAAGGACATCCTTATTGATTTCAGAGAGCGAGCAGAAGGGAGGGACAAAGAGAGGGAAAGAAATATCCATGTGAGAGAGAAACATCGATTGGTTGCCTCCCGCATGTGCCCTAACCAGGGATCAAACCCACAACCCAGGCATGTGCCCTGACTGGGAATCAAACCTTCAGCCTTTTGGTTTACAGGATGATGCTCCAACCAGCTGAGCCACCTGGCCAGGGCGGCTCTGCCATTTCTAAACCAGGAGACGTTTGTGCACTTATGTACTTCAGAGAAGTCTTTCCTTGTGTATCTAGATGTGAGATTTTTTCCCACAATTGGGAAATAGTCAAAATGCAGTGTTGTGGACAAGGAGAGATTTTGTATGTATTTGAACTTAAAGGATGTTTGTGGAAGTGGAACTCATAATTTCAAATAGTGGTGTGATTTCCAGAGAATTCTCCAGACCAAATCAGCTCTCTCATGGCTAGTTTTGTGTTTTCAACTCTGAGTCATGTGAGATGTACCCAAAGGACCGCTGCTTCCCTTTCCCTTGGGAACATCACTTTGGATCCTCAAGGCAGACCTTAGACTGAGAATATTGGATAGGATTTATTGGTTAAAAATTTTAGAACTTTTCAAGGCCAATTTGGAAGAGCAAGTCTTCTTGAAGCAATCCCGGTGACGCAGATAGCTCCTTATTTTTAACCTAAGAGCACTTGTTCCAGAACTGTGCACAAACTGTAGCTGTTTCCATAGAAACACTCGCCGTCCAGATAGGAACAAAACATTCGGCCCATCCAGCTTCTCTGTGTCTTAGTGTTTGTTGCCAGGATGGGTCCTGCTGTTCATCCGTTGTCAGGAGTCAGGGTAGTGTTAGGATTCCAGTGGAATTTGATCAGTCGCTTGGATTTTGTCTTCATTTCTCAAGTGACTGTATCTGCGTTTTGGGGGTGGGGCTCGGCTACGAGAAACAAAGGAAAGGATCCTTGACCTTGTAGCTCCCGCTTCCCCATTCAGGCCTAGAGAAAGAAGCCTGCAGATGGTCTGCTTTTCATTTAAGGAAGTCGCTCTCTGAAGATCTGTACATTCAAAGGGGAAAAGATGTGAGGGCAGGGAGGAATGTTGGGGTATTAGTAGACCCTTATGCCTCATATTCTACATTCAGACTCCTCGAATTTCCAGTGTAGAATAAAGAGTTCAGCTGAAGGAGCACTGCTTTATCGATATTTAGTTCAATCAGCTGAAGTGATGTCATCGTTCCTCTTAGAAATCTGCTGAGATTTTCTTGAAGTTTTGCTTTTTATTTAAATGGATCTTTACAAACAGAAAGCTGAGGGAGAAACCGAGAGAATCAAATCTGTAGCTGTAACTGAAATCTGAAGGCACGAGGCTCTGAGCTGACACTGCGTCCTGGAATGTGGCATTGGGATCCGTCATGTCTCATCACTGTCACATGGGCCCGCGGCTGGCCTGGAGTGCCACTTCTGTTCCAGAAAGCAGCGGTATTTTAGGAACTTGCAAAATTATATAGTAGACGGCAGGATTTGCTCTAAGTCAAATAATTAGGGATTCCTCTGGCTGTGTAACAACGCCTCCGAACTGTGTAATATAGAAACTTCACTTTTTCTTAGAAAAATGCAAATCATATTTAAGATTTTCATGTGACTTGTGACGGCCTCAGTAGTCTCCGCGGTATAAATGCAGGCTTCCATTCATGGATGAATGGTGCCTGGATTGTAACAGAAAAGGTGTTTGGGCAAAACTAGGAAAGGAAAAATGATTCTTATTTTAGTTCTGTCCACATTGGACCTGTTCGGGGAACAGAGTTTGGAAGTCACATAATAAATATTAAACCTGAATGCTTGACTGACAGTTTGCTTTCATTTCTTCACTAGTATGAGCACGGGGTCATAGATTTTAAAGCTTTTAAAGGCATTTGTGAGAGACTATATATATAGGCCATAAAATGTATTACCTATCGAAAATAAGAATCAATAAAAAATACAGTTGACTTGTATGGAAGAAAGAACCCTCGCCAATTTTAAGTTGCTCTTACTTCTCTTTAAAACTGAACTGGGGAAAGTTTCTTTTTTGTAAACTTTAATCATGACCTTGCTTTCCGTCCATGTGTTTCATTTCACTGAAGTGATATTTCAGAAAAGAGCCATTCTGGATTTTTTATTTTTATTTTTATTTTCTTGTCTTACCCAGAATTGGATGGATGGCAGTCGCAGGAGTGGGGTTCCAGCCCTGGGGTCAGCTGTTTGGCGTGGCTGTACAAAGGGGGCGTTAAAACCGTGCAGCCGTGTTTAGCCTTAGGCAGCGGGTCTGTTTCCTCCAGTAACCCTGACGCACTGTGGCTGCTCCCCGGGATGGCTCCTCTCCAGGCCAGCGGCATGCTAGACAAGACATATTGTTTTAAAGGCGAAGCTGTCTTGTCTATCCCTTGGCGAATGTACAAGAAATCATTGCAGGAATGCTTCTAGAGCTTTTGGCTTCCACTGCAGACAGACGTGTGTGTCTTTTTTGACCTGGCTGAGAGCAAGTCCTTGGTATCTGCCTCCAGAGTGTGGATACAGGGCAAGAAATTGCGTCTTATGGTAGACGCCAGGATGCTTCTAGAGTCATACATGGCTCTGAACTGGACATGCAGTCCTTCGCGTCATTGGGAAATGGAATTCTTTTTAAAAAAGCACTAGTGTTAAGCACAGAAATGCTTGCCTAGTGTTCAGTACAGCCCAGATCACTTTTCCAGATGGGTTGCACGAAGTCAGTTTCTTCCACGTTTTGTTTCTGCTCCCGAGGCTGTCCCTTGCCATATGTCCTTGCGTGTGTTTCTCGCCAGCTGTGGAAAGTTACAGTACAGTGTTTAAGTTGGGCCACATATACTTCTTTGATGCCCGCAGTGGGCAGATCTTTTGAAATTTGCCCTTTGCCTCTCTTCCCTCATGCAATTCCTTTTCTCCTCTGTCATTCTTTTTTTCTGATAGTGGACGTTCTTGAGATTTTCTCGGAAAGAGTAGCATTATCTAGGCTTGCATCTTTCCTTGTAGCATGGCAGGGGACCTGGAGCCAACTCAAATGGAATCTTGATCTCATGTGTAAACCTCCGAAATCTCAAAAGGAGTGCTTTTAAAATATGCCTGCTTGTAGTGTATGTATGAGAATTAGTATTTATTACATGGTAATGCTGCTAACTTTAGCTGGGCTCAGATAGACTTTCCTGTGAATCCACTAAATTGAAATGAAAACTTACGAAGACCCAATGGATTTGCTCATTGTTCTTCGTCTTCTGTATTCATTCCTTAGCTTTCACTTGTCTTGATCTACGGTAGAATGTTCCACAAATTTCATTGGCTATAGTGTCTGATTTGGCACTAACTTATTTATGGGTCTGCTCGGAGTGGATTTTCCTCAGGCTTTGGTTATATGACGGCCATAAATTTTCATTACGTTAATTAGACAGAGGTGGACGCCTAAGCGCAGTTGGGTCCCTAACTATTCAGCTGCCTCTGTCATTAGTTTTTTCAGTGACACGATTTGGCACCATTTTCCAACACATTTGCAGGAAATTAGTTTTAAGCTAGAAAAGAACTTGTCTAATAAAGCTACTGACATTCAAGTATTTTTTTACCTTCTTGGGGAATTGGAGGTGAGTAAAATGCATACATTTAAAGTAGTCGACTCTGGGTATTTTTCATTGGTTTGGTACTTGAAGAAGGCGTCTTGCCTGGTCCTCTGGCCGGGCTGACTGGCCCCTGCGCTCATGTCTAATTCCGGATGAGCCTGACTTGGTGCAGAGCTGGCCGGCAGGGCTTTGCATGTGGCCTGGTTGATTGGCAGCACCTCCAGGGAGCACAGTGCTGGGGAGGAGTCTGAAGTCTGGGTCCAGCAGGCAGGATGCCAGCTTTGATTAGTGACACGTGCCCTGGGCATGGGAACCGGCAGTCTTGGGAACATTCCCTCCGCTCCCCGTTTTGGTGAGGGTCACTGCATCAGTACTGAATACAAGCCCTTGAGAGCCCCAAGGCCAATGAGCACCCTTCAGACCAGGTCAGGCTACCTGCAAACAGTGGGTGTCCAACTCAGGCGGGCATCACAAGCACCTGGAGAGCTTGTCAAAACCCCGATTGCCCCACTGTGCCCCCAGAGTGTCACCCTCAGCAGGTCTGGCTGGGGTTGAGCTTTGCATCTGTAACAAGGTCCCAGGGGATGATGACATGGCTGTGGGTCAGGGACCCCACCATGAGAACCACTGCCTCGGAGACTGCAGGGCTGTGTGCGCCTGCCGTTGGCCTAGCCTTGCGGCGTGCTGTGGCCTCACAGAAGTCTTTAGGCTGTGTTCTTGGGCATGCATGCCAACCTCTGTCCTCCATGGTGCTGGGTGTGGGTCGAGTCTGGTGTTCCTTGTTTCTGCCCAGAAGCAAATAATGCTCACGTGTAGCCACACGGGCAAACGCGCGCACATGTAGGTCCGTGGAAAGCGATGGCAGAGTGCGCTTCTGCGCCTTGGGGACGGAGCGCTGATACACTTAATGCGGCCGACTGGGCCGCGCCCACGGTAGCTGGTACCCTGTCCATGCCCACGCTCCTCAGGGCTGACTCACCCTTTCCTGCACTTGCTGACGCGCGTGTTCCCTGCTCCGTGCATTCACCCCTTGTCCATGCCCTGCTCTCTGCACGACATTTGGAATTTCACACGCAGTCAAGATCTCCCAGGCCAGGGAGAGCCCGCAGAGCACTGGGCTTTGGGGCTCCTCATTCAGAAGCACTGGGATGTGTGCATGTCTCTCCCGAACTTCCTCGTGGCGGGTGTGAGCAGCTAGGTGTGGCTGAGTGGGCGGGAGGCTGCAAGCCCGTCTCATGGGTGCAGCAGTGTTTCGTTGGTGGTGATGGGAGATGAGAAGAGAAGAGCCAGCTCCCTCCTGCTCTGGGACAGAACCACATAGGAAACCATGAATCCGAAACCACACAGCACATGGGTGTGGAGGTCTGCCAGCCTTTTTGTCAGTTCTTTGAAATAAGCATGATGTGGTGACTGTCCCCCCGAGTCTCACAGACAGGGGAATTGCACTCATTTTTATACACACATTTCCAAATTCTCTATTTTGGTGATTTCAGGGTCACTCGGTGCAGTAATTTCAGTATTTACTTAGTAACTGAGTGTCTAGAATCAGTGTGACGGTGCTGAGAACAAGTGAAGATGATTTTGTAAGTTGCTGCATTTTTCTCTCTCCGTTGCTCGCAGAGTCTCAAATATCCAGCAGCAGCTGGCCCAGCTTGAGAGCGAGTCCTGGCCAGGCATGGCTGAGGCCGACAGGGACCGGCTGCAGCTCATCAGGGAGAAGGAGGGCCTGATTCAGGACCTGCAGCTCATCGTCCAGCAGAGACGGCCGGTGGAAGACGTGGCCCAGCTCGAGCAGGAGAGGAGGCGCCTGGAGGAGGAGATCCAGCGCGCGCGTGCCACCTCTGTGCAGGGTGCCACGGAAAGGTGGGCTCGGCCGCCAGACTTCCAGGAGCAGGACCCCGCTTCTAGCGAAGAACCAGCCTGAAAAGCTTCGTTGGCAGACCTGCGCATGGCTTGAGAAGGGTTTTGGTTAGGGCAACTACTGCCTGGCCAGCTTCTTCCCACGCAGAGGGAAGGTGGACGGACTGGGGGCCTTCCCTTCTGTCTGTCCACTCATCTAACCACCCGCCTGCCCATCTGTTGAGCTCCTACAGTGTATCAGGCACTGTTCACGGTGCCAGTGGTATATTTTCAAAGCAAAATGTCCTCCGTTAGTTTGGCATTTATGACTTAGACGTGCTTTTTAGAATTTAGCCACTCAAACGAAAATCACTTTGGGGACGGCATTTAGAGTTGAATTTCTTGTTAGGAAAATACGTTCTCTGTCTTTGAAATCCACCAATGGGCTGTGTTCTTACCTACAGGATTGTACTTCAGGAAAAACGAAATTGCCTCCTTATGCAGCTGGAGGAAGCTACTCGCTTAGCATCCTATCTCCACTCCCAGTTAAAGAGGTGGGTACCTTTAAAAGAGAAAGCTGTACTTAGTTACCATGTTATGAATATCATAACGGTAATGACATGTCCGGGAACTTCATAATTCCCTTTAGCTTGGTTTGCTCCACCAGAACTTAGAACTGGAAGGGGTTGTAAATACAGAATGGAAAATTGGGCACGTTATATTTTTAAGAGGACTATGAGGAGACTCAATTTGGCTGCAGAATAACAAGTCTGAAGTCAGATTTATTCAAGGATTTTGTAATGCACAGCTTCAGAAGTGTGTGCATCCATCTACATATATGCACATGGACCTTTTTATTTTGGGTTTAAGAAATTGTTATGGATAGTATTGTGGGAGTCATGGATATTCTAAAATAAGATTCGGTTGTTCACTGATAGCTCCTGTTTTCAAGTACTTACTGTATCATGAAACATAATGGTAAGGGCCTTCTATGATAATTTTCTCAGTGATTCCTTGCAGGAGTGTCAGGCGATAGGCACTATTTTTTGTCACAGGCCCCAGTGAGGAAGTGGGCTCAGCCGGTCTGCCTTTGGGCTGGGCCTTGAACTCAGGCGTGACGCCTTCATGTTAACTACTGCTCTCTACTGATATTCCAAGAAAACGAAGGAAATATGAATGAGGGTGCCTTACAGTGTTCACAGGTGCATGGGAGTGTGAGGCAGGAACAGACGATCTTCGGGCTGCTTTGCTAAAGGTGTGGGCTCTCTCATTTCAGCCTGTCTGCCAGCACCCTGACCATGTCTTCGGGGAGCAGCCGTGGGTCCCTGGCCTCCAGCCGGGGCTCGCTGGCCTCTAGCCGGGGCTCCCTGAGTTCTGTCAGCTTCACCGACATCTACGGCCTGCCACAGTACGACAGACCCGACGCCGAGTGCAGCCAGCTTCTGCGCTTTGATCTGATTCCCTTCGACACCCTGGCACGGGATGCCCCCCTCCCAGAGCCCCCGGGCCCGTCTGGCATCCACAAGCAGAGGCGCTCCCTAGACACACCACAGTCCCTGGCTTCCCTGTCCTCCCGCTCCTCCCTGTCCTCCCTGTCTCCCCCGAGCTCGCCCTTGGAAACGCCCTTCCTCCCAGCCTCTCGTGACTCGCCCTCAGCCCCGTTGGGGGATAATTTGGAGGTGCCAAGCCTGGGAGGCGTAGACAGACTGCGGTCTCAGGCCTCTGCTCTGGGAGAGGAAGACCTGCAGGGCGCAGCATCCCTTCCGCCACATGCATTGTCCGGCGATGGGGAAGGGCCTCGGGAGCGAGGACCCCAAGTGGCTGCCATTGCCACTGGTGCAAGTAAGTATTGACAAGTCCTTCGGGTTTTCCTGGTCTTGAAAGGAAGGCACAAATGCAGGGAGGGAATCGTGCGTAAGGGCACTGACAGGAGCTGCTGCTTCAATGCCACAGTGAGCTTTAATTTCTGGGCCATTGCTGGGATGAGCAGAGCTGCTGGCCCGCTGTCGTGTGGGCTCTTCCCCGCTGTGTCCTGGAAAGGTCACTGAATTTGGCTTGTTTTCAGGATGTGCTTACTTGTTCACTGTGAGTGGAAGAGCCACGCAGTCTTCCACATTGACAGGCTGAGAGGTGCCAGGCCATCAGCGGACTGTCAGGGCGTGTCCAGATGGCATGTTGCACGGGTGCCGCCTCAGACCCGCACGGGGACTGGTGTCTGCCTGTAGCCAGGGAAATCGCTGCTTCCCGTGTCTGTGACTTCACCTCTCTCTCCGTTCTCCGTTCTTGCAGTTTTCAAGGGCGTAGTTCTGTCGGAAGTGGGAACGGAAATAATTGGCATGATTTCAAAAGATGCGCTAGTAAGCACCAGTCGCTTCTGCTGGATCAGTTTCTCTGGTGCTCTTCGAATTGAGAGACATGTAGCCACAGGGAACTGTGTCCCTGCAGTTGGTGTTAACGCAGCTTCTACTTCGTGCCAGGACCTATCAGCTTATAGCTCATGTGGAAAAGCAAACTGCCATTGTAGTGAATATTCCAGCTGATGGCTTGTGCACAAAGCAGGGCCTGGGCTTCAACCCTCCTCATCTTGACCTCATCTTGACCTCGTCTGCTTTTCTAAGCCAACCTCCAGGAACTTAACTTCCTCAGGTTTAAGAGAAGATCAAAAACAAGGTCTCTCATTCCTGAAGTTCAGCCCATTTAATGAACTTATTTGCACGCCAGAGCTGCTGTAGACATTCTGTTCGGTGAGCACTAGATAATTTGTATAGCATAGTGGATGTCGAGCAGGGTGTTTTTTTTTTTTTTTGGCTGCCAGGGAGATACTTGGCAATGTCTGTCTGGAGGCATTTTTGGTGTTCACAACTGAGGGGGCTGGCGGGAGGTGCTACTGCCACCTAGTGGGTGCAGGCCAGAGATGCTGCTCAACACCCTACGGTGCACAGGACAGCCGCCACCACAGACAATGAGCCAGCCCAGAAGTCAGTATTGAGGCTCAGAAATCCTGGTCATGTTGCGTTGAATGGTTGAGCAGCGAAGGGGAGAAATAAAATGGTGAATACAAAACCAGGGAAGTGTTGTGGAAACAGCTTTGGACTAGCAGCTCAGAGACCCAGAATCGGTTCCCCGCCCTGTTGACTTGCTGCCTGGGTGACCTTCAGCGCATCCCTGGTGGACGGGGCTGAATCTTAGCTTCCCTGCCCTGGAAAGAGGTGATCTTGATGGGCTCTTCCGTTTACCACCATTCTCTTAACCCATGGGGTTTTATCTATAACCATGCTGGTTACTACATACATATAAATATAAACAATAGTCTCTGTTAACACTTATGTACTTAATCAGCCCTGGGGCTTTTGGCATCTCTATCATTTTGTGTCCTCCCCTGCGTGTTTGCAAACACGCGTTTTATATGTCCAGATGCAGTGTAAACATACAGACTTTGTTGCTGCTCATAATCACAAGTTCAGGGCTCTGGGGTTATTCCTTTCAGTCCCCAAAAGAAAATGCAAAAAGGGACTGAATTTATCTGTTGTCACTGAAGCCCAATTTCTCAGTGTCCCTGCCTCCCTGCCTCCCACGCCAACTTCCCTTGAACGGTTGACATACAAAAGTATCAGCCTCATTTTGCAGAAAATTCACACAAGGCCCAAGGACCCTTTGGGGCCAGAGGAAAGACAGGGTGGGAAAGAGAAGAGCTGATTTAATTTCTGATCCTGATTTCTTAATTTACCCTTTTCTGCTTTGTGGCCAGCAGGATAATTTACACTGACTGGTATTTGTGTATGCTGTGGTCAGATACTGCCACCTGGTGGCGTATTCTTGTGTGACACTGTCAGTCGACATCCTTACAGGCTAGAAATGACCCAACAAATGGGTCCCCATGGGGGCTCCTGGAGGGCTGGGTTGGGTAGCCAGCTTCAGGCGCGGACAAAGAGTGACTTCTTGCTTCCCTGATGCTGG
Organism: Furipterus horrens; assembly: GCF_987537825.1. Classification (NCBI taxonomy): domain Eukaryota; kingdom Metazoa; phylum Chordata; class Mammalia; order Chiroptera; family Furipteridae; genus Furipterus; species Furipterus horrens. Next base: position 116,031,886 of record NW_028327187.1, on the reverse strand, counting down.
TGGGCATGCCTGATCCCAGAGGCGTCATAGCTTCCTAAAGCTGGCGAGGGTCGCAGCACACGTGTCACCCTACCCTTCATTTATGAAGCCCAAGGTCACAGAGTTCCCTCCGGCTTTCCATTCCAGTCAGACGAGGAACAGTACAGTCCAAGTTTGACCTCAAGCAACTTTTAGTTAGATAAAATTTTAGTAAGCTAAAATCCAAAGTTGCTCAAACCTGTGGTACGAGGCAAGCCCTAAGATATAATTTCTTCTGTTCTGTTTTAGCCCAGTTTCAAGGAATAGAAGGCAGTACAGAGAAATATGGGAACAGATTGTAATCTCTAACATTTTTTACATTTCTACTAGTTTGATCTTCCCTGAATTTTAAAAGTCAAATGTTTCATCATTTCGAAATACTTTCCAGTTTTTATTTCCCATTGGTATTTGCTAATCTAAAGTCACGAGAACCTTGACTTTGCTTATCTGTTCCTTGATGTTTTTATGATGCTCACAGTGTTTAAAATTGTTGGCTGAAATTCTGAAATTTTTTCACTTTGTACCTCTTTTTTTATCTCTTTTCTCATGCAACTCGACAGAAACGCTCACTGTAAGTGACCTTGGAGTTTTCCTTTACCTTGTTGGTCAGGCTGTGGCACGTCTTTGTGCAGTGAATCAATGTCTTCAGGATGATTGGGATGTGGCCAAGAGGGCATAGCTCATAGTTATACTTTAATGAAGTTCAGTAATTGTCATTATTATTATTTGAATATTAATATTTATCATGCCTGCTATAGTTATATAAGAAAGAACCTGTCTAAAAACTTGAAGTCTCTATTCTTCTATATATTTTCCCCAGATTTTTAATGGCTTCCATTATTTTAATATGCTGGGTGGCAGCTTTGCTTATGGTATGATTGTCATGATATCTTTTTCCTTTCTGTCAAGCAACGTTGATGTCCTTAGGTCTCAGTGTCTGTATGTATGTCTGTTTTTAATGATGAAAAAGGTCAGATTTAAAAAATGACTGTTTGGAAGCTTGTTTATTCCTGCCTTGGCTGGCATTGCTCCCATGGTCCATCTCGTTGCCCCGCAGCCTGAGTATGTGAGTGGGGGGGGTCTGCTCTGCACTTCCCTCTGTCACCTCTGCTTCCGATTGCTCCATGGTTTCAGTGGCTGAGCCTGGGGTCTCTGAGGAGTAATTCCTTCATTTCCTTTGTCTTCATCCAGCTTCCTTACAACGAGAGAGAAACTTGGTCAGAGGCCCACCATCAGGTTAATCAGACGTGCTCATGGCACGGTGTTAAAGGGATATAAGGCTGTGTTGGAGCCGTGCCGGGCGTCAGGGCCGGGAGTGGCAATAGCAGTTTTCGTCTTCTGGGATCTGTGCATTAAACCGAGGGGTTCCACCTGCAATTCAGAACTGGGAACGTCGGATTCTTCCGGATGGCAGGGGGGAGAAGATGAGCAGGACTTGGGGAGCCCGATCTATAGTTTGAGAGTCGGTGCCCCTGGCCACCCCAGATGAAGGTGGCTTCTGTCCCTGAGCAGAGGAGGAGCTGCCAGTCCCCAGGCTTGGCACTGCAGTTGAGAGTGTGAGACCAAGGACCCCGGCCCCATCTGTTTTGTGTATTGTGGAGCGTGTTTGGGTTTATCTTGTGTGTGAATAGTCATTTGGTTGAAAAGGAAGATGCTCATTGGTAGACTAGTCATTTCACTCACGTTAGGGGTGCGCAGGTGTCTAGATTGTCCATTTCTAGAGCTTAGATGGCTGAGGAATAGCCCAGAGACAACAGAGGAGGTGCATTATTAACAGGAAGCACCAGCACGTCAGAGTGAGGCTCTGTGTGCACCCAGTGCCCGGGGCCATATCCATCCATGATGGGCCTGTCTTGTATCGGGTTTGTTCAAAGGATCCTGGTGCTATGAGGGAAGGAGTAGGAACAGGGGAGGAAGTGCTGAGAGGAAAGATGTCAGTGGCTATCTCTGGTTCTTGATTAAAATGGATAAGAGGCAAAAAGCAACTGCATAGAAGTGGTAGCTTTCTAACCCCAGGAAAGCAATCTGTGGAGCGAAGCTGGGGTGCCGAGGATAGACATTCAAGGGCATGTTTTCAAAGGCTGTGTCAGGGTTCAGCTGTGTCCTCTGCCTTGAAAGTCCCTACATTTTGTTAGGGTTTACTTAGATAATTTTTTAAGTTTTTGTTTTCCGATTACAAAACGCTAGTATATGTTTATTGTATACAATATGGAAAGTACCAAACAGCATAAAGAAAGAAATGAAAAATGCCTCCCCCCCTTGCCCTTGGAGAGGCAGCTACCGTTCGCTTTTAGGGTACCATGGCTTTCCTGGTCGTTTGCGTATGACGGTCTCTCGGAGTGCATTAGGCAGGGGCTCCCCGCTGACACCTCATGTTCTCTGCTCTCATTTAGGGGGTGAGAAGAGATTTGTAACAGTGTAAGGAGCTTTTAAAGAAGTAGCCAGAAGTCTATTTCTTTGATTTTTCAGTGTTTACAAAAAAGTTGAGTGCAGCATATGTAAACATGTGTGTGTACATAATGACGTGTCTCTGGAACACAGTAACTGGGTATGTGCTCAAACGCAGACTTCACTGCTTGGCACCACGGTCCCCGGCCTCCTGTGCTGTCTCCTCCTGACCCTGTATGTCTCTCATTTGTAGCAGTGACTCTTCGAGAAGACGGCGCCAAGAGGTTGGACAGGAGAGCGCGCCGCATCTCGGCGTGCCCCTCGGATTACTCGCTGGCCACTGACAGTGGGGTGTTTGAGCCTGCCAGCAAAAGGTTAGAAGCTCACCTTACCACCTCCTTCTCCTTATGCAGCTGCCCCGCGGTCTTACTAATCAGCACAAAAGGGACCCGTCCCGAGCCTCCCGCATCCTGAGACTTGGTGTGTGCCCAAGTGGGGCTTTCTCTGGCTTCTCTGCACACCAGAGGTTGGGCCTTAGGAACCTGCAAAGAAAACTCCTCTGGCTTCTGCGTGGTGTTTGGCAGCTGGCCCTTATCCTGTGGTGCTAGGACTTTTCTCTCTGGCCCTGGCGGGTTTAAGGCTTAAGCTGAGTAGAACTGGAAAAGAGAATGCGTGTACGAGAGACCTGCCTGACCTGCTTTTCTAGAAAGGACACTCATTGGAGTGTCCTTTCCTGAGTCACTTTACAATGACAAAGCACCTTTTGGGATTTGGGGGTCACTTTACTGTCATTGTTCCATCTCACTTAGGGCACACCTTTTAGAAGTTCATTTTTGAACTTTGCTCCGAGTATCATGTGAGTACCACAGGTGGTTTTGGAAGGTATGCAAAATTGTTTTCTAAAACATACCAGTTCATAGGCAGGTACCTGGTGAGATGCATCATAGACCCAGGGACCTGCTGTGCCCTTGCAGTCACTTGAAGAACTTAGTTACACATGTCGCAATTTAATAAAGCTTCTCTCAGTATGAAGCACCCCTAACATGAGAGAGCATGCGCTAAACCTGCGGCCACTGCTTGTGTGTGGAGTAACCCCTGTGAATCTCCGGTTGTGCCCAGGACTGAAGATGCCCATGAGCCTGCACATGGAGATGCTTGCATTATGGAAGGGCCCCAGATCCACGTTGGGTTTTGGTGAGTACAGAAGACGCCTTCCCTGCTGCTTGTAAAGATGATCTGTAGATTGGGGCCTGTGGAGTGACTCACACCTCCACAGAGAGGCCAGGAGGGACAGAGGCACCCACATGATTGGGGGCTGCTCACTGCCCTAGATACCCTGAGGCCGCTGCAGCAGTCCCAGGTGAGGGGACACAGGTGGTAGGAAGGAGAGTCACAGCTGGGAACTGTCACCTCACGGAGCCAGAGCTTTGGGGCCCTGGGGAAGTTCTCACACGTCTCTGCACAGACTTGGTTCTGTGAGGTGCAGCGCAGACAGTGGGCCTGCCTCTTGCTCCGCAGGGCAAGTAGCCATCTCACTGGTTTGTGACGTGCGGCTTTTTGATTTCAAGTTAGTTTCAGTAGTGTTCACACTATAACCAGGCAGGATGTTCGCGTCCCAGGTTTTCTTTTGGTCACTCTTGTCATTCCCGTTGAGTGTTTCTCAGTGTTGCCTCTAGTGTCATTTGTGACCAGATCACTCTTTGTCGTGGGCGCTGTCCCGGCCACTGTGGGTTGGTGAGCAGCATCTCTGGTGTCCACCCACCAGATGCCAGTAACTCATCCTCTGTCCAGTCGTGACACCAAAACTGTCTCCAGACATGGCGTGTGTCCGCGGGGGGTGGGTGCGGCAGACTTGCCCTCAGTTGCGGGCCACGTTGATGAATTACCATTTCATTTTCTAGGCACGACAGTGGCAGCGAGTGTCTGCTCGTGAACGTGCTGCAACTGAAGAACTTTGCCGGGGTGGTCGTGAGGGAAGACTGCAAAATGTGAGCCCCCCCCCCCCCGGGCCGGCGAAGGCCTTCTCCACCCCCCGGGGCCCCTGGGGCTGCTGCCTGCGGTGCTGCTCGCTGGCCTGCTCCGCTCGGCAGTTTGGGTTGGGGAAATGACCGGTTTGGAGCCCGGATTTACAGCAAAACCAGGGACTGTGTGTCTTTAAAAGCAGGGCTGTAAGTTTTAAGAAGAGTCTGCTTTATTATTTGAGGCGGACAGATAACGGAGCTGGGCTGCTCACGTGCTGCGGTGATACCAGAAATGGGCCAGCTGCCTGTTATTGGCTGCATCTGGGCTTAACATGTCCACCCGGGTCACGGGCTGGGTGGCCACAAAGCCACACTCAGCGCTGTGAGCCAGCGAGGTGCCTGAAGAGGCCTCTGGCTGGGAAGCAGGGCTCCTTGTCTGACGGGAGGCAAGGGAAGTGTGACTTGTCACCAGTTGAGAGGTACTACCTCTGTGAGCTCTGCAGTGCGAGGCGGGTGCTGGGGGGGGGTTCCAGGTACCCAGGTAGGTGAGCACACCTGGAATGATGCATTCAAGTTCAATGCTACACCCGACTCCATGGGTCTCCTTTATAAACTAGTCTTCCGAAGGCCTTGGAAGCAGCCGGGGTACAAGTGGCTGAGGGCTCCCTGGGACTTTGTTTTCCCCACGGTGGACTTGGCATGTTCCCCAGCATTCTTGAGCCTCCCCTGTGTGCCAGCATCCACGCTGGCGTGGGCAGGGCAGGACCCAGCCCCAGAGGCCAGGCAGGCGGAGCTGGAGGAGGGAGCCAAGGCACATTGGGGACATCAGTGCAGATGTCCTCCCCAAAAGACGGGGAAGCAGAACCTTTAGTTGACTCCTCTCAGTCCTGACTACTGCCTTTGAAGCCTTCCTGTTTGTGGGCGGGTTTCCCCCTAACCTCCAGGGCCGGTTAAGTTCCTCGACCTTGGTCTTTGTGGCGAAAAGGAGTTTCTCCAGAAGACTTGGCAGCTGTGCCTGTGGGCGCTCAAAGAGGGCAGTGTGTGTGTATGTGCGCATGTGTGTGTGTGGTATCATGCAGACCGTCTACAGCCTGACTCTGTCTGCTTCTTTCTCCGCTCTGCTTCTAGACATATCCGTGTCTACTTGCCCCCTCTGGACTCCAGCACACCAGACACTTACTGCTCCAAGGCTGTGGAATTCCAGCCCCCCTTGGTATTTAATGATGTTTTCAGAATCCCTGTGCATCCAAGCACGTTGATGTTGAAGTCTCTTCAATTATATGTGTGCTCAGTGAATCCGCAGCTGCAGGAAGAACTGCTGGTATGGCCTGCGCATGCGCGAGCTCTCGCCCTCCGTGGACACATCCTGTCCTTTCCCCTCCCCTGCCTCCCTCCTTCCTTTCTTTGTCTTTCCATCGGTCTTCCTTTCTTTTTTTTTTAATCTCCCGTTCTTTCTTCATCCTTCTGTCTTGTCATTCTCTCTGTCTCTCTCTTAGTCTTTCTTTCTTTCTTTGTCCCCCTGCATTTCCCTCTTTCTCTGCTTTCTCTCTCTGTCTCCTTTCTTCCCTTTCTCCACTCTTTCCCTGTTTCCCTCCCGCCTTCCCTCTGTGTCTTCTCCTTCTGGTTTCTCGAGGTGGGTTGCTTAGAAACCAGCATGTTAAGAAGGGTCCCTGTAACAGGATGACAGAGCCAGTTATCTCGTCCTGTGTTTTATACTCGAAACATACTGTATTATTTCAAGTAATCCTTGCAAAAGTCCTACTCAACAGCTTCTAAGTTATCCCCATGTTTAGTCGAGGGAACTAAGTAGGGCAGACACATTTGGCAAATAAAAATATAGGAAGGTCAGTTAAATGTGAATTTCAAATAAACTATGGGTACTTGGTTCGTATGTTTCATACAGGATTTGGGGCATACTGCTGCTTAAGAGAAAAGTTGCTCATTTGCCATTCAGACTTACCCAGATGGCCCTACATTTGTGTCCTGGCGGTTGGTCTCCAGTCCCCTGGCCAGTCACTGCTTGGCCAGGACGTGGAGGCCAGAGTGCTTTCTTTGCAAGGTTGCGATATTGCCCTTACGTCCTTGCCCCTCAGCAGCAGAATTAGGGATTGTAGAGTTCCGCCAGGGCTCTGCGACTTCAAACATTCCTGAGACCATCAATCCCACTCATCAAGTAATAGACCCTGAGCGCAGCCCACCATTTCAGGTTGGCCATTGTCTGCCCCTGTTCCCCTTCTGGCATTTTCTGACTGAGCTGAACAAGCAGTTGAGAAGCTGCTCCTGTCCCCATTACGCTCCTCTGTGACCACTTTCATTGAATGGCAGTGAAACATTTTACCTCCTTTCTGGTCAGGTTTGAGGGGGCGATTTTCATGTTTTAGAAGATTCCCGTTGGTTGTTAAGGTGAAACCACTCAGTGCCTGTTCTGCCTTTTTTTTTTTTTTTTTTTTTTAAACAACCACACAGGGCATTTCTCAAATAAACTTGGCCAGCTGTAACAGCCTGAGCGAGATGCACCGGTGCTGGTACCCAGTGCAGGTGTTCACCAGCCCCGAGCTGCCCAGGATGAGGGAGGGCCCGCGGGCCGAGAGAAGCGGTGCCCGGGACCGTGTGCACGCCACTGCTGCTGCCTCCACTGCTGCTGCCACTGCCGCTGCTGCCACCGCTGCTGCTGTCACTGCCGCTGCCGCCGCCGCCGCCGCCACCGCTGCCACCTCCTGCACTGCCTCTGCTGACTCTGGGAAGACGGTGCGTGTGTCTGGCCTCCAGAGCAGCTTGCTCTTGCTTCCTGACTGGCTTTTACTGGGGGAGGTCCTCTCTGAGAAGCGTCTGTGTAGGCTTAGTCTTTGAACATAGTGGTGAGGCAGCAGATTTCCGAGGGAATTCATATAAATGGGAGGTGTACATGTGCGTGGCCATTCATGATCGTGTTTCTGAACATAAACGTGCTCATGATCATGGGTAGCACGTTGGTGGTTTTTACATTTGAGCCTATCGCTGTTAACGGTGGGGTGGACTTCTTCCCACTGGAAAGCAGTGAAGGGTTGCCACCAGCCTGGAGGAAGGGACCTCACTGAAGGGTGGGCCCCGTGCCTGCCGGTCTGAGCTGGTTCTCAGCTATGTGCCTGTCATCCCGCAGGACGCAGTGATGGTGCTGCTGGCTAGAACGACAGCCCAGCTGCAGGCGGTGGAGAGAGAGTTGGCCGAGGAGCGGGTGAAGATGGTGTACACGGAGGAGGAGGCCCTGGAGATGGACCGCAAGGAAGAGCAGGCCGAGGCCGTGTCCGAGCGGTAAGGCTCCTGGGAGCTGTCAGGGAGGCGGGGTGCCTTTTGCGGGGACGAGGCCATTGCTCTGTCTCTCAGCCATGGTCCTGGGAGGAGCCGCATCTCATGCGTGTCTCTACAGAATGTGCTGGGCGACTGCTCAGAGAAGTTGGGATTCTCATGAGGAACTGAATGCTGACCTGGATGAGGGCAGAACCTTGACCTCTCTCCCTTGCTCTCTGTGTAGGCTTTTCACCTCCTCCTCCTGTTCCGGGATTTCTCATAAAGAGCGGGACTATTGAATGACCCCAGTCTGCTGGGGGTGAATACGATAAAGTCCCTTTAAGGTTTTTTTTGTAACAGCTGTATTGAGATACAATCTATCCGCCCTATAATTCGCCCATTTAAAGTGGACAGTTCAGTGGCCTTTTGTCCAGGCAGAGTTGTGCCACCATCACCATAATCAATTTCATCAGGCCAAAGGGAAAGCCCGTACCCATTAGCCGTCACCCCCTCCCCTCCTTCCCCAGCCCCTGGCAACTGGTAACCTGGCCACCTCTGTGGGTCTGCCTGGTCTGGGCATTTCATCTAAGTGGGACCGTGCGATGGCCCTTTCCCTTTTCCTGGAAGCGGCCTGCTGGTGAGCCCTTGAGTCGGTGTAGACTTGCCTGCCGAGGAATAATTCAGGGGCCCAACACCTCGAGTGGACTGGCCTCTGTCTGAGCATTTCCATGCTTTTCCGTAGAGAGCGTCATATTTCTACAGCATCCCCTTTCTTCCTGTAGCTCTTCCAGAATTTATTTGAGAGGCATTTCTTTCATGGAGGGAAGTGTATGGCCGAGGGGGACAGGACTGTATTCAGGGCCAGGCAGGAAGCTGCGAGAAGCCTGGGGAGGGTTTTCAGGAGGCTAGCATCATCAGCGCATGCAATTGGGGGGTGAAGACAGACAGAGCCTGTTCACAAATGTCCTTGTAGCATTCGTTGTCTTACCTGGAAAACGTAAGTGCACTTTTATAAGCCAAGTAGCCGTCTGCAATGACTGGGAGCAGATACGGGGCGCCTCTGCTGCTGCGCTCTGCATGCATCAGTGTTCCGTGCGCTTTGCAATGTGCACCCTTAGGAGCTGGCAGGCTGATTCGGTGGACAGCGGCTGTAGCAGCTGCGCCCAGACCAGTCCCCCGCACCCGGAACCTGGCGCAACTGTGGACTCCAAGCCCGGACAGCCACTGGCGGGACAGGCAGATGCTTACAGCCGTGACAAACCTCAGCCCCTTTCTCTAAAGGTAAGCACGAAATGTCAAGGGGGTCTGTGGAACCCCAGACGCTTTGCCGCCCAGCACCTGGCAGGCGGAACCGCGGGCGTCGGCAGGTAGTAGGGTGAAAGGGAAGTGAAGCTGACAGGCTCGGACGCAGGGGTAGAACGCCACACACGGCTGACCGACAGAGAGCCTGGTGACACTGGCTGCAATGCACAGTGCCGTTGCGTTAGGGCCTGCAGTGACGGCGTCGTTTTGCTGAGAGCCAAGGAAAAGCAGGGGCTGCCTTACCATCAGTGAAGAGGACCATAGAAATGTTTGTCAACTTTAAATTTAAAAGAAAGGACAACTACAGCTAAAAAAGATTGACTTTACCTCCTTCACATGCCTGGTGATGACCCAGTCCCATCTCTAGTCTCACCTCCAGGGCCAAGCGCGGCACAGGCAATTTTTGGGGTCACACAGTTTTGAACTCTTGCTTTTCTCCCTTCGGGACGTTAAGAATAGCTAAGCATCCTTTTGCCCTTTTTCTTCACCTGATCTTAGTTGTGTCCATCTTTAGGGAGGTCATCTTTCAGGCTTGCAGTGACAAGTGTCTAAGGGAACCAGTGCAGTTGGAAGACACCTTATCAATGCCTTATTGAAACTTTGCTCTCAAACTGTTTAGCTCACTCCCAACCCAAATACTCAGAGAAGTGATATCTGCCCCCTTGGCAGCTTCCCAGGCCACAGCGCACGCGTGTTGCGGCCAGGCAGCGACCGTTGCTGCTGTCTGACTTCCGAACCACTTCGAAAGCACTGGCCCAGGTCATGGCGAGAGGCTGTGGGAACCCAGTTTGGGGTGGCCCGCTCCTTTACCTTTTCACCTTAAAATGCTTAAAGTCTATATAAAAGTTGTTGGAATAATACAATGAATACCTGTACAGACTTCACCTGGACTCCTTGATAGTTATTCCCCGCGTTTGCATTCTCTCTTTCCGTGTGGATGTGGGCAGGTGCTAGCCATTGCAGAGGCCACTGCGAAGAAAATACGGAAAGTCCTGCCCTCGGGGCAGGCAGGCAACAGACCAGTAAATTAGTCAAAGGTGCTACTAGAGGAGGAGGGGTTCACTTTTTAGAAAGATTTACCATCTTAGAAAGGATTGACGTTTAGAAATACAAATTTGCATTTATGTTTTGGAAAGATCAGGATTGTAAAATGGTGCAGCCACTGTGGAAAGCAGGATGGAGGTTCCTCAGAAAATTAAACACAACCACCAGATCACCCAGCCATCCCACTACGGGATATATCCAAAACATTGAAAGCAGGTCTCCGAGAGATATTTTCACATTCATGTTCATAGCAGCATTATTTACAGTAGCCAAGACGTGTGACCACCCCGTGTCCATTGATGGATGAATGGATAAAGAAAACGTGGTGTGTGTGTATGATAAAATATCAGCCTCAAAAAGGAAATCACTTCACATGCTACAAATGGATGAACTTCGAAGACATTTTGCTAAGTGAAGTAGGCCAGTCACAAGAGGACGGATTCTGGATGAGTGCACTACTTTGAAGTGCCCTGGAGTAGTTAAATTCATGGAGATCAGAAGTAGGTGGTGGGTCCCAGGGGCTCGGGGAAGGGACGTGGGGAGTCACTGTTCAGTGGGGACAGAGTTTTCGTTTGGTAACATGAAAGGACTCTAGGTCTATTTCTCAACAATGTGCATATATTTGGCGTCATTGAGCTGTATACTGAAAACGTGTTAAGGCGGTAAATTTCGTGTTATGTGTTTTTCACAAGAAAAGAGAAAGGTTGTGGAAGTGTCATGGAAAGGGTGATTTTTGAGCCGAGGCCTTAAGGAAGAGGCCTGGGAGGCTTGTGCAGGGATAGGGGTGGGCATTCAGGTAGAGGAAGCTGCAGGGGCAGTGATGGTGCGGAGAGGTGGACGTGGCGGCCCTGGAGCTGAGGAGAGGAAGTGAGGGGGCCCGCTCAGGACTTGCTGTTTTTCTGAGAAAGTTGAGAAACTGGTGGATGGTTTGAATCCAGGATGACATCACCTGACTTCAGTTTCTTTGTTGGTTTTTTTCTAAAGCAAGTTATTGACACGAAATTCACATAAGATGAAATGAACCATTTCAAAGTGAACAGTTCAGTGGCATTGAGGATAGTCACAGTGTTGTCCAACCACAACCTCTGTCTGGTTCCAAAACACTTCTGTCACCCCAAAGTGAAGCCCCATACCCATAAGCAGTCACCCCCAGCCCCTGGCAACCACCGGTCTGCTTCTGCAAATTGGATTTGCCAATTCTGGCTGTTTCGTGTAAATAGAATCACATGATATGTGGCTTTTGGTGTCGGGCTTCTTTCACTCAGCCTGATGCTTTCTGGGCTCGTCTGTGCGCATTGCGGTGTCTCTGAGGACTTCAGCCCTTTCCCTAGCTGGGGAGTCTTGTCCATGCATGTTTGGACTGTTTTCACCTTTCGGCTATTCGAATAATGCTGCTGTGAAAATATTCTAGCGCAAATACTTGTTTTGTCCACAAAGGGAAGACTTGGACCTTTGTAGATCTAAGAAAAGACTTTTATGTGGGCCCAGCTGAGGACACACCCAGGAGCAGAGTTCTAAGAAGCCTTGAAACAGTGTCTGGCCTGAGGCAAGGGAGTGAGAGGACCTTCTATGGGCAGGAGGGCACAGAGAAGGACAGCTGTGTGTCAGCAGTTTGAGTGAGTCCCATACATTCAAGGAAACGGTCCGACCTCAGGGAGAGGGAATGTGCAGATAAGGTGGGGTCATCAAGTATCTGGAGTCAAGGAGTCATGGGAATGGGCCTGGAAGCAATTATTTTGAAACCTCTATCAGGATGTAGCAAGAACAGGCTCTGCCTCCTGTAATCATTTATCTTTGTAATTGGGGCTGTTTGAGGGTGTACGTGACTAGCCCCACGGAAGGCCTCGGGTAAGAGTTTGCTGTGTTCCCTTGGTGACCAGTCAGGTTGGAGCTGCTCACATGCCCTTTTCTTTCTCAGGAACAAACTCCTATTTTCCGGTCTTTGTGATGTACTCTCAGGAGAGGGATGGTTGTGTCTTGCTGTAGTTGTAGCGCGGTTGTCCTGGGTGCTGTGTAGAGAGGACGTGGAGGGGGGCAGGCACAGAATCGGGGAGGTGGATAAGATGCCTACCACCCTAATTGGGCACAAGACCACAGTGACCCAGATGGAGGATTGGTGACAGGTGGTCACAACATGCGTAATCTTGAATATAGAGCCAACAGGACTTGATCTTGGGCCAGATACACAGTGTGCAAAAGAGGACAGAGTCCAGGATGACATGAAGACTTTTTTTTTTTTTTTTTGCATGAAAACTGGCAAGTAGAGATCCTTGTCAGAGGAGGAGGGGTTGGGGGACATCAGAAATTCAGTTTTGGACGTTATGTGTTAAGTGTGAAATGGCAGAGCCCAAAGTGGCGGAGGCAGGGACACGGTTGTGCACGCAAAGTTGACTTCTGTGTTCTAGAAAAAGTCGTGGTAATGAATGAATTGCTGTCTAGGTTGATAAGGAAACCAACACCGAAGACCTCTTTCCAGAAGAAGTAGCGAGCCTTCCGAAGGAGCGGCCCAGCCGCAGGGCCCGTGGGTCGCCTTTCGTCCGCAGTAGCACAATTGTCCGTTCCCAGACGTTCTCGCCTGGGGCGCGAAGCCAGTATGTTTGCAGAGTAAGTTGGAATTCCTTTGCCACCAAAAAAAAAAAAAAAAAAAAAAAAGTTTCCTTCTTTCCCCCCCCTTGGTTGTGTTTTTATTTTTACTTTTTAAAAATATATATTTTATTTATTTATTTATTTTTCGAGAGAGGGCAAGGGAGGGAGAGAAACCTCAATGTGCGAGAAAGATTGGTTGCTTCTCGCGCGCTCCCAGCAGGGGATCTGGCCCGGCCCGCAACCCAGGCCTGTGCCCTGACTGGGAATGAACCGGTGACCCTTTGGTTCGCAGGCTCACGCTCGATCCAGCGAGCCACACCAGCCGGGGCTCCTTTTTACTCTTTGTGCTAAATGACGTGTGTGTTCTCACAGCTAATCCCAGTCAGTGAAGCGCATGCTTGTGTGGGTATGCAATCCATGCTGCACTCATCCCCCCTGGCTTGCCGCATGCATTTCTAACTGGATTTCTTCTGGATTCCAATCCCTTTCCTGCGAGGCTTTCAGTGCTGTGTACGCACCAACTCGAGGTCAGGAAGCAGGGTGACGCGTTTGTACATCAGTGGACGGGATAACGAATCAAAACGGAATATCCTGAGTGCGGTTGAGATCAGCAAGTCAGCTTGCTGCAGGTTGGAAGTCCTAAAGGGTAGCTGTGGCGGAGGCCCGGGGACGACAGCAGCCCCGAACACTTGGGCACTGAGGCCGCCAGTTCTGCCTCCCCACGTGTGAAGTGGTGCCCCATGGGTGGTGGTTGGGGGCCTTTACAAATGCTAATGCCTGAGTGCCACCCTCAAGGGCCATCACTGGTCACGCTGGGGCCTGGGCATCAGAGCTCTGGGATGCTTCCAGGTGATTCTAATGTGCTCACAGGATTTAGAACCCCAAAGAATTGGAGAGGGAGACCCAGTGCACTGTGCTCCTTGAAGAAGGGACAGCACATTGGAGGTTGGTAAGCAGTGGCACTGTGACCGTGACAGCACAGACTAGGACAGAGAAGGGATTTTTAAGCATAAATGGTTTGACACAGTGCCCCGAGGGGACATTGGACTGGGGAGAACTTTGACCGTTCCCACTCCTCTGAATTGGACTTGTTGAAGGGGCTGCCAGGGAGCTGGCTCCACTCGGGCAAAGCCGGAGTTATGTGATGCGACCTAAACAGGCCCTTGTACTTGCAGGAAACCTTGGCAGTGTGCTCAGGGATCAAGCCTGCCCTCAGGCTCAGTCACTTCCCAGGACTCACAGAACGCAAAAGCCAATACAGTGATATCTCAGCTAACGAAGATAATTTGTACCGGAGTCACATTCGTTAGCCGAAATGTGATTTCCCGTAGGTTTCTATAGGAAAACGTTTAATTCGTTCTGGATGCTGCCCACGGAGCGTGCACCGTGCTGACTCTGGTATGAGAGTAGCTTCTCTCTGCGGCGCTCTGGAAGCCGCCCTCTAGAAGGTCAAAGGATGGCTCTCTCTCACCTTCTGATGTACATCATCATCAAATCCGGAGCAGCTTATGTATCAAGCATCTCACTTCTCACTGTCTCGAACGTAAACAACCCAGTCGGGTCGGTGGGTCTCCCCTACGTCTGTGGTCAGCTCATTTGTTTGCGACACACACACACACGGAAAAGATAAGCTCCTGGTATGGCCCAAACATTCATGTTTGCTGCTTTATGTTAGCATGCACATCCACTAAAACATTTTTTAGCTGAGTCTGAAAACTGAAAAAAAATCTTCCTTAGCCGAAACGTTCGTTAGCATGGTCACTTGTTAGCCGAGGTATCACTGTATTACGTTTGTGATCATGGTTGTTTACAGTGCGCAGATACAGGCCAAAGTGATCAGAATGCAGAGGCACGTAGGGCTGCATTCAGGAGACAGCGCACAGGCTTCCAGTTGGTCTCTCCAGCAGAGCTGTGCACACAGCTTGTATCTCTCGCAGCAGTAACACACAGGGTAACTGCCCACTGGCCAAGGCCGCCTGCGCCTTGGTGTGCAGCGTTTCTGTGCAGTTGGTCATATTGCCACAGCTCGTTGCCTGCATGGCCGAATGTGGTCTCCAGGCCCGCCAGAGGTCACGCTGATGGCCAGAGGCCCCCACCATAAATCACATTGTCAGCAGAGATGACATGGCCTGGCCCAAGGTCCCCAAAGATACTTAGGCAGGACACTCCAGGGCCTTACAGGTCACCTCCCAGAAGCTGGCTAAGTACTGCTTTTGGGGCAGCTTTAATCCGTTAGTACCCTCCTGCCATATGGGCGAGACCTGCTGCTCTTCTTTGAATGGAAGCGAGGTGTCTCGGTCACGGCAGCACAGGGTGAAGCCCAGGCCCTCCTGCCCCATCAGGGTTCAGCCCCTCTGCTGGGCTCCTGGCCATGCTGCTGTCTGCTCCGCAGTGGGCAGCACCTTCCACACAGGACATCCCCGCAAGACTAAATAAGAAAGCAGTTTCTTCCTCTAAGCCATGGCATGTCAGTTATACAGAAATACCACTTTGGGAAACAGTCTTCAGGAAAGCCTTGGGGAGCTCATATAGTGTCAAGAGATCACCCCCAAGCCTGCCCTTCTGGTTCTCCTTCAGTTTGAAGAGGCTATAAATTCAACATTGGCTCAGAGGCTTCCGAGCAGACTCAGTCTTAGGGACTTTCTAAATACGTACAGATTCTCTGATAACGTGTAGGCTTTTGTATCGAATGCTGTTGCATTCAGAGAGGTGACAGAACTTATTGAAGTGTGAGAGGGGGAGGGTTCAGCCCCGTGGGGGGCCAGTGGTTAATCAGGCGGCTGGAGGCACTAGATCGGGGGTCATCTGCATGTCCCATCCTCATTCCAGACTCTTGCCCAACCGTGGAGAAGATTCAAGCCTGCTCCTTGCAAAGGAGAGGTGGTGGAGGAGGAAACCCTCTACTTGCCCAGAGGAAGGCTTCCAGCCACTGTCTGTATTCTGTGCTCTGCCTAAACGCATGCGCTTACTGACGGCACTGTCAGAGGCAGCTCTGTTCTTGTCTGTATTTGTCATGATCGGGAGGCACGGCAGCTGCCGTGCCATGGTGCGGCCTGAGTGTTCCGGGTTAATTGAGGGGGAAAATAAGGCCACGAGGGCCAGAACTTTGGCTTTCACACAGATCCACATTGATCCTGAAGCAAGGATATGCCACCAAATGAAATACATAACGTCTTGGCTCCCATAAAGAAGGCATGATTTATTTTTCTTTTTAAAGGCAGACCTTCCCGCTTGACTGGCAGAGTGGGCGGGAATGCCTCTGCCATGTCCTACTCCAGGAACGAGGCTCCGTTTTGGAAAGCGCTTTCTTTCCAGCTCTTGCCAACACCAGAAACACAGCAGATGACAATGATGAAAAGTGCCAAGTGCTGAGGACAGTGCTGGCTTTCATGTGCATCACACATCATATCAAGCCACAGTTGCTATTGATGGGACAGAAATTTTATGGACTCAAATTAGCCTAGAAAGTTCCTGTGGTTTGGTTGATGGAGATGAAGGAGGACCGGGCTGGTGGGGAGTGGGGGGCTTGGTTTGCTTATTTGTTTTGTTTGTCTTTTGTTTTACTTAAAAGTCTCGTTACTGAAACCAGGCATCTCAGTAAAAGAACTACGAGTCATAAATCCATTTGAGTGCCTATGAGGAGAGAGAAAATAATCTAATTCAGAGCAGAGAGAGGATTCTTGAACTTCCAAGAAAGTGTTTGTGAACCTCGTTCTTTTTGGTGCAGCTCTATCGTAGCGACAGCGACAGTTCAACACTGCCCCGGAAGCACCCCTTTGTCCGAAACACTTCGGAAAGACAGACCCTTCACTTTAAGCAGGTATGTGCCGCATAAGCTCATGTGGGATCCATACTTGCCCCGGGAGTTCTTTTTAGAACCCTTAAAAAGGTAACCGTTTAGATAACTGCCTCACCTGCGTTCTTTAATTACGGGAGACCCTTCTAGGAGGCCCGGGCTTGGCCGGCCGCGCGGGGCCTGCGTGCCCGGCTAGCGCGCGCGCTCACGGCCGTGGTCCCCTGCAGCCCTGCGGCTCGTCCGTGGCCGAGCTCATGGCCCGCACCTCCCTGGACCTGGAGCTGGACCTCCAGGCGTCGAGAACCCGGCAGAGGCAGCTGAACGAGGAGATCTGCGCGCTCCGGGAGCTGAGGCAGCGCTTGGAGGACGCCCAGCTCCGAGGCCAGACCGACCTCCCGCACTGGGTGCTGCGCGACGAGCGGTTCCGGAGTCTGCTGAGGGAAGCCGAGAGGCAGGTAAGAGACCTGGGGCCCGGCCACGCGACTGCCCTTGTCTCCAGCACTACTGGCTCTCAAGCAAGTGTTTCCGATGAGAAAACTGATTTAAGCCATCCAAGCACTCGGCTCAAGGAGCTGGCTTTCTCCCGCAACACGTCTGGTGCCCTGCCAGCGCACCGACTCCCAGCTTTGTGGTGCGCTGTTCTGTGTCCCGTGTCTGCGAGGCGTGACCCCAGTGACCCCGAGCAGGTCCTGTGTAGATTCCCTGCTGGGCGGGGGAGGGGGTGCCCTCTGGGTCCCCAGAGTTGGGAGTGGTTTCACTCGTTCTTCCTTAAAACCGGTAGTAAAACATCTTGCTCATCCAATGTCGCTGTTGCAGACAAGACAGACCAAACTTGACTTCCATCAAGAACAGGCAGCTGAGAAGATGCTGAAGAAGGCCTCCAAAGGGGTCTGCCAGCTGCGTGGGCAGAACCACAAAGAGCCCGTCCAAGTGCAGACGTTCAGGTAGGAAGAGACGTACGCGTCACTCTCCTGCCATTTACTGTCACACTTGTCATTGGAAAAACTTACGTAAAACAGGAATCCCCACTGCTACGAGCATTTTCGTGGTTTTTTTTATCATTTTTCCTAAACACTTTTTTTTCATGCTACTTGTAATATTAATGTGGGTTCAGTTGCACATTTAACTTTGTTTAAATTAAATAGCCTGTGATGCCACACAACCCGGCATCTTTGTAGGCTGTCGTGGTGCACCTGATAGGTATAATTTATGTGAATGCTCTATTTGATAACTCGCTTCTTTCCAAGTGTTTCCTATTGTAAACAACACATGGATGTACATATGTGTACATCCATGTAGCACCTTGGCCTTTTTCGTTACCTTCTGCCTGCAGCATAGTGTACGCTCCAGAGTGACCACTGTTTTGAATATGAATAGCATAGATGTGTTTTCGCTATTCACATAGCATGAAATTAACCATTTAAAGGGAACAATTCCAGCTGTGACCAGCTTGGCTCAGTGGGTTGGATGTCGTCCCACAAAGCGAAAGGTTGCTGGTTTGATTCCTGGTTTTGGCACATGCCTGGGTTCTGGGTTTGCTCCCTGGTCGGCGCATGTGCAGTGTTTCTCTCGCACAGCGATGTTTCTCTCCCTGGCTTTCTGCCTCCCTTCCCCTCTCTCTAAAAACAAATAAATAAAATATAAAAAAAGAAAGTGAAGAACTCCACACCATTTAGTACATTCACAATGCCGTTCCACCGTCACCTCTGTCTAGTTCCAGAACATTTCCGTCACCCCAAAAGGAAGCCCTGTACCCATGAGCAGTCATTGCCCACCCCTTCTCCCGCAGCCCCTGACAGCCGGCAATCTGCTTTCCGTCTCTCTGGCTTGGCCTGTTCTGGACAGTTCATATAAGTGGAGTCATACAGTGTGTAGTGCTCTGTGCTTGGTTTCTTATGATAGTGGTTTTGAGGTCCATGTACATTGTAGCGTGTGTCACAGCTTCATTCCTTTCTGTGGCTGAACAGTGTGTGCCTGCCTTTTACTCTTAATCTTTTATACCCTGAAGTCTTACATACCCATCATAAAAGAACATATAGTACTTAACTGTCTTCCTTCAATCGTGATTTAGAATGCCTTCATTTGTGTAGCTTTTATTGCTTGATTTACTAATAAAGCCAATATTTACTGCGTGCCTGCTGTATAGTGGGCACTGTTCTAGGCACTAGAGACAAACTCTTGCCCTCATGGGGCTTCGTAACTTCCATTAAAATGTAGAGACTACATTTGAACAGCTGTGTTGTTGGGATTTAAATTCAGTTTGTTCTACGAGTAAGAAAAACTTGCACTGATATTGAGAGCCTCCTTGTAGCTTGCAATGCATT